>NC_081407.1:951394090-951706590 GCF_030272615.1 Cryptomeria japonica | reverse complement strand
GGTTATATGTTTCTTGTTGTACTTGTAGTCAAGGACCACACATAGGAGTTCTTGTATCTATTGGACATATACTAAATAAAGGAATGAATACAAAGACATGTCCTTCTGGAATATTGTTGTGAGTAATTAATATTGTTATGTTCTGTTATTCTATTATTTCCATTTACTCTATAAATCATTCAAGTAGAATACCCAAGTAAACACTATTCAAGCCAGAGGAGTGGAGTAAGTCTAGTGGCATCCTTGCAAGACGCAAGGGATCAAGGATTCCATTACCAACCCTCATTACTGGATCTTTAAAAAAAATTCATTTGTTCTCAACAAAATCATTTTATTTAAATTAATAATAGACGAGTTGTTTGAGGAGTGATTTTGTGTTCCATGCATCAGTCTGATTGAAAAAGGACTCGTGAAAATTGGTGAAATGGCCAACGTTTATTTTCTTGTTTATGTGTGTAGTTTATGATTCTAGTCCTGATTTGAATAGTTCATTATGATGTCGTTGTGATTGATGCAGTTCGCTTATTGTTTCCATTCTGATTTTAGTTGTTAATTATGAGACTGTTGATATTGTATAATTCTGAGTTAAATTCTGAATTACTGCAATTCAATGTGTTAAATTCGAAGCAATTACCCTTATTGATTGGCAAATCGAATTAGTTCTTCCTCTAATCTTATCAATTTCTTCCAGTCTAGCTGAGATCCCAAATTAAATCACACTTGCATTGCATATAGAAATTTCAAATTAGAGTAGGATTTGCAGGTCTTGCAGATAGTTTGCAAGCACCTAATGCAAACAAATGCCCCTAAATCAAAAGGATATTAAGGGTGCTCAAAACATCCTTTATATGTTCATTCACATTGACACCATGAATCATTCATGCATTTTATTAAACTTATTTGAATAGAAAATTTCTAACACAATGCTTTTATTAAAACTTGCCTATTACCTTTTTGCGTTCTTGACGAATAGTCTTTCTTTTGCTTTGTTTCAAATCCATTAGAAAATCATCAAAACTGTATACCAACAGTGCAGAGTCATTTTAAATATTTAATTTCTTCAAGGCATAAAAAAGGATTATAGTGTCATAAAAAATAATGGAAAAGAGAGTTATTTTAATGTGCACAAGTAGCCTATAAACAATCAATACAAATATAAGCATCAGGAAGTAAAAAAATGATGAAAGTAAAACCTTCTTTGCATGAAATGAGGTAACGTTCAAGTATTATTTGGGAAATAAATTAATAATAATAGTTTAAGTGGTCCACTAACTTTATTTTATAATTTTATATAGGGGCAATTTAAGTACTATTATTTTTCTCTAAAGTGGGTCAAAATGAAACTTTTATTTGAAAGTTTCAGAACACTTTTGGAGATGTTTTTAGAGTGGGAAAAAATTATTTGAAATGAGAAAGGAAGAATATAAAAGAATGGTTGGAAAGGAAAAAGGATTTTATTATTATTGCTATCACACCCTTTTTGTAAAGCTTGAGCATTCTGTTCATCTCTGTAATGTCCGCTTCTCACACATGAGCAATTATTTGGCCATTAACTTACTTTCCAAAGTTTTCACGTAAGCTAATTGGCATTGGAAAAGGGAAATTACTTTAAATAAGCTAAGTAGTCAAAATAGTTACTTTTAATATTTTATATTGACAGCTTATATTTAATAATTCAAAAACATGACTTTAAGTTATGCAAAAAAGTGATGCTAGGCTCAAGGGGGAAAAAGATGAACATTTGCACTTTTAAAAAGTTATTTATAATTCAAAAGTACAATATGGCGCCAAAAAGGGATAATAATAAATAATATTTTATTCATCCAAAAGCTTATAAAAGGAGTTGTGGACAAAAAAGGGTTACCGTTTTCTTATTTGCTAGTTTCTCTTAGTGAGACATGAGTTCTTCCCATATTTCTAGCTACTACTTCAATGGATATTTTTGGTGTGTTTTGACAAGTTATTGGTGTGCAAGGATTTATGATACAAATTTAAGAATTTTGTGGGTTTGTGAAGTGACTAGAGGTTTTGGAGCTAATCGTACCATTTCTTTCCCTGGCTAGGTTGTACCCAAAATGGATGAATTATTTCTTCTTGTTGATTGCTAACACGCAGTTGTATTATGTTTTGCCTTGTATCTAGCTCCCAAGATCCTTCATATAAGTCGTACTTCTAGAGATTGTTGAAGAGGAAGCCATACCACATTTGAGGGACTGTACCATGCTTCTAAAGGACATGAAAAGTGCAGTCCAAAGCGCCTAGGTTTTGAGGAAGCTTCTTCCATGCTCGGTGGTGCCTTGGGGTTTGTTCTTGAAACCAAGAAAAGAAAATGTGAACTTTGGTTATTTCTAAGAGTTTTATGAGCTCTATATCTCTTGTACCTATAATACCAGCAACACTAACACTGCATTTCAAACCTGTGATTACTTTGAGTGCAATCCAATCTAATATACATTGGTTTTCACCTGTTTGGAGTTAGTATATGATTGTTTCCGAACAGTTTAGATACTCCTAATTGTTAGTGTTGACATGTCTAAAATCGCATCGCTGCAACTCTATCCGACCAACACAGAATAGAATGATCTTGCCGAGTATCCTATCCTCTCTTGTATAACGAAGCCCTAATGCTGTTTGGTTTGATCATGTGGGGACAACCTCAAGGTTCCAAATGTCAGTTCTTGACTACAGGATAACTCAACAGTCGACGTGTTTTGCTAGGAGCACAAGGGGACTTACGTTTTACAACAAGCTAGTCTGCTGCGATTCTCGAACTGGGAAATAAAAGAAAAAGAGAAGGGTTAAGAGACCTAAGATTAGCCAGGCTGGTGTGCAGGTAGATGGATTCAACATAACCAATCCCTTCTTGGCCAGAATGGCTCACAACCTCGCAGGAACGGTGCAATCTTTAAAGGGACTTGGAAGATTTTCAGACTGCAAATGCATGGCTAAGCACCCAATTATGGCGCAGCTCGGATGGACACCTGCAATTGAACTAAACGCAATTAAAGGCTCAAACTAACCATACACAAGAACATACAATCAGTATATCCTCAATGGTATGAGCTTGAATCCATCAAATACCTGCACACCCAAAACAAAAAGATCTATCTAAAATGTTGAAAGAAACCATGCAAACAGAAGAAAACAAGATGATAAACACCAAATCAATGTCTATATATTGGTTCCAATTGCCTATTACAACAATTTTTTCAGCATCTTTATGCTACTCCTAAAATCTAACCTTCTAACAATCTAACCTATTCTAACTGAAACCTAACAGCCTAACTAGAGTCTAACAAAAATCTCTAACCCTTTACAAAAGAAAGACCTCTGCCTTTTATAGATTTATAGGTGGCCAGGATGGACTGCATCCAAGGGTCCTGATTTATTCCACAAAATAAGGCTGCCCATACCCGCTTAACTCTTAGTTATCCCTTCAACCACTATCTCAACTACCGACAACTATTTGGCTTTAATTCGGTCAATTTGGTAGATAGACATAACTGACCTATGTCCCCTTTGTTTCAAAATATCTTGAGTGGGGCCCACAAGCAGTTTTACATTAAAACAATTTCAGTTTTTAAAAATGAATTTCTAGAATTAATCCAACTGTGTATTTCTCGAGAATGCATACTTGTTGCATTCTGAATGTTCTTCGATCTTCAGTCTGGTTGATGATCTTCAGCTTGTGGTTCAGGTAGTGGGGCGCATCCCAATGCTTGGTTCTGATCTCGCGATCCGCAGCGCATTCTTGCATCTTCACTTCCAGCTTGGCATTGATCACGATAAGGTCTTCAATTTGAGCTCCGGGTTGATGCTTTAGCTCTTCCTCAACGTCGTTTTCCTTCGAACAATCAATTTCATCTTTAATCAATCAATTTGAAAAATTAAATAAATTAGCTCAACAAATGTTAAATTTTAAATGTCTAGCTTCATCTCGGTGGACTCCAGGATTGAGAAGCTCTTTGTGACATGTATCTTTTAAGTTAAAATGTGTTCCACCTAAGTTTTCAGCTGATAGAGGTGAAATATGAGATTTTATTTTAAATGCTCATTTGCCTCTCTTTGGAATTTAGGGATCTTTAGGCAAATTCATGCTCTCTGGATGCTTGGTGCGATTTGCATGACTCCAATTTAAGCGTCCTTTCCTAATTTCGGCCATTTAGACCACTTTGAGAGACTTCGGTTAAAAAAAGCCTTATGTCTTATGAAATTCGCGACCTTGAACAAAGTGTGAGATTTTCAGCCTATTAGACCCGACTGCGCGATTGTGAGCTCTTCTCATTTTAGGCCAAATGACCATTTTGTGTGAACTCCAGAGATATTGAACTTTTCGGCCCACAGAGCCATTTTGCAAAATTGGACCTTTTCGGTCTGTGGAGCTATTTTGCAAGAATTTGTTTCTTTCATAATGAATGAAAAGGCCGAAACTTCTTTCCTTTGCGTGATTCTAGATTTGTGTTCTCTTTCTTACCAATTTCAGGATGTTTCCTCCTTTTGCGTGAGTTCTCCTTATCAAAATAGAATCCCCTTTTATGAATTTCGGGTTATATAGTCGAAATGCATGATTTTCTTTTGCACGTTTTACACGCCCCTTTCAAACTTCAGGCTATTCATCCTTTTGTGCGCTCTTCAAACTTGAATGGTGCTCTCCAAAAAATGAATTTTTGGGAAAATTAGGGTTTTCCCACGATTTAGAGTGGTGCCATTTTCAGCTAAGCGAGGATTTCGCGCGATATTACCTTCTTTTGTTTTCGGCTTTTTCGAAGTGTTTTGTGAGCTTTCCGACTTGGAGGTTAAGCACGATCTTGGTCTATTTTTCAATTTCGGCTAAGAAGCCGCTTTTTGGAAGCTTAAGTCATTTTCGGCCTACAAGGCCTTTTTGCACAAATTTGCCCTCCTTCCATTTTCGGCCCATGAAGCCTTTTTGGGCGATTTTCCCTAATGGCCTGGTTTTCGACCTAGACGCCTCTTTTGCAAACTTTAAACGTTTTACTCCTTTCTAACAAAATCTAGTAAAGGGTTGAGTTTAGTCTTAACCCCACCTTTTGAGACGGAAATCGCGATTCTACCCTTGAGGCCTTTTTCGGCCTATAAATTTATTTGGTGCGATTTAGGAGTTTAAAGTTTCGGCTTGGAAGGTGAATTTGAGAGTCTTTTATCACTTTCGGCTCAAGAGGAGATTTTGGTGAACTTAGACCCTTTGGTTTTCATTTTCAAGCAACTGAGTTGACATGCGAACTTGCCCCTTGGTGTTTCGTTATCCAAAAGAGACTTTTGCGTAATTGTAAATCCTTTATCGTTTTTGGCTAAATGGGGAGGGTTCATATTGTGTGATTTAGACTTGCTTCTTTATTTTCGGCATGTTAGGCCGATCTTTAGTTTTAGCCTTGCATTATGGGTTTGAAGGCCGAAATTGAGAGTTTTGTTTGATATTCCTGGCTTTTAGGCTGATTTTGGGGCCTATGAAACTCGGGATTGATGGGGCTTCTAAACATTTATGTTTGGTCTCTTGAGCCTATTGTGACCTAATCACACATCACCCCTTCCCAGATAGGGACCCCCTAACTTTTAGGCCTTTTTGGTCGTTTGGTCTTGGTTTTTTGTGGGTTTTGGTGGCAGTCTCGTCAATCTCTCCGCTTTGCAGGTGTTCGAGGGTCATTTGGATTTAATCTGCTTTTCGTTTGAGCGAGTTTGGTGAAGTCTAGGGCTTGTTTTGTCTTTTTTTAGGGATTCTGCCTTTTGTCCTAGATTTTAGGGGTTTCTGTTAGGGTTTTGAAGAAACTAAACATACAACTGGAATTAGGACCCTTCAAGGAACCTCCCAGTAAAATTTGGGCCAAAATGGAGTAACTTTCTATTTTTAGAAAGTTCCTATTTTTTAGGGATTTTAGTTCCAAAAATCAAACTTACTATTTTTAGTAAGTTTCTATTTATAGTAAGTCATTCATGTGTCCTGTCTAGGGGTCTAACATTGACACTTTAAAGGTTTCTATTTTTGGAAAGTTTGTTCTGACAGGACCATTTGGGCAAGGTGACAAAGATCAGGCATTTGCAACTATTTCTAGTTCCGGAAAGTCAGAAAGCAGACAGAGAAAGCCAAAAGATGGTTGAGTGCTGGAAGCCCACTCCTGAAATGGAAAGCTCGAGAAATTTCTCCAAGTCTGGAAAAATCATCCTAAATTCTTATATGCTGGCCTGATCTGGAAGAGGCTCAAAATGCATCCAAGTCTAGAAGAAACATGAAAAGACAAAATTCCTCCTCTAAGGCAAAATTCCGCCCCAGGCCAAGGACAAGTGCCAAAATGGATGTCTCATGGAGGATTCACAAATTGATGAATTCCTCCTCCATAGCAAAATTCCACCCCAGGCCAAGGACAGGGACCAAAATGGATGTCTTATGGAAGATTCACAAATTGATGAATTCCTCCTCCACAGCAAAATTCCACCCCAGGCCAAGGACAGGCGCCAAAATGGATGTCTCATGGAGGATTCATAAATTGATGAATTCCTCCTCCACAGTGAAATTCCGCCCTACTCCTCCAGAGAGCGCTAAAACACACAAGGCATGGAATGCGTAGAGAAGTCAATGAATCCATGAACAAGGCAAAATTCCGCCCTACTCCTTAGGAGGGCGCTGAAGTAAGGAGGTCAAGAAGGGAAGGAAAAGTTGATAAATTTCCTCCACAAGCAAGAATTCCGCCCTAGAAGATACCAATGCGCCAAAACCACCCTGCCATGGAATTCATGAAAAATGCATGAATCCCCCACCAATGAGAAATTCCGCCCAAATCCTCAACTGGGCACCAAAATGAAGGGGTCATGGAGGATTCACATTTGATGAAATTCCTCCTCCACAGTGAAATTCCGCCCAAGCACTTAGCAGGGTGCCAAAATGGAGGGGTCATGGAGGATTCAGCATTTGATGAAATTCCTCCTCCACAGCCAAAATCCGCCCAAGCACTCAGCAGGGCACCAAAATGGAGGGGTCATGGAGGATTCAACATTTGATGAAATTCCTCCTCCACAGCCAAAATCCGCCCAAGCACTCAGCAGGGCGCCAAAATGGAGCGGTCATGGAGGATATAGCATTTGATGAAATTCCTTGCCTTCAGTGAAATTTCGCCCAATGCATGGTGAATGCGCTAAAAGAAGGAAGTGATGGAAGATTCCAAACAAAGTGTGAATTCCTCTGCACATGGAAATAGCACCCTAGACTAATGGAAAGCACCAAATTGAGGGGTGCTTGGAGGCATGGAAAATCATCAAATTCCAAGACATGGTGAATTCCATGCTTAAGCTTGAAAATTAAAAATTTGTCTAAGGCATGAAAATCCAAGGGTCAACGAGGAATGGAAAAGCGGAAATCCCCTCAGGAAAATTTTTGAAATTTCCATTTTTGGACACCAAATCTTATCAGAATCCAAAAATTCCTATAGATTTGGAATCATGAGAGAATTCTCTCTCCTAGACCCGGACCCTATTTTAGGAAAGTTCCTAAAAAATAGGAGATGTTGAAAAATCATTGAAAATCTTTTCCAGAGCAAGGCAAGTTCAAAAACTTCAAGAAAATACTTCCAGAGTAAGAGATTCTCACTCTTGAAGTTTTCTCTCTTCGGGGTTTTTGTCACCAAGTGGCAACCGAGTCTACAGACGCTGAATTAATGAAGCATCTCTTTGCATGCAGAGATCACATTTATGGCAATATGACAGATTCCTTCTACATGTAGCCGTCACATTCAGGAGATGATGGTGCATTTATGGCATCATGGGTGATTTTTGCATGAGGGTACATTCATTGCATAGTGGGCACTTTTTGAATGTAATGGTTGATTAATGCTTTATGGGTGCCATTTTTGGCAGGATTGTAGTTAATTGTATATGGGCTTTATGGGGTATTTATTGCCAATTCCCACCTTGTAGCATCTTGAGTGGAGAATCTTTTGGGGAGACCCTAATTAGGGTTTGCATTTTATCATAGCTTGAGGCCTATATAAAGGGGTGACCCCCCTCATTTGTAACAAGAGGAGAGATTATTATCTAAGATTGTTGCATCACGATTGTTGAAGTAGCCAACTTAATACATTGTTCGATTTTAATGATGTATTCTTGTTCTATTTTAGCAATTTGCATGGTCTTGCTCTCTTCAGTTAGATTAGATTTGTTTACATGTTGCTCGGAGAACCGGATTTGATATGAGTACTTGTTGCAGAATCCGAGCTCATACTTTTGGTGTGCAGCTGATTGTTGTATACCATGCAAAGTTAGCCTGAGCCTTTTGTTATGTGTGTACGCTTAACTTCAATCATCAATGAAGATTGTTCGATTCGATGGTCCATATTGGTGATCTGAAAAACCTCTACAAACCCTTTGAAGATTGCACTGCCTTCGCGTAGTTGTGCTCTGTTGGCAAAGCAAAGCGTGGTTTGATTTTGCATGAGTGATCCTGTCTCCTGTTCTTAGGATTAGATTAGCTTTAGCATAGTTCTCTATACCCTACTCTCATTTACTTTCTGCATAATTCGAAAATCAAAAAATCTAAAACTAAGGCTTTCATTGCAAATCATCCATATAGAAATCCTCGAGCTTGCATAAGTTTATCATCTTCTTCAATTGAACACACGTAAGGCCCCTTGGGTTAACAGCAAACCCATCAAACAATCGAGCCACATCCACGCACTGAAGGAACCTTGGAATTAGCCATTTGAACTTTATGCAATCTTAGCATACGGACTAATTTTGATCAAGAGAGGATAAGGTGACCCTTGGTAACTTTATTCTGTGTTCGACGCTGTCATAAAAAACACGTCAACAAAGCCAAACATTGGGAAGACCTTGGAGGCACCGAAAGGATTGGATTTTCTTCAGGCTCTCTCTCATTTTCACCCACCACGCGCGCAAACTAAACTAAGAACGGGGGTCCCCTATCAGCTATGGGGTGTGTGTGCTATACGCACAACAGTTAGGAGTTGGGGTTTGATGTTATTGGAGATTTATATGGTATTGTACTTGGTTTCCAGCTTCATATCAAACAGACCCGTACATGTTTGAGTTCCTATTAGCAGCTTAATATTGTTCAGTTACAGAGTTGTATCAACACTTTCCAGCCTCTTAATTCAAGGCCAATATCATGCTCCAGCTGGGTTGGTGTATATACATTTTGGTAAGATGTTCCTTATCTTAAGTCTAGCAGACTAATTTGTGTAATTGCAGCAGACTGATTTTATAATCAAAATTTTATATCAACAATATATCTCATACTTGTTATTTTGTAATGCATTTCATGATAATCTTGTAAACCCTTGATGGTAGTACCGCCAAAGGCATCCTCTTGTATGCATTTCATTTTGTAACTTGATCAGCTTACTCCCAATCATTATAGTATAGTCATTCAGCCCGTTCTAGCATTGAACAAGTTGGCATTATCGACAAATTTGGCCTAAGTCAACCATAGCCAGTCTGCCAATGGCTTGAATTGCATTCATGTAGTCCGCTGAAGAGATAGTGATTAGGCGGGCTCAGTCACCTATGTATTTTGCTTGGCTTTCCCCCATCATCTTCTTGCATACATCATAGATAGTGGTGTGGTCAAAGCAATGTATGCTCTCACCTAGCCTACTCCAAGAATTGGGTGATCAGTGTGGAGGCATTGCATATGCATTTTTACAGTGCCAAAAAAAAAAAGTTGGGTGAATTGTTACAATCTCCACACTCAAGGACGAAAACCCTTTGGTTTAGAAACATACAACTATTGATAATTTGATACAATGTTATGCAACTGAAGAATCTGCATCAAGGATTAGCTTCCCAATAGGCTAGCAAGATCACCAATTTTGATACCACTGTAATATTCACAACTAAATTTTTTTGAAGTTTCACCAACTGAAAATGTGCAATGCAATGCAATGTCCTTTCCACTTTTTAATCACCCAGTTACCAAGATGCGCAAGCTGAAAGCATACAGTGTTGAGGACCTATACAATTAACTACATTGTTGCAGCTGAAATGAAATGCACTAGGCAGCAAGCCAGCCAATATCACTTATTCAGCGGAATACTAAAGCAACTAAAAGAAAGCACACAACACACTTGTTCAATGGGGTGTGATTACAAACATCCAATTATTAGTGGGTAAACAAGGGCACTTCCACTTATGCAATGGGAAAGCAAACAGGGCACCTCCACTTATTCAAAGGGAAAGCAAATTAAAAGCATATAACTTGTTGAGTGGGGTAAGAAACAACCAAACCAACCACTTATTTAGTAGAAAAGAAAAATATAAAACTCTCCACTTATTCAGTGGGGTAAGCAATTCTAATACTTCCACTTGGAAGCAAAATACATCAGAGTACAAGAAAGGAACCACTGGCAATATTACCATCTAAGGTATTACAAGGTTAGCTCACATGCATTACAACATCATGTAGGAAGTATAATTGCTATATGCTGATATAAGTACTGAAAATAAACAAACTGCTGCAAAAACCCCAACAAGCACCAAATAACATGAAATAATCAAATCATCAATGAAACCACAGTAGAATACTTTACAAGGTTAAAGTGTAATGCTGATGTAGGTCCGGTAACACCTTGATCTATTGCCTAATTGTCCTATTGAAACTGAACACACGTTGAGAGCACACCAAAAAGTAAAAATTGTTGATCACCGAAATTTGACCAAGTCTAAAATTTTATAAGATCCTCCAAAACTAGAATTTGCATTGTAACTCCTAAAGATCTGAAAATCATCTCAAACATCCCAAAAATATAAATGTCACTTATACTTCCATTTTTATTTCATGTATGACCTCCTATAATCATGATAACTCCACAAGTTCAGCTCAATTTTGATGGGAAAATCCTAAGAGACTAGGTGCCATCAATTAGAAAGAAAAATTTCAAAAAGGTGCAGCACTTTGGTCACGAGACTCACATACCCCCTTCACAAGCACAGATCAGCATTTGGTACGGCTCACAAACTCATTCAATCTGCCCTTCTAGGATTATACAACCTACAAATAGATTAACAACAAGAAAATATTTTTGAGATTTGGTACCCATCAATAATACTTCAGAATGGTGTGGCCCAGAAGTTGTATAGCCCATAGTTGGACTACTCGCAACTCGGCTCGACTCGCCAAGCCCCTGAGATAAAAACTCGGCGAAAAACTCGGCAACGTAAAAACACGCTTAATTTTAATAAAAAATGCATTTTTTTTGCAAAATTTAATGAGAAGATGCATCCAATGAGTCAATAAATGATAACACAAAAGAAACAAGCTGATTCTAGATATATTAAAATGCAAAGTGTCTACAAAATCGCATCCTCATGAGGAATGCTGATGGCTGGAAGCAAAATAGTAAATAGTTTTTGTAAAACCAAAAGTAAATACATCATTACAAATTAAAATTACAACTTCCTCTTCCCAGCTCTAGCTAAAACTATTTACTATTCATCTTCCTCTTCCCAGTGGAGATCTTCCCAGTTCTGAGGGTGAGAAAAAGAGGGGTAGAGAGATAGGTCTAGATCTTGGTGGAGATCTACAAATGCGCAATATTTGAAATTTCATCATTCATACTGATAGTTTCAAACTTTCAACTCTAAAATGTATAATACCAAGATTTCTTCAATGCTAATTATGTTGTTATATGGAGCCTAATCAGACTCGGAGGTTAAATTTTCCCTACTTCCATCAACGCAATTTCCCCCTATATTTTTCGACGGAGGTTTGGGGGCAGCGCCCCCAAGTGGCCAAAAATACTTTTTATTATTTTATAAAGGCATCGGGTGTTATAAAGTATAAGAAAAGAAAAAGACATATTGAAATGCCACTTATACTTAAATGTTATATTTCATGTGTATATTCTGATGAAGAGAATGAAACTGACCTGAAAAAACAAAAAATGATAATTTTTTGACATGTTTCAGCCTCTTTTTTTAGTCTAGCCGAGTTTTTTGCAAAAACTCGGCGAGTTTTTGCTGCAAGTTAAAGTCATGAATACTCGCAGACCTCAAAAACTCGGCGAGTTTTGAGTGTTTAGTCCTAAATGTATAGTTGGTGAATAATCAGATAACACAGTAGTTCCTGCACGTACCAAGCATTCATGGGACAGAACAATTGTACATCATAACATAAATGACAAATGATAATAATTAGACGAGAAAGTTATATCTTTTCCAATGTCCAAAATTGTCCATCCATAATCTCCCCCTACCGAGGTTCCAACCAAACAATATATAGACCGACGGTTGGCCAAGTTGCCAACTGTCACCAACTCCCAACTACCCGACGGGAACCTCTCGGCAACAGCAAAACATAACCACACAACACACTTATAATTATTATTCATACTAACATACGTTTTTACCCCTAACATTAGCCCCCCCAAGAACGTAGTCATCTTCCAGACGACTCAGACAAGATAACTAAAAAACATAGCTAAGACCGAGAAGAGGGAGGAGACGTCCCTATAGTGGTCGCTGTAGGAGGCTGCTGTCCGGCCTGGAGTTTCAGGTTCTTTTCTGTCATCAACTGTCGTTCGTGAGCTTTCTTTACCATGTGAGCAGCTTCCAATAGCTTTTTATCCTTTTGTTCCAGCTGTGAAGTGAGTGCCACCACCTGGGCTACTAATGCCTGTGCCTCCTTCTCCTGTATGCTACAGTGGGCCTCACAGGTAGTCATCTTCATTTCCATCTCCTTCCTCAGACTCCTCTCTACTATGGCCAACTCTGCCTGCTTCTTACCCTCCTTTTCCAGGGTTGTTATGCACATCTATTGAGCCTCTTTCTCCACTTGATGCTGCCGCATCTGTAAGTACACCTCTCGGAAAACCCCCTCCATGCTGCGGAAGGTGGTGCCTAAAGTGTCTGTACCTCCTATCAGGTGCCTGTGGGTCCGATTCTGAATCATCTCGAGCGTACTATGGTCCGGCCACCCCTGCTGCTCAAAGTGTTGTATGAACTCATCCTTGCACCCCTTGGTCATGAAGTGACACAGCTGTGTAGCGTCAGCTGAATTGTTGGCCTCCATCTGTCCAGTAAGCTGAGCCATGTTGCGTGCAACATCAGAGAGCTCTTGTAGCTCCTCTAAGAATCGTCCAAGTGAGCCTGCTGGGTCATTCGGGTCGGGTGGTGTGATATGAAGTCCCATGAAAGCTCTTGCCCTCTGCTTGTCCCTTCCCTACTGCCGTTCCTGATCAATGGATCTCTCTCCTGCCAAGTCTGGGACAAAGGTCTCTCTATCTGTGGTCATGCTTGGCCCAATGGCCATGTTATGTGGTGCAGGAGAGGGGGGAAGGTGTGGGGCGAGGGCAAACTGCCCCAGCCATCCATCCAGCGAGGTGTCTATATCGTCATCTGTCAGAGTATCCAAGGCTGCCTCTAAGTTAGCTGGTACCGTACCGGTTTTTGCTGGCACCGTACCAGTTTCTACCGACACCGTACCAGTTTTTGCTGCCAACGTACCAGATTTTGCCTCCACAATACCAGTTTCTGCCGCCATCGTACCAGTTTCTGCTGCCACCGTACCAGTTTCTGCTAACATTGTACCAGTTTCTGTTGGTACCGTACGGGTTTCTGCCTCCAAGTCATCAGTACCAGTTTTTGCTCGTATCGTACCGGTTTGTGTTGGTATCGTACTAGTTTGTGCTGGTACCGTACTGGTTTCTGCTGGTACCATACTAGTTCATGCTAGCACAGTACCAGTTTTTGCTGGTACCATACCGGTTTGTACTGGTACCGTACCAGTTTTTTGTTGGTACTGTACTGGTTTCTGCTGGTACCGTACCAATTCCTATTGGTACCGTACCAATTCCTATTGGTACCGTACCAGTTCCTACTTGCATAGTACCAGTTCCTATTGGCACAGTACCAGTTCTTGTTGACATCGTACCAGTTCTTGTTGGCACCGTACCAATTCATGTCGTACAAGTACCAGTTTCTGTCGTACCAGTACATGTTGGCACCGTACCAGTTCTTGTTGGCACCGTACCAGTTTCTGTCATACCAGTACCTGTTGGCACCATACCAGTACCTGTTGATGTTGTACAAGTACCAATTACCTGTACGGCGACCTCATTTTTCCCTAGTGCGGCCTCCTTTGCCATTGTCTGGTTTCCCATACTGGTACGGACCATTGGACCAACTGCTGCCTCTATACCGTACAGGTTAACTCGTGCACTTCCGCTCCCTGGTTGTACAGCCTCTTCAACCTATGCCAACTCTTCACTCAACTCCACATGGATGGCACAAATCTCTGCACATATACCCTCAAACTTTTCATACAACTGCTCCCTACGTGTACGAACGCCGCGAAGGAGGGGATTGTACGGATCCTACACGAATGGTATGTCTGTTTTTTGACCGTACATTCTTTCTCCTTTATCCGTTGCTTGTCGTATAAGATTGTATGACTTAGTTTCCTGTGGGTGCAATGTTCCGTCGTACGGTATTCTTCCCCTTGCAGGTCGTACACCATACGGGCTATGCCAGTCTCCCTTCTTTGTTGATCGTACATCGTACGAGTGATCCAGTATGGGGTTCCAGTCATCCCCTACGAGTATCATTTACGAGTACTCGTCCTTGCCTAGATTGATTTTTTGCACATCCCTTTCCTCGTACTTGATGGGTTTATCCCGTTCAAACTGGTGGGTTGGCGTGTTGTCCATCCGTGCCATTCCCTCTTGGTATCTACCGCACTCTGGGGGAAAGGGTTGTTCTTCCATCCCGCCGCTTGATTCTCCTATCTCACATATTTGAAACATGTGACACTCCGACTGGAAGACCTCATAGTCCTCCATTTGCCAATGAAAAAGTCCCGCCAATGAATTGGTTCCATCCTCGAGACATCCGTCCAATTCCAACACTCCTTCCTCATCGGGTTCTTTCCCTCCTCTGTCTCTTTCAGAACCCCACTCCCATCTATTTGAATCTTCTGAGTCGGAGTCCGATGACGTGAGCTCTTCGCTAACGGACTGGTTCCTTAGATCAATTACATACTTATGACCGTCACTCTCGATTGACAGCGTATTCGTTTTCCAGTTATGATTAGCTTTGGCCATGATCAGCCACCCCCTTCCTAGAAGAGCGTCGTACGCTTTCCTTTCGAGCAGAATGACTACAAAATCCAAAAGGAATTGCTACGTCCCAATTACCACCTTTTGTGCCATGAGGGTATCGAGGGGTTTGATACTGTGTTGATCGACACCGACCAAGTGGAAGGTTGGTGGCCAGAGTGTAGGCTTGCCGAGGCTTCGCCAAGTTTCCTCTAGTAATACGTTGACTTCGGACCCACCATCAACAATGGTGTTTGCAAGCTTTTGTCCCATTATATCCATCTCTACTACTGTCGATTTCCGTCCGACGCCCACCGCGAGTAGCATAGGATTCATGGCATCTGTACCAGATTCCTTCACCGGGTCCGTACTACATGGTTCCGCCACCGTTTGGTGTTCCTGACCGAGGGTAGTGTCCATGGTTACATTTGTCAAAGCCATCCTTAACTGTGGCATGGTCTGCAGGTCATACACCCGTACGGGTATTGTGGTTTGTAACATCTGCTTAATGATAGTTTTCTCTGGTTTTGACCGGACTGGTGTACCGACAGCCACGTGCGAAGCCCTCTGCTCTCCAGCCATCGCCCGCTCGATATCTGCCCTTGCCTCCTGGAGCCTTTCTTTTTCTGTGCGAGGGTCAAGATACATGGCTTTCTTGTTTTGTAACCTTGTGATTGCCAGTACATCTTCTCCTAATCCCTCCACATCAAGCATGTTCACCCCTTTTTGTTTTGGATAATCTATGTCCTCGTGATTTCCTAGACCGCACCATCTGCACAACAAACTTGTTGTATCACCTTCGTTTTGGCATTCTTGGGCAAAGTGACCCCATTCGTTGCACTTCCTACACTGAATCATGGGTCGCCCCTTCCCGTCGTATTGAATTCTGCTCCTTGGTGTGTTATTATTGGATCTATTGTTATCCCTCTAATTATTCCTGTACCCTCTAGGTGAGGCGTCAGAGTTTGTTGTTGGCTTCGACGGTGTGGTTTGGTCGGGTTGGGCGTAGAGCACTTGTGTGCTCCGTGCTTTCAAGTTGTACGGGCATTCCTTTGTGGAATGTCCCGTTACATGGCAGATGTCACAGAAAACTTTACGGGGGCAACTTCCTTTAGTGTGTCCTTCAGTCTTGTAGTCAGTACACCATAGTTCTTTTCCTTCCCTACCACTTTCTCTGTCACCTTTTAACTCCTTCATCATCCTCATCATATCCTTCCGAAGTGCTTGCATGGTTTTGGATCCCCCGTCGCTGTCGTCGTCCGTGCTGTCATCATCACTGGTCCGTCGCTCCCCCCGGGATGTCTTGTTTTCACTTTCAATATCCATGGCACAGTTGTATGCTTCATCGTACGATGGCGGAGGGACCACTTTCATCGTCCTTCTCAAGGATGGTACCAATCCTTCCACGAACCACCACTTCTTGAGGCCATCTGTCGGTTGGTTCTCCATTTTGTTAAGTAGTTCCCTCAGCCTTCTGTTATATGCGTGCACACTTTCGTTTTTTCCTTGTTTGGTGTTATAAATTTCTGCCACAATTTCATTGTCATCTCGTGGTAGTTTGAATTCTTCCTCGAAGGCCTTCCTCAGATTGCTCCAGGACGTTTTATGCTGGGCATCGAGGTCTGTGTACCAGTCGATAGCTATTCCTCGCAAAGTGGCCGGAAATGCCTTCACCCAGTAGTCCCGATCATCCTAGCCATTTGCTTCCCAAATGGTGATGCATGTCTTGCAATGTCGTACCGGGTTCTCTGACCCGTTGCCCAAGAATTTTGGGAGTTTCTGCTTCTCCGGGGTGTGTGCCATCGTTCTATTCTATACGGTTTTATGCAGTGCCTGGAAGTGGCTATATGTCGGAAAGGTACTATGTGTCCGGGAAGTACCGTACGCTCCTGGTCTGGTCGAGCCTCTGCCAACCGGGCTTTGGTCACCTTCGCTTCTATAGTCCCTCCTTCCCGGGGTTTCCGGATCTGATCTTCCTATTTTGATGCCCTCTGACAAGGACAAATTTTTAATACCAGACAACGTTGCTTCTAAAATACTGGCGATTTCCTCGTGCAGGTCTCGTACCGCCTCCTCTCCTTGTTCGGAAAATTCCGATTAGGTTCTTTGTGATTCGGCTCTGGAGTCTTCTTCACTTGACGTCAAGTGTGGGGCCTGGGCGGCAAGATCATCTTCCGCTACATCTGGAAGTGGCAGGTTCCTGGCGACCTCGGCCAACTCCTTCCACATACACGGTTTTTGCCTCTCCCGACTCACACTCTGACTTCTGTTGTGTTTCTCTGGCCTCCTCGAGTCGGCAACCTCCCTTAGTCGCCGTCTCCTGTCGGCCTGTGTCTACTCCTTCGGTAGCAATGGTACGTCTGTCTTTGTTCGGTCGTAGGGGCATCAAGTGCAAGAGGTACGACGCCGACTTGCCTCCCTCTCCTCTTCCTCCCTACGACTCCATTCCTCGTACTGTCGGAGGACTTGTTGCCGCCGAAGTTCCTTTGCCGTTTCCTCCCTTTGGTCTTGGAGTGCAATCAAATTTCTGGCGAGTAACCTTGGAATACTCCCGAGTAGGTCAAAGACGAGGGTGCTAACAGTGAGTTCACCACGTACCGTGCCTTCTGAGACGGCTCTCTCCTGAGCCTCTCGCTGCACGTACTGTGTGACCGACACGTCCCACAACTCCACCAAGTCTGTCGTCAACTGATCCTCTCGTTCTTCTTTCGCGGTACTCTCTTCATGCGTGTCGCTGTCCACGACAATTAATTGTTGGTTAAATGGTCGGCCCATTAATTGCTTCCGCCTACCGCCATAGTTATCTCCAGGTTCGTTCAAGCAACGGCGCCAAAATGTTTAGTCCTAAATGTATAGTTGGTGAATAATCAAATAACACAGTAGTTCCTGCACGTACCAAGCATTCATGGGACAGAACAATTGTGCATCATAACATAAATGACAAATGATAATAATTAGACCAGAAAGTTATACCTTTTCCAATGTCCAGAATTGTCCATCCATAATCTCCCCCTACCGAGGTTCCAACCAAACAATATATAGACCCGACAATTGGCCAAGTTGCCAACCGTCACCAACTCCCAACTACCCGACGGGAACCTCTCAGCAACAACAAAACATAACCACACATAACACACTTATAATTATTATTCATACTAACATACGTTTTTACCCCTAACACCGAGTACTCTGTGAGTGTGCCATCTATGATAAATTGACTCCAAAGTATACTCCAAAATCACACAAAATAAGCACTTCAAACTTCTGAAAACTCATTGGCAAACACAACAAAATCTCACAACTCAAAATACAGCACAATCTTCATCTTGCAAAAACTTCGGAAAAATACTTAACTTGGAGGCACACTTAGTTGGGCTTTTGTCTCTAAACCCAATAATTTCAAGAGATTTTTTGTCCTCAACAAGTTTAAGAATGTGGGTTCTCTCCATATGCAAAAGCATATAACATATCATGGCTAACCTTGCAAATGAGCCCTCATCCTCCTTTACATACTTTCTAGAGGGAAATAACCTTTTTTAATAATTCATCATTAGACAACTTAAGTGAATGATTAAATTAACTTACCCAAGTTGCAGAAAGCACTGAAATGACATAGAAATCAAATTTTGATCATATCAACATGATATTGAAGACATGGAATGATAATTAGAGGAAACTAGGTGACTTTCTCAAATAAGTTTGTTCTGCTAAGAAGTTTGGAAAGCTCCCTAAGGGTAAGAAATTGATTCTGAAAGGCTCCATATAACTAACTAAACCCATTCCCACCTACTAAACTAAACCTGTGTTCTCCAAGAACTTTGGATCTCTCCCTCACACCCAAACTAGCCTTAAGAAGAACTCGAAAACTAGGCTAATCATTCACAAATCAATATTGCTTAAAATGGGGACATTGCATACTGCTGCCTGGAAATTTTCTTCATTATTTGTTCCTTCTGAAATTATTTGGCTGCTAATCCAACCACAATTCTCCTATTATCTCTACTGATACACCCCACACTTGATTTCCCTGAATTTCCACACAAGGCTCCATCAAAATTTACTTTATGCCATCCCTCTCCTACTGAAATCCATCATGCATCTGCTTGTAAATTATTTACTGGATGATCCGAAGCCATGAACAGAGGGAACGACCAATCCCTGCCACTTTTCAAGAATCTCTGTCTCAAGTTGTGAATAAATTTTCCTTCAAAATATTATTTCTAACAACATTGTTGACTACCCCTATTATGGAATTTCCCAATTTATGAAAGAAGGCTTACGAAGTCACTTATTTTCCCTAAAAAATTCTTCTATTTCTTTTTTTACACAATCCCCAAATTATCACAAATGGACTAGAAATCCAGCTACTTGAGAAGATTACCTTTTTATGGACGATTGGCCATGCACTGAACATTTTTAGGATATCTTGCAAAAGATGGTTTTTCCAATTAACTTCTCCATCATTTTTTTTTAGCAACTATTAGAAAACTCACTCCTCAATAATATGTGATCTACTATCTTCTCTTCATTTTTGCATAGAACACATCTTAAAGGGCCATAAAATCCAAGTCTTTGGAGTTTGTCCCTTGTCAATATTCTATTCTAAAAAGCTGCCCAAGCAAAGACTCCTACTTTCAATAAGCATTGTCTCTTCTAGCATAAGTGCACCAATTAATCTCGTTTCTTAATGACAACTTCCTCAAGTGTGTATCCAATCTTCCCATTATACCTTCTAGTTTTAGAGCCACAAGATTTAACTATATCATCTCCCTTTTATATAAAAATCCTCCATTCTACCAATATTTTTCTAATTGGGCTTGCTGATCAATTGGGATACTTAATCCTCGAAGTGTATTCCATCCCCATTCTATGAATCCATCCCTATCCATTTGGGTTGCACAATATCTAACGTGTTAGGCCCACAGTTATCCTGAGAGAGCAGGGGGGGGGAGTGAATCAGTATAACACACACTTTTTCAAATTTTAAACTTTATTAATCAAACAATGCGACTTAAATGCAAAGAACACAAGTACACAACATATACGTGGAAACCCTGAATAGGGGGGAAACCACAGCAATAAAATTGCTTTATATGAATGATAATTTTTACAACTTGTAGAGGCACCAACCCCTCATTCAATTTTGATCACAAGAGTTACAAGTTACAACTCCTTTATCAATCTGAAATAATTTTCACATAAATCTGCTATAAGCCTGATTTCTGAACTGCTACAATGTCTCTCTCAAATCTGTCACAAAAATGAGCATGACAATCTCCTTTAAGATCTGCACCAATTCCTTCTTCAACTCTGCTGTGAAATGATCATAATTTCTTCGCAAGACTCTATCCACCATTTGCTGTAATGAAGCTTCTTATACCACCTTTGAGTCTGATATAAATCAGACAAAAATCTACTCTCTATGTATGCAGCCTTTTCCTCTGTATTCTCCAACACACTCTCCAATCTACATTTGCAACCTCCATATATATGCCTTCATATTAAGGAGACATACCTTTTGAATATTGAGGAGATATCAAGTCATATCTTGAATCGTAGCTTTTGAGAGTTATTAATAAGTATAACTAAATCACTCCTTTTATAAACTGTACCTATCCATTTAGGAATCGCTGTTTTATTCTCTTTATGAATCATGGCATCATGATGCTTTTACTAACTCAAGCCTTTTCATTTATTAATTGTTATTTTTGGACCTCTTCACTAAGTGCTCCATTTAGTGAAGCAAATCATATCCTTGTTTAACAAATCACACCATTTGTGAATTCTTACTAACTATAATAGGATCGCATCTTTTCAATAACCGTTGCTTATGAGTTTGTTAATGAAGTTTTTTGACAAAAAGAGGCACCAAGCAGTTTTGTACTCATTCGCATCATTTGAAGTAAAAATTGTTGTTGGTTATTTCTCCTAGAGATCGTGTTGTTCTCTATTAGTCATACCATGCACAAGGTCACTACTTGCTTGTAATCTCTTATTTGTTGATTGGTGGTGCACTGCTACTTGGAATGTAGTCACAAGACTTTGGACGTGTACTTCACCATTTTTGGTAGAATTTTGGGGTGATCAAGTGTGCTGGTTTATCAGTGCTGTAACATGTATATCAAACCTGCCATTTCAGTCAAATCTGCATATGATTTTGATGATTTTTCCCTCATAATTCAACCCGTTCTCTGACCTTCAACATCAACCTCTGCTTGTCTTAAGGTCTGCTCTCCTTTTTTCAAAATTCGGATCTGTCTTTGTCTCTGCTGTGACCTAATTGCTTCTGCATTCTGTTGTGATCTGATTGCATCTTAAAACTGCTGGAATCATATTGATTTGAATTGAATTCAGTGGGAATTGTTTAACATTAGTGTTAAAAATGATTCTTTACTCCGTCTCCATTTGACTAGAACCTGATCTCTCTAACAAAATCACACTAATCTCTGCTTAAATTCACACATGTTGTGAATAAATTTGATTTGGATTGGAAAATGATTGCTTAGACTTTCCTTTATATGCTTCTCATGAAACAAACTTGACAAGGGGTCAGCCTTGTGTTTGCACTTTCAATTCATTTTTTGAATTTTCATTGCCTTGATGTACAGTCAGCTAGGTCTGATTTTGTATTTTTTTAATTACCAAACCCTTCATTTTGGAAGGTCAGCCAGCATTAATTTGTGAATCTCGCCTTGCCCAAATGCATATAAATAAGTGAAAACACTCAGCCTCAAAAACATAATTCAAACTTGCATTTAATTAGCTCTATTCTGCTATTCAAGTCTGATTTGCATGTCTGCTCCTGATTTTGATCTTATTCGCACCTAGAATGAGGTTTTGATTTTGATCTTACCCTTATAGCATTTAACATGTTTGAAAATAGCCCTCCTCCAACTAGGCCAACCTAGGAGTTAAAGATTTGCAATTTAAACTTCTATTTGTCTCAGGTTGAGACAACCTAGACACTAAGACTCCCCTAGCAAGTTTAAAGAGGACTTAAGGACAAACAAAGGGCATGTTTGAGGTCCTCTTAAGGACAAGAACAAGGGCGGGATTTGAGGATGCATAGGGGAAATGAAGGGTGCCTTTCCATGGTATGTAGGGACAAATGCAAGGCGGTCCTCAGGTGAGGAAAAGGACTAAATGAAGGCACTTTCAAGGAGGTGTTAAGCATTATGTAAGGCGGGTCTAAGCTGTAGTGAGGGACTAAGGCAGGGCAGATTTTAGGGGCCCCCAAGGACAATGTGCTAGGAAGGATTCCTAGATGTGTACGGACAAACCTTGGGCAGGATTTCTAGGTGAGCAAGGCAAGGCCAAAATTGTTGCTGCAAAGTCTAAAGGTTTAGCAGATGACACCGTCAACAGGCTAAGTCAAGGAAAAGATAAAGATGTCTCCCAATGATATTTTATTATACTTTATCTTGTATTTGTAAAATAAATTTTTTTGTTATAAATTTTTTTTTTTTAAATTTAATCTGAAAAGGAAAAAAAAAGAATAATTTTTTTTTTTCCAATATGTTACAAATGTAAAGTTATATAAGGGAGATTGGGTATAAAGAAAGGATCCTTTTTTTATTCATCCAACTTTCTCATCTACTTCTTCCTCCAAGGTTATCACTCTTCCATTTCTCTTCCATTGGAAAGTACTTTTCACAGACATTGTCCAGAAAATTCCGTAAGGACACTCTAAGCTCTTATATTTATATGCTAGGAGTACAAATTGACTTTGGCAATTCATTATAAATTGTTGTTTACTTTTCTTATATTAAATTGCAACATATTAAGGATTCCCTTACATTTATGTGAATTTCAAGTCTCTATTTTTGCATGTTGTAATCGAAACAATCACACATAGATCTTGAACTTAATCCTCTACATAAATGTTTTTTTTTCTTATGTTTAAGTAATATATTGTAGATATCTTTCAGATCTACATATTTTCAGTAGTTTCTTATGTAAGTTAATTTGAGTGTAAAAATTTGTGTTCATACCCCTCTAGAAGCATACCTAGAGTATTCATTTTCCCTTAGATTTTACTGTGTGCCTTGCTTTCTTTCTAATTAAAAGCATGTAATGTCCCCTTCTCAGTAATGTTCATTCAATGATCCAGTGGCCTATTCCGGAGACCCGTAGCCTACTTGGAAAGGAGAATTAGGGTTTCCTACCTTTGTGGCACGAGCTTTTTAGGGTTTGTCAGGAGGGAATTCTTCAATTCTGTTTATGGTTTCCTTCTGGGTTTTTCATGAACTTCAAGGTGGCATAACATGCATTTGATTCTACGGTGAAGTGTGAACTTGCTATTTTTTAGTAAGTTAAGGTTTGGCTGACTGGATGGTACAGTTTTATCGAGCTTTCCAAGCTCTTTCTCTGGGTCCGAAGATCATGTTCTTCGGAGCAGTATTTCATGACTTACTATTGTTAGTAAGTGGCAGTTTGAGCATTTCTATTTTTGGCAGTCTTGGGCATTGCTCTGATCCAGTTCAGTTCAGTGGTTCTGATTGCTCAGTTTCATCTTTGATTTTGATGGTAATCAATATTGGAGTTATAAGATATTTAATCAAATATTATTTCCTTATCCTAAGGTTTAATATTTAATTATTTTATTACTAATTAATTTTATTTTGGGCGACTTAGGGAAAAGATATATATTTGTTGTTAATATTATTATTTCCTAAGTCAGATGGCGTTGAGAATAATATAACAGTTCATGTTTGCATTATTTTTTATGTTGCAAGTGTTCACCTAGGAAAACTTCAAACTTTTGCCTAGGAAGACTGGGTAAAGTGGGCGCCATGACTTGAGGGGACATGTAAATGAAATGAAGTGAGTTTCAAATGAATTTGGGCGCCATTTGCATTTGAATTTCAAAGGGAAAAATCTATAAATACAGGTACTTGGCCTCTCATTTGGTGATCTGGAGAATTTACACCGTTATGCTGTCAGAATGGTTAGTGATTAAGCTTCGAAGTTGGAATAGCTTCCTAGTTGCTACAGTTTTGTACTTGAGATACAGTACCTCACTGGATTGTTGATTTTGGGTGACGTTTTTGAAGAGTTTGATTTGGTTTCAGTGTGGTTTTGGAGTGTCTTGTTTGCTGCTGTGATTTTTTGGTGTTGCTGGATGTGGTGGCTTAAGCAATCTTCTGTTCATATCTCCCTACCTGTTGATCGAATCATTCTCGGTATTGGCTCAATCCACCCGTACTCCCCGGGCGATAAAAATCACCAATTTGCAGATTGGGACGTGGTGATTTTAATTTTTAGCTACAAATTGAAATTTACAAAAGGGTCGTACCATTTGGGACGTGCCTCGGTTTGTGTGCATCTTGTTTGAAGCTTCAAAGTTGCTGGTTTGAGGTTTGAGATTGGTCGCCTATGTTCTATATCTCATTTGCATTTGTTTTGGTGTGATTCCAATTAGTTTTGAGTGAGTTGTGAGTGTTTTGTTGTTTCCGGCAGTGCTGGATAGTGTGTTTTCTAACTTGCAGAATTAGAACAGCAGTAGTGTTTACGTGTGGTGTGATTTTATTAGTGGTTTGCTTGAGATCAGCATTAAGCTTCTTATCTAATCTCATATCTCTATTTTGTAAGATTGTTTCAGTAGTACTAATCAATCATTCTTGTTGCTTCTTATTTGTAATTCCCACTGTGCAAGTGGAAGAGGATGGCTTAGCTGCCTTCTATGTTTGTAATCAGGAAATAATGTATGTCCTCCCGCTGAAATATTGTGGTAGAGTTGATTGGTTGTAATAAGTCCTCCCGCTGAAATACCGCGGTTGAGTTGATTTTGTTGTATTACGTCCTCCCGCTGAAATACTGCGGTAGAGTTGATTTGTTTGTGTGTTAGTGTTTCTTCATGGCTGGTTCACTGCCAAGTAGTTTAATTTCTATCCTGCTGGATAAGCAGAAGAGGTTGGCTTACCGCCCATGCATTGTAATTTCAGTTCAATTTATGGTGCTAATGATCCCCTGAACACCGTATGCTCTCACCCTCCCAGATTGAGCTCTCGGTGAACTAAAGGTTGAAGGGTTCCCTTTCAGTTGTTTTGGCTTATTTCTCTAACCTTAACGGGTTATTGTGTTTGCATTGTAAACCTATTGTAAAAATCAAAAATTTTAAGGGGAATATTACAGTGGTATCAATGTTGGTTTTCCTACCAACCTGTGAATTCAAAGTGATCAGAGTTCTCCATGAGTGATTACTACAACAGAGAACAAAGACAACAGCAGTATCAGATTCCTGCAGTGCCAGCTGAAGAGACTTTTTCAGAGGTTCTGAGAAACAGAGATCAGGAAATTGATTCAGTAGATTCAATGGGAGAAAGAATGTTTGGTTAGAATGAGGCAGTTGTGGCTGTGGAGAAAATGGAGAAAAAAATTGATACTATGATGGACATGATGTCCCAGATGATAGACACCTTTAGATAGAGTGCTCGAGGAGGACATAGTCAAGATTAGAATCAGAATATGAGTGGAAATAATGCCAGCACTTCCAACAACTCTGGTGGTAATGGAAATGGCAGCAACAATGGTAGCAACAGTAGTTGAATGCCTGTTGGATCGGTGACAAGGCCGTTGCAACCAATTTTCCTTCCAAGGGAAACATCGCCTCCTGAAGTTGAAACCCCTGTGGCTGATGAGATCCGAGCTAGTTTTGTGGAGCATGCATCACTTCCCCAAGAGATCCAAAATGTCTCGTCTCTTGACCAATACATGAATCAGAAGAAGAGGAGGGAAGGTAGATATGACAATCGATACTCCGCTCCAAGAGATTATCAACAAGCTCTTGGAAAGGTCACTCTAGCACATTTTGATGGAAGTAGTAAGAGCACAGCTAGAGCGTGGGTGCAGAAGTTGGACAATTAATTGTCCTTGAGGCCTATGCCTGAAGAAGAAGCCATCAAGTTTGCCACCCTGCACTTGGATGGAGTTGCTCACGAATGGTGGTACCATGGGTTGGTCACCCTTGGTCATAGCTTAATAACCACTTATGCAGAATTCACCAAGTTGATTGATAGGTTTGATTCTAAGGATCCGGAGGTGAAGTTTAGAGAGCTTGCTCAACTCAAATAGCAAGGCTCCTTCGACAATTACATAACTGAGTTCCAAAACCTTTCAATTATGGTTAATAGCATCTCAGAGAAGAGGCTAGTTGTTCTTTTCACAGAAGGTCTTGAAGAGCCTTTGAAGGGATGGGTTAAAGCTTTCGATCCGCCTACCTTGGTGGAGGCCATAAAAAAATCTAGAAGTATGGAGTTGGTTGCCCCAAGGAGTAAATTTCAGTCCAAGCCTTTTCCTTTTCGGAAGGATAAGAAGAAGTTTTCAAATCAAACCAAGAAGTTCCCTTCTCGGATGGATGATGAGCTCTGTCGAGAGCTCCGGAGGAAGAATCTTTGCTACTCTTGCAGAGAACCTTGGGCCCCAGGGTATAAATGTCATGGGAAGGGCAATTTACACCAAATGGAGTGCCATTCAGCTGATGGATCAGATTCTGAAATTTCAGAACAGCAGACTGAAATTGAGGACAGCGAGTATGAAGAGGCTCCTGATGGTCTTGAAAGTGAACTAGAAGATAGAGGAGTGGTTGTTCAACTCTCGAGCATTCACAAGAATGAGTCTTTTAGAGTTCGGGGAATGATACGAGAATAACGTGTCATTGCTCTCATTGACACAAGAGTGACTCACAATTTCATTGATGAGAGAATTGTCACGAAGAGGGGGCTCGTGGCTGAGGAAGTGGAAGGCTTCAAAGTTATGGTAGCTGATGGCTCCACTATATCTTGCAACCGAATGATTTCTAACATGTCACTGAAGTTGGGAAATCATGAAGTTAGAGATGAATTCTTTGTGGTTAGCATTGGAGGGACTGATGATGTAGTCCTAGGGATTCAGTGCCTGAGATCTCTTTGTGAGATCACATTAAATCTGCAAACCATGGAGCTGAAATTCATGTTTGATGGGAAGAAGGTGGTATTGAGAGGAATGTCAAATGGTAGACTTAGAGTTGTTTCATTGAAGAGGATGGAGAGGCTGATCCGCCATAACCAAGTGGAGTGGGCAGCAGAGTGTTTGATAATGCCGTCAAGTCCATTAGAAGACAAGGGCAGCTACTCTATAGACATTCAACCATTGATCAAGGATAAGATTAAGGTCTTGGGGAAACCATCTCTTGGTAGATCTCTTGAGTGTATGCTCATGCCATCTAATTCACTTGAAGAGAAGACAAGTTATTCTGATGACATTCAAGCCTTGCTTACAAAAAGGAGTAAGGTGTTTGAGAATCCGCCTCCTGGTAGACCGCCTGAACATGGTACTGAACACATCATTGAGTTGGAAGAAGGCACTAAGCCTATTATGACTACTCCTTCTCGATACCCAAAGAAGCCGAAGGACGAGATTGAGAAAGCCATTAAGGAGCTGCTAGACATGGGTTACATTAGGCCAAGCAAGAGCCCATTTGCTTTGGCTATTGTATTGGTGAAAATGAAGGATGGGACCATGCGTAGGTGCGTGGATTGTCGTGCACTAAATCAGAAAGCCATCAAGAATCGATACCCTATTCCGAGGATTGATGACCTCATTGACGAGCTACATGGTCTAGTGTTCTTCTCAAATATAGATCTCAGATCGGGCTACCATCAAATCAGAATGAGGGCATCTGATATTGAGGAGACTGCTTTCAGATGCCACTTTGGGCATATCGAATTTTTAGTCATGCCTTTTGGCTTGACTAACGCTCCTACCACATTCTAGTCTTGTATGAACAAGATCTTCCAGAAGCAGCTGAGGAAATTTGCGCTCATATTCTTTGATGACATCCTCATTTTCAGCAAGTCTTGGAGGGAGCATTTGCAGCATTTGGATGAAGTGCTCAGCATACTGGAGTCTGAATCCCTATTTGCTAAGGAGTCCAAATGTGAATTTGGAATGAGAGACCTGCTCTATCTTGGTCACATCATCAATGCAGAAGGTGTGAAGGTGGACCCTGAAAAGATTAGAGCTATCATTGATTGGCCACCACCTGAGAACATAACACACTTGAAGGGATTCTTGGGTCTATGTGGTTTATACAGAAGGTTTGTGAAGCGATATTCTCAGTTGGCTGCCCCCCTAACAGATCTCACTAAGAAAGGAGCCTTTGAGTGGTCAGAAGAGGCACAAACAGTGTTTGATCGATTCAAGGAGATTATGAGCTCGTGTCTTGTTTTGGCCTTACTAGATTTCACCAAGCCTTTCGAGCTACAGTGTGATGCATCGGGAGAAGGTGTTGGTGCGGTCCTTATGCAAGACAAGCATCCTATTGTCTTTGAAAGTAAGAAGTTGAGAGGACCTGAAAGATTGTATTCAATTTATGATAAAGAGATGCTTGCCATAATGCAAGCTCTTGCGAAGTTCAGGCAATATCTCGTGGGGAGTAAGTTTGTTGTTAAGACTGATCATAATAGTCTTAGACACTTCATGCACCA
This sequence comes from Cryptomeria japonica, assembly GCF_030272615.1. NCBI lineage: Eukaryota > Viridiplantae > Streptophyta > Pinopsida > Cupressales > Cupressaceae > Cryptomeria > Cryptomeria japonica. The sequence goes on along the minus strand of NC_081407.1, from coordinate 951,678,071 downwards.
GAAAGATTTGAATGAAAGGCAGCAAAAGTAGGTTAGTAAGCTTCAGGCTTACGACTTTGACATTGAGTATGTCAAAGGAAAAAACAACATGGTGGTAAATTCACTTTCACGGAGACCACATCTGAGCTCTATAAGTGAGCTCATTGCTGATTGGAGAGATTTGTTGCAAGCTGATTATGCCAAAAATCAGTTTGCAACCAACCTAATTGAAGGTACTTTTCATGATGAAAAGTACAGTTTGGTGGATGGTTTGATAATGTATAAGGGTAGAATCTTTCTTCCACCTGAATCTCAGTTGAAGGAGAAGGTATTACAAACTTTTCATGACATACCCCTTGTTGGTCATCAAGGGTTTTTCAAAACATACAGGCAGATTCGAGAGAGATTCTCTTGGAAAGGGTTGAAAAAAGATGTCTTGAAGTACATCAGGGAATGCAATACTTGTCAGAAGAACAAGGACGAACACACTACACACGTCAATTTGTTGCAACCATTGCCGATTCTTAGTCAAAAATGGGAAAGTATCTCTATGGATTTCATCACTGGGTTGCCTAGAGCTAGTGGGAAGGATTGTATCTATGTGGTGGTAGACAGATTAACAAAATTTGCTCAATTTTTCGCTATCACTAGCTCATTTACAGCAGCTCAGGTTGTTGATTTGTTCTTCTGTGAGGTGTTTAGGCTACATGGGCTGCCTATAAACATCGTGAGTGATAGGGACAGCAAGTTCCTAAGCTCTTTTGGGCAGGATATTTTCAAATTGTGTGGTATTGTGCTTACCCCAAGCACGAGTTACCATCCACAGACAGATGGACAAACGGAGATGGTAAATAAGTGGTTGGAAGGCTACTTGAGAAACTATGTTTCAGAGCAGCAGAAGGCATGGGTAAGATGGCTACATCTTGGTGAATACTGCTATAATTCCACTTATCACATGGCCATCTGGATGTCTCCTTTCATGGCACTCTACGGTTACGAGGCCCCTAGATTTGTCGACTTGGTGTTTGGAGATAGAAGAACACCCCAAGCTAGGGATATGGTTCAACAGTGTCAGGATATTCTGAAGGCATTGAAGGACAACCTCCAGATCACACAGAATCAGCAGAAGTTGTACGCTGATCAGCAGCGTATTGAGTGTTCATTTGAGGTTGGTGATATAATCTACTTGAGACTATAGCCCTTCAGACCGTCTACTCTTAAGAAGAGTGGAGCAAAAAAGCTTAAGGCACGTTTTTATGGACCATTCAAGGTCATCAAGAGAGTGGGAGCTGTAACTTATAAGTTGGAGCTACCAGCGAGTAGCCGAGTACATAATGTCTTCCATGTGTCACGCCTCAAAAAGGTGCTTGGCCACAATGTGATAGTCTCTTCTGATTTGCCTCCTTTGGATGAAGAGGGAGAATTGGTGCTAGTTCCTGAAGCCATCCTTGATGTCAGAGAACGATATTTGAGGAGGAGGAACATCAGAGAGTATTTGGTTAAGCGGAAAGACTTACCAGTTGACGATGCTATATGGGAGAATGAGGAGATTTTACACCATCTCGCTTGCGATTGCTCGAGGGCAAGCAATTTTGGGAAGGGCGGACTGTAATGTCCCCTTCTCAATAATGTTCATTCAGTGATCCAATGGCCTATTCCGGAGACCCGTAGGCTATTTGGAAAGGAGAATTAGGGTTTCCTACTTTTGTGGAGTTTTGCACGAGTTTTTTAGGGTTTGTCAGGAGAGAATTCTTCAGTTCTGTTTATCGTTTCCTTCTGGGTTTTTCATGAACTTCAGGGTGGCATAACATGCATTTGATTCTACGGTGAAGTGTGAACTTGCTATTTTTTAGTAGGTTAGGGTTTGCCTAACTGGAAGGTACAGTTTTACCGAGTTTTCCAAGCTCTTTTGAAAGATCCCTGCTTATAATTCTGATCCAAGCTACTGAATGTTTCCAATTTTGGTACTTTGACCAACGAATGTGTTTTCGGATTTTTTGTAAGTTCTTTTCCAGTTTTTGGTTGTTTTTGGGGTTTTGACAATGCATAAAGGAAATAACAATGCGATACAAAGAAACAACTGACTGAAATCAATTGTCAGATTTCTGATTTTATTAACAGCAAATATTAAATGCAAGAGATTAATGGATTTTAACACAATAATGTCAAATATGGCCTACCAGAGGTCCAACGCCCTGCCCGAAGGCTTTGTTATTGACTACAACTCCTACTACAAGTGCCTCCAACGCACATCAACAACTTCCATAAGCTTTATTCATCACTCTAATAAATAACAAAAACAATTAAGGTCGTAGAATGCAAAAATGAAGGTTTTTCCAAATTCTTGCCAAGAGAAATCAACAATTTGTTCCAATATTCCCCTCTAATTTGCTGGTGTAGCTCGAACTTGGTGTAATTCATCCAAATAAATCCATGGTTTCCTCTTATAGGCTGCTGACAATGAATTTTGAGCAGTAAGTCAAAGCTGAAACCCTCTCAATTATTTTATTGGCTTCCACAAACAGATTGGAGGGGTACGGCTAGGTGTAGGAAGTACGGCCTGCACTAATTATCACTGAAACTGTTGAAAGTGACCTGCAAATCGCACAGATCTGCTAATTCAGACTTGTCTATGCTGATGAAAGTGAATTCCTTGTTGTTTGTAACCCTTAATGACCAAATGTTGATCAATTAATACTGTTGTAGTATTGCTGGGAGAGGTACGGCAGGCTAAAATAATGAATGATTGTTGTTGGTGACCATCCAGCCTTCTCCAGCTTACTGTGTATGCAAACCCGATGCTGATCAAACCCTTAAAACTACTGAAATTGGCCCTTAAGACCTGAAAAGTAGTATCATGTATGCCCAATTGCAAATCTGGTGAGAGGGGCTACGTCCTGACACCGCAATATTGGAGGGTTTCGTCTCCAAGAATTCTCCAAAGCTGCTTTTGTCATTGCAGATCTGAGATTAGCTGAAATTTGAAAACTCGAAAAAAAAAGAATAGCAAGAATGAATAATCTCAACACCAAAAGGGACTTTATGCCTCCAAGCCCTAATTTAATCCCCATAAGGCATCCTTAAAATATTCCAAAAGCATCTTTTTTCCCCATAAAAGTTCGCCTACCTTGAGGGTTGCTCTCTCATGATTAATTGACCACCTTTTACGTTATAACACTTGCCTAGGGAATTGAGCCAAGGGGTAAATAAAGTTATAATATTATAAAGTTACTTATATTAATATTTTCTAATAATAGAAAAATGTAACTTATAAACTTTTATAAGCTTTTTATTATAAACTTTATTGAATAATTCTTCACCAATCTCCAAAACGGGCTAAGTATGGCTCCTCCTGGTAAACCAAACATATCCTAACCCCATCAATTGCCTGCGGAGACGACTATCAAGCAAACCTAGGATTCTTCAGCTATCACTGGAAATGAGGACATTACGTTTTTATCTCGGTGCGAAGATCATGTTCTTCGGAGCAGTATTTCATGACTTACTATTTTTAGTAAGTGGCAGTTTGAGCATTGCTATTTTTGGCAATCTTGGGCAAGGCTCTGATCCAGTTCAGTGGTTCTCATTCCTCAGTTTCATCTTTGATTTTAATGGTAATCAATATTGGAGTTATAAGATATTTAATTAAATATTATTTCCTTATCCTAAGGTTTAATATTTAATTATTTTATTACTAATTAATTTTATTCTGGGCAACTTAGGGAAAAGATATATATCTATTGTTAATATTATTATTTCCCAAGGCAGATGGCGTTAAGAATAATATAACACTTCATGTTTGCATTATTTTTTATGTTGCAAGTGTTCACCTAGGAAAACTTCGAACTTTAGCCTAGGAAGACTGGGTAAAGTGAGTGCCATGACTTGAGGGAACATGTAAATGAAATGAAGTGACTTTCAAACGAATTTGGGTGCCATTTGCATTTGAATTTCAGAGGGAAAAATATATAAATAGAGGTGCTTGACCTCTCATTTGGTGATCTGGAGAATTTACACCGTTATGCTGTCGGAATGGTTAGTGATTGAACTTCGAAGTTGGAATAGCTTCCTAGTTGCTACAATTTTGTACTTGAGATACAGTACCTGATTGTTGATTTTGGGTGACGTTTTTGAAGAGTTTGATTCAGTTTCAATGTTGTTTTGGAGTGTCTTGTTTAATGCTGTGATTTTTTGGTGTTGCTGGATGTGGTGGCTTAAGCAATCTTCTGTTCATATCTCCCTGCCTGTTGATCGAATCATTCTGGGTATTGCCTCAATCCACCCGTGCTCCCCGAGCGATAAAACTCACCCATTTGCAGATTGGGATGTGGTGATTTTAATTTTTAGCTGCAAATTGAAATTTACAGAAGGGTCGTACCATTAGGGAGGTGCCTCGGTTTGTGTGAATCTTGTTTGAAGCTTCAAAGTTGGTGGTTTGAGGTTTGAGATTGGTCGCCTATGTTCTATATCTCATTTGCATTTGTTTTGGTGTGATTCCAATTAGTTTTGAGTGAGTTGTGAGTGTTTTGTTGTTTCCGGCAGTGCTGGACGGTGTGTTTTCTAGCTTGCAAAATTAGAACAATAATAGTGTTTAAGTGTGGTGCGATTTTCTTAGTGGTTTGCTTGAGATCGGCATTAAGCTTCTTATCTAATCTCATATCTCTATTTTGTAAGATTGTTTCAGTAGTACTGATCAATCATTCTTGTTGCTTCTTATTTGTAATTCCCATTGTGCAAGTCGAAGAGGATGGCTTAGCCGCCTTCTATGTTTGTAATCAGGAAATAATTTATGTCCTCCCGCTGAAATACTGCGGTAGAGTTGATTGGTTGTAATAAGTCCTCCCACTGATATACTGCGGTTGAGTTGATTTTGTTGTATTACGTCCTCCCGTTGAAATACTACGATAGAGTTGATTTGTTTGTGTGTTAGTGTTTCTTCTTCGTTGGTTCACTGCCAAGTAGTTTAGTTTGTATCCTGCTGGATAAGCAAAAAGGGTTGGCTTGCCGCCCGTGCATTGTAATTTCAGTTCAGTTTATGGTACTAACGATCCCCGGAACACCGTATGCTCTCACCTTCCCAGATTGGGCTCTCGGTGAACAAAAGGTGGAAGGGTTCCCTCTCAGTTGTTTTGGCTTATTTCTCTAACCTTAACGGTTTTTTGTGTTTGCATTGTAAACTTATTGAAAAAATCAAAAAACTTAAGGGGAATATTACAAAGCATACCCCAGAAAAACTCAAACCAATCATACAAGGGAGCTACCCCTCTCAACCGTAGAGGAAAATTGTTAATCCAATAACAATCTCCAATTGTTGTAAATTTTGTCACTGCCATTGGGTGACTAAAGCTATTTTTCAGCAAAGCATCACGGTGACAAATTTATTTACTAACACTACACAACAGTGAGAGGGCAGAAAATGTTAAGTGAATGATCCTAGATGATTCTGGTCGGATCATGAGCAATATCTCATTAGTTTCATTAAACCTATTTTGAGGATGATTCGTTATACTGACATGGACAAGCCATGCTTGGGAGAAACATATGATGGCATCGACTCAACAATTAGGAAGATATCCTTCTAGATGACCCCTGGTTTCTAGGCATGAATGGCCTTTGTCTTCAAAATTGGTCCCCTGGTTTCAACCCAGTGACAAATATATTAAAATTTCCTCTTTGGGTTCATATGTCAAGGCTGGCCTTGGACTATTGGAATGAAAATATTTTTATGATTATTGCCAATTCTTTTAAGCAATATTGTACTGCAGATAAGATCACCAAATTCATAAAGCATTTTTATTAGCTAGATTTCTTGTGTTTGTGGAGAAAAAGCAAGTGTTCCCCGCTCAGATTATGAAGATTCCCCGATTATTGGCCATTATTGTGGCCCTATGGGCCATGCCTCCATGACTTGTTTGAGAAATAAAAAACACTACTTTGTTTAGAAGAAAAAGGAACAAATGTCAACTTCAATGGAGGAATCAATTACTTCCTATGATGAGGTTTGGAAAGAAGATTATAAAAGGAATTCCCCTATAGACTGTTTGTTGATGGACACCTATTTCAAAGCTTCGGATTAGAAGAAAGTTCAGCCAATGATCTACTGATTTCTCCTTGTCTCAAGAAAAAAATATTTGGAAAGAAGGATCCTTGGACTACAGTAAAGCAAAAAAAAATGCAACAGTTTTTTAAACCACCCTGACTTTGGGTTGGTTGGCTTTGTAAGGTTTTGTAATGCTTTGCCTTTTGTAGCCACTTAGCTTTTCCTCTTGGTTGTTCTTCGGTGTTTGGTGATGCTTCATATTATATTCTTCCATTTGTACAAGGTTTTGGGCTCTTTCAAAACCCTGCTTACCTAATCAAAAACAACTAGGAAGTTGAAGACTGACATAAATGAGAAAGAGAAAGATCTTGCAGAAACTTTCTCCAAACAGGTGCACAAAATTATTATTCAAAGATGCAGCACAATGACCACCCCACTGCATCTTCTTGCCTTTGCATTGAGTTCAAAATGCTATAGTGCTAAGATTCTTTCTATGCTAAATAGGATGGCCCCATAGAAACATTTTGAAGTAAATGAAGGATAAAAGGCAACTTTTTGTAGACTCTTCCTTGATCTTAATTTGTACAACATAGTCAAAAAGAGTTCATTGACTTTGTAGACTCTAATGATCAACGTATTTAGGCTCTTCATGAAAAATTCAAAAGGATGTTCACAGTTGGTAGTAATTTTGTGGCCAAGAATTCTAACACCTACAACCTATTATGATCAAAATTTTATTCCAAGTTTAACGGATTTTTTTATCTTTGAAGTTCATTTATAATTTTTTGATTTTTAATTTTTATAATGTGTAATAACATCTCTCTACTTTGTCTTAATAAGTTACTAGTTCCTTTGCATTTAAGAGGAACTAGAGCACATACTCCTCCATCCATTAGTAAAGTGCAACCAATTGCAGTCCACAAGGGAAAATAAATTAGTGTGCATGTCAAACATGTGGCTCCTTCAACACAAACAACATGGCTACAAGGAAAGGGACATGAAATTGTGGGATATGGAGCTAGGACATACTACCTTTGATAATTCCACTTCCCAACATGCTGTACTTAAAGAGCTAGAAAGTGAGCATCCTTCTAGTGCAAGTAGAAGTGGCACTATATGTGAATCTTAAAATGGACCTACATCTATGTCAAGGATGAGGAGGAGGAGGTGTTGATTTTATGGTAGTACTCGTTAACCACAGGCAAACATCAGATCTGTTGCCTTCCCAACCATAGACGATAAGCTCTTATCATCACCCCCGAGCACACTACATGTCCATCATGTTATTGAGTTCATAACTATTGATGCAATCATGACCTTGTCTATATATAAATTGATACCTCCTAATAAACTTCAAGTTGGCCATATACTTTTGGCGCCAAGGATAGGGTCAGACCTATATATTACAACTTACATATGAGTCTCCCTTAGTTGCAAGTTACATTTAACTTAATCACAAGTTACACACAAGTGGTTCGCCCAAATAGGGCCTGCCTCAAATTAGACTCATCAACTGAGATATCCAAATGCCAAGGCCGATAGGCCACTTGGCATTTTGTGCACTAGGTCGGCCCTAGAGGGATCCGACCTAGCTACACAACAACACTCCCTCTTATCTAGGGAGGATTCCTTTTAAATAACCAAGTCACATAGTGACTACCACCATGGCTACTCCCATGAATAATACATTCACCATAGCTACTCCCAGAGGGTGAACAAGCACATCATGGAATTTCTTCCATGATACCCACCATACCTACTCGCAGAGGGTGGGCTCACCATGCCTACTCGCAGAGGGTGGAAGAGGGCTTTCACCTCAACCTTCTCCCAGAGAAGGGTGCATTACCACCATGCCTACTCACAGAGGGTGGAACGAGGGCTCTAACATCCAACTTCTCCCAGAGAAGAATGCATCTCCAACATGCGTACTCGCAGACAGTGGATCCACCATACCTACTGGCAAAGGGTGGAACAAGGGCTTTCACCTCAAACTTCTACCAAAGAAGAATGCATTAACAAGGGATTGCACCTCGAACTTCTCCCTCACAGAGAAGAACTCGTTAACAAGGGATTACACCTCGAACTTCTCCCTTACAGAGAAGAACTCATTAACAAGGGCTCTCACCTCAAATTTCTCCATCACAGAGAAAAATGCATTAGCCAAATCTTCAAGACAATGTAGCTCCCTATGAAGCTGAAACATCAGGCTCCCTCTGACGCTGAAATGTCAAGCTCCCTCTCAACCTTTTGACCTCTTCGTCCAAGGTTACTTTTGACGATATGTCAAAGTCCCTCTGAATGTTGATTCTTCCTCTGCGAAGAAATGCAAGCAATCTTCCTTCCTTGAATGCAATCTCTGATTTGTCTTGGAAGCATTTCAAAGAGAGATAATGATAGTCAGGAGAAATGTCAATACATGATTCACTATTCAATGATGTAGCATGACTTAATGAAAAATTCATGAACATTATTCAAACATAAAGAGTACTTATCTTTTATAATTTTGCTCAGCAATGGAATTTCCATTCACTTGGATTGATCACACCGAAGCACCTAGCGATGATCTGATGGCTGCGTGGCCTTTGGCCCTCGTCATCACTCATCATTTGTCCACAATATCTACTCCGTGCATAGCTTAAGCATCATCTAAAGAACTGCCTTTAATACAATTCAAAGCAAAGTGACAAACCAACCACATAAATGCGACAGAAATCCACCTATAGCAAGGTGTACCAAAATGCTAAGTTGCAGTGCCCATCCTAAGACAACCGTCAGATGATCTTCAAGAGTGACATAAGTAAGAACTCGAATAACTGGACCTTTAGTTGCAATATCATCCGATTTGCAACCCCATCCAATTATGCCTATGCAGGCCTCAGCGAAACGAATGCTTCATGTGACTCTCGAAGCTTCTAGAATGATGTGAGAGTTGTTGCAAGGTGTTATTGCACGGAGGCGTTCTCCATCATTCCTGATCATTAGGTGCCTCCATTCGCTTTCGCCCCCACACGCACACATTTCACATTTGTGTACGGCTTAATGTGATCATCACAAAACTCGCCACTATGTCGCTGCTCGATCTCAACCTTCCATTACACTAACCAGTCAATAGCACGCGTACCGACTCACGTCACTTTTGTTGAATCCTCAGAATGCTTGCTGCCACCTTGTCAATGTCTCTAGCCACGAGCGTCGTGAAGCTAGCGATCTCCGTCATTCGCTAGTAAAATGTTACGATCGCCAGAGAGAATCCTCCACAACATGTTCTCCTCCCCGAATGAAGAATTCAAATATAGAATGTTAAAACGGACAGAGATGTCCATAGCGACTCCACTTACCGTCAGCATTTCGATACCAAGCTTGGCAACTTTCAACGCCAAGGCATCAGACTGAAGTTGTCATTGAGTACTAACGACAGATCTATGTCGATCATCGGTACCTCAACGATCATTACTCGCCGCAGAGCATATGCGATGCTCATGTCTGAGCTGAGAGGCTCGGTAATCGACTTTTGCCTACACTTAGATTTCTCAGTCTGCAAATTACTTTGATTGAACTCCCTCAAAAGCACAGGATCTACCTTCAAGCGGTTAGGCTCTATAGAAGGAACCTGCTCTGATACCACTTGTTACAAGTGTGGTTGTCATTGCACCAAAAGATCGATCAATTAATGCCCAATACAACCACTAGACTTATAGAATCCACAAGAGGCGGTTAAGCCATGTCACAAACCCGAGTGTTGCGCTGCACATCACAAGGAGACCAAGGGTGCACACTTTGCAACAATCCCCCCCCCCCCCAGTGCAAGCGAGGGGTTTGAACCTGTGACCAAGCTCTGACACCATGTTGATTTTATGGTAGTGCTCGTTAACCACAGGCAAACATCAAATCTGTTGCCTTCCCAACCATAGACAATAAGCTCTTATCGTCACCCCCGAGCACACTACATGTCCTTCATGTTATTGAATTCATATCTATTGATGCAATCATGACCTTGTATATATATAAATCGATACCTCCTAATAGACTTCAAGTCGGCCATATACTTTTGGCGCCAAGGATAGGGTCAGACCTATATATTACAACTTACATATGAGTCTCCCTTAGTTGCGAGTTACATTTAACTTAATCACAAGTTACACACAAGTGGTTCGCCCAAATAGGGCCTACCTCAACTTACACTCATCAACTGAGATATCCAAATGCCAAGGCCGACAGGCCACTTGGCATTTTGTGCACTAGGTCGGCCCTAGAAGGGATCCGACCTAGCTACACAACAATAGGAGGATGATGATGATGATGATGAGTTTGAAAAACCAAGTAACACTTATAATTGATTGTTGGACTTTATATTATTATTTTAATATCGAACTTGGAGTTTGAAAAATGAAATATTTTATAGTATTTATCATTTATCTTTTAAGTGACTTTCAAGTTTATGGTGGTTTTGTTGATTACATGTTGCTATGAAGTATTCTAAATTTAAATCCTACTTTTAACCTGCAAATATGTGTGTGTGTGTGTGTGTGTGTGTTTTGTATGGATCAACCCCCTAAAAAAATTTAATGAATTTGCAAATCCAAACCAGGATCCAAGCAAAACCAGAATCTTAGATATTAAGGCATCAAAATCCAAGCAAAAATCTCATTTGACATACCTTTTATAGTCACGATTTTTCCAATGATACTGCATTCCAATACGTTGAAGAAAACCAAATTGATTCAATTTCTCCCATTCTTTTTCTGTCGGGAAGGTTATATGTAATGATGACATCTGAAACTGCATCAAAAAAGAAGCATTAATTACCAGATTAAACAATCTAATTTTTCATTAGAAAATATAGATAACTCACAGAACAGCCTCTCTCATTATATTGACTAGTTTATGTTGTCAACTGATTATTTCATAAGCTGTAGTAAACACAATTAATTATATTTATAAAAGTAGATTCATAAAAACAATATTTGAAGGACCTCATGTAAAAGATATATCCTTGATTTCAAGAAATTCCATACAAAAAGGATGATACTCAAAATAAAGTCCAGAATGCAAGAGACGCCTATGATAATATCACTGGGAAGACATAATAAACCACTCAAATGTAATGGCTAATGGCCTTGTGGATAATGGTAACTTATAAGAAGGAATAGATGTTAGTGACCTTTTTAAGTAACATCATTGCAGTCCGATCAGGGAAATGTTAAATGTTGTGTAGATATGCCTAATGATATTAAACTTTAATTAAGTTATAGGGTCTCAATATGTGGCACCCATAACCATGACATGTCATGGGTCAAATCGCTAGCTTTGGACAATCTACTTCAGGTGGTATACAAATGCATGCCTAGTTTTGCATAAGTCAATTCAACAAGTAGTGATTTGCATCGGCTTGCCAGCATTCATTGCTTGATAATTATCTTCTTAGTTTGTGTAAGAACACCTCTATTTTTACTTTTTTTAAATTGAGTCAAGTGAAAGAATATAACATTGCAAACCAAATGATTCCATTGCTGATGTAAGTTCTTAATGTCATATTACAAATGATCATACTAGTCCCACATAAGCAAGGTTTGATGACAGCACAGCTGTTACTAAATCTGCAGCATAAATCCGCTCTTCAAAGACACTTGACCCCTACCAACATCACCTACCACCTCCAGCTATGAAGAATGACTCCAAATATCCCTTTTTTACAGGTCTGATTCCTCAAACTGAAGTTCTAGACAGTCATACATCCATGGTGCAAGGCAAGGGCAACTTGCAAAAACCTCCAAGTGCCTCAAACTGAACTGAAACTCAAGTATTAACACCTCAGAAATGTTGCATAAAATGAACTTCATGGTCTGAACCCTGGTTAATGCATCACTGAAGCTTAAACATGCTCCAAACTGAGTAACAACACTACCGAACTCCAGTATAGAACTGAACACCAAATTGGATGACTAAACTCCTCTCTAGTATTCACAAAACCAAGCTACAGATTTGCAATAAAGCTACAGTCATGCCCAGCAACCCATGCACTAGGAGAATATAGGGGCAATCAATTCCTAATCATTCATTATTCCTCCAAAATCACAATATTCCACCTGAAAATGCTTGCAAGGGTTTCCCAAATGCTAGGTGCCTAACATAAACTGAAACTATGTTCCCAAACCAAAGCGTTTTACCTTGCAACTTGCCATGCCAAGCTCAAAAGAGTGGGACATCCTGCCGGAAAGTTTGACCACTAGAAAAATTAAAACAGCATATTTACCTCCAAAAGGCATCACCTAGCTGTTAGGAACAGCCTGGAACCTGTTGATATCTTTTTTATGACACCTCAAACACAAAATAAAATGCTAAGTATTATATCCTCTCTTGAACAAAAAAACCTCATATGCTAAAAAATATGATCAAATGAGACAACTCCAAGGTTTACAATGCAAACAATTGACTTTAAGTTGTGGATAGACTCAGTGTATGATCTGATCTTGCCAGTAATCACAAAGGGACTTAAACTTATGAACACAGCTGGAATGTGGAATTAACTGTCTTGGAAAATAAAAGGCAAAAGAAAAGGGTTAAGAGATCTATTCTAGTTATAAAAACAATGATGATAAAGGATGATGCTTTGATAGACGGATTCCATAATCACGCCATGCGAGAACAACTACATGTTGTGACCTTTTCACACATCACCCCATTGCAAACGGGCCCCCCCTCTATCCTACTTTCCAATTTTGTTAGTTTATGGTTTTGGCAATCAGGTGACAATTTTTGAGCTTTCACTGTCTGAATCTCGTCCTTGGATATGGACATGTTTCCAAGACTTCACAATGCAAACAATGATAAATCTCTAAGTTATGAAGTCATTAGGATCAAAATGTTGAAAAGATGTTAAAATCTCAAAATGATCCTAAACATCAGTTTATATTTTCTATGTGTTGAAGTTGCAACTTACCTTAGAATGTGAGCGAAAAATGATGAAAATGTTGCAAATTGATGTGAATTTTGGGCAACAGTGTTAAAAGTCCCTATAGGACTCATTTTTCCACTCCTAGGAGGTGAAATAAGTCAAAAATGCAGAGTCCCAATGGACTTCTAATTTCCACACTTCAAATCTTGGGAAAATTCATAAATTCCCAATGGAAATAGAATTTCCACTACATAAATTGATGAAATTGGGAGTGGGCTCTTAAAGTGTCAAAATCAACTTAGTCCCAATGGGAAACGTTTTTCCACCAAACAGTTAAGTCATGAATCACAAAGTCCCGATTGGAGGCATTTTATCACTGACCAATAAAGATGAAAATGGACAAAGTCCTGTTGTGACGTTTTCACACATCGCCCCATTGCAAATGGGGACCCCTGTTTTTTTTGCTTTTTTAGGGTTTGTTTTCTAGGTCTTTTAGGGTTTTGTCAGTTAGCCTTTGCATTTTGAGTGTCGCCAAGGGGATCACTTGGATAGCAGGTCCTGCTGGAGTGATGTCCTGATCACTTGGATAGCAGGTCCTGCTGGAGTGATGTCCTGATCCTGAAATTTGGCTAAGTCTGAAAGTCCTGATCCTGAAATTTGGCTAAGTCTAGAATGTCCTGATCCTAAAATTTGACAAGTCTGGAAACTGAAAAACCTCCAAAAACTAGATTTTGCAATATAACTCCTGGAGGTTTGAAACCACTCTCAAACAACCTGAAAGTATATATGGAATATAACTTAAAGTATCACTTATACTTAAATGTTATATTCCATAAAATTATCCTGACAGAGAGTTCAAAAGGTCAAATTTCGCTCCTGACCCTCAGAGAAGGTCCACAGCGAAAAATCGCTCCTAACCCTCAAAGAGGGTCCAAGGCGAGATTTTGATTTACTTCATTTTGCAATGGAAAAGGACTAAGTTTTGAGCATGAAAGGGAAATGAATGACTTTCTCCACCCACCTAAAGAAGTTTTGGCTAGAAATGATGGAGAACCTTGTTGAAAACAGAAAAATCGCTCCTGACCCTCAGAGAGGGCCCACAGTGAGAAATCTTATAAGGGTCATTGCTAGCCTTATTTGGTCGACTTAAGATGTCAAAAGCATGATGAAGGATAGAATGAGCATAATGAGGTATCCAGACTTGATCAAAGATGATAAATTGAAGGAGTTTTGCCCAGGAAAGGTAAAATCGCTCCTGACCCTCAGAGAGGGCCCACAGCGATTTTCTTTGTGTGCACATTTTTGGACCTTCCTTGGACATGAATTTGTATTCATAGCAAAGAACAAGACGATATCTCCCTTGGCAAAGTGACTTTTAGATGAGAAGTGAAACATTTTGGTCCAGGTAGCAAAAATCATTCCTGACCCTCAGAGAGGGTCCACAGCGAGATTTTCAAATATGCATTATTCTTGCAAGATCAAAGTGATTTTATGATTGGAAGGGATGAAGGAAAGCATGTTCTATCCGTTATATATAATTTGGAGGATCAACACAAGAGGAAATCAACCCAAAATGAAAAAATCGCTCCTGACCCTCACTGAAGGCCCACAGCGAGAAATCGCTCTGAACCCTCAGAGAGGGCCCACAGCGAGAAACCTAAAATGGGAAGTTTTCATCCAAGTTTGAGGAAAGCTAAGGTTAGGCATGGGTTAGAAACGATGTTTGAAAAGCCTTGAAGTGAAAAGAAATCGCTGAGAATCAATATTTTGAAGGCAATTACAAAAATCGCTATGGACCCTCAGAGAGGGCCCATAGCGATTTTCCAGTTTTCTCTCCTTGGTTTGAAGAATTGAGATAAAATCTTGCTTGGACAGGAGGAGAACGTGATGTGTTATGCCTTGGAGGTGATTTGAAGATTAAAAGATGAAGGAATTTGCATAGAACCAAAAAATCGCTACGGACCCTCATTGAAGGCCCACAGCGAGATTTTCAAAAAATGTATGTTTTCTTCAAAATGGTGCTAAGGCAAGGTTTGGACAAGAAGAAAAGACCTCCAAGAGCAGGATGAATATTATTTTGCATTTAAAACTTGATGATTTTGGTCAGAAAATGAAAAATCGCTCCTGACCCTCAGTGAAGGCCCACAGCGAAAAATCGCTACGGACCCTCAGAGACGGCCCATAGCGATATTGTTGAAAATCCTCATTTTACCTTACAACAACAAAGCGAATTTCGTTGGAGTGGATTAAGGGAAGGCATTGCCAAATGATGAATGAAGTTTTAATGAAAAATGATGAAGAATCAAGCCTAAAATCAAAAAATCGCTCCGGACCCTCAGAGAGGGCCCATAGCGATTTTTCAGGATCCTCTCCTTTGTTTGAGGAATTGAGACCAAATCTTGTGTGGATAGGAAGAAGAGATGATATTTTATGTCTTGGAAGCAATTTGGAATCCAAAAGATGAAGGATTAAGAGCACGATTGAAAAATCGCTCCTGACCTTCATTGAAGGTCCAGGGCGAAATTGGTGATATCCTTCATTTTTACATTTTTGAGCATTGATATTCCTTAAAATTCACCAAGGTGCTAACTTTGAGGCCTTTGGAAGGGCTAAATCAAATTCGCATTAAATTAAAGGCATTTTAATTTAATAAATTAATTTTTAGACCTTGAAATAATCAAAAATCCACTTTGGAGGCATTAAAATTAATTTTCAAATTTTAAATGAAGGTGAGCGCTCAAATACATTTATTTGCTTTTACAAGCAAGTCGGCCTTCTTTTGAGGGGGATTTTATTTTATTTTCATTTCCCTTTTAGCAAGTCGGCCTTGGAGGGAATCAAGGTGAGCGCTCTATATATAGGCGATGCTTTGTTCAAGTTTAATCATTCATTCATCCTTTCCTAAGTGCGAAATTGGAGAGCTATTTGAGGAGCGAAATCCAGAGGTTGAAGTGCAATTTGGAGGAGTGAAATCTAGCTAGAGTGGAGCGAATTTCTACTAAGTGTTGAAGATCAAAGAGGGTGGAGTCTATTCTTTTTGAAGCTAGAGGAGGCGCAATTTGTTCAGAAGAAGGCTTTGATCTACACTTTGCCTAGCGAAATTCATCTATTTTTGCATCATTTCTTAGAGTTTAATACTCAAGAGGAGGTATGGCAAAATCATCTTGACACCCTTGCTTAAGGTTTGATTTTTGGACATTTGTTTTGGAAAATCTAAGTATTGCATGGTTAACTAGGAAATGATAACTCTAGATTTATCATGAAGTTTCCTAATTAATATCTTAAATCTTCTTTGTGAGTCTTATTTTCTACCCTTTAATGCTCAAGGACTAATTTTGAAATGTTGTGTAGGTATCAAGATGGCGACTCCAAAGCCCGGAGGATCTACAAGTCGGCAGGTTCTCATCAAAGAAGATCCCGTCCAGGACAAGGATGATCTCCTCCAGCTCAGTATCATCAAAGAAGATCAAGCAAGGATAAGGGCGACCTCCTCCAGTCTAGCATTGACAAGGACGGCCTTCTTCAGTCAAGCATCATCAGGAATAACTTCTTCCAATCCAGCATTCCAAGGCGAGGTACATCATCATCCTGCACATCAAAGACAAAAGAAGTTAGAGCAAGGGTTCGTTGAAAAAGCATATAGTTTCAAAAGAGTTAATTAAAGCTAGCTTCTCAGCAACATCAAGTTGGCATCAACCAAGTGTCAGACGAGGTGGCATCCCAGTCATCACTCCTCCAGTCGGATAGGTCCACCTCAGCATGTCCAGATTCAATGTACCTAACTCATGGGAGGTGGCACAAACTTCGATGTACCTACCCCAGCTATCCATTGGTCGAATTTTCCAGAGAAGACATGTGTCCAATTAATACAATTTTATCATTGGTCAAGCATTAAATGTTATGAGCAACATCAAGTTGGCATCAACCAAGTGTCAGACGAGGTGGCATCCCAGTCATCACTCCTCCAATCGGATAGGTCCACCTCAGTGTGTCCAGATTCAATGTACCTAACTCATGGGAGGTTGCACAAACTTCGATGTACCTACCCCAGCTATCCATTGGTCGAATTTTCCAGAGAAGACATGTGTCCAATTAATACAATTTTATCATTGGTCAAGCATTAAATGTTATGTAATGGTTGTAACAAACCCTAATTAGGGTTTTCATTATTGAATCTTGGCCATTGATCTCAAATTGATCTTAGCCATCGAATTGTATTGTGGGCACTATATAAGCCCTGGCTCTTCATTTTGTAAAGGCATATAGAAAGGAGTGAGTAGATAGAGAGTAGTTAGAAGGTGAATAGTCAGTCAATAGTATAGCAATTAGAGTAGAGTGGAGAGAGAAGGCAAAGATTGTTGCCAAGATGTTGTTGTAAAAGACTTGTAAAACTTCATTGAAGAAATGGTGAAATTTATGGGTCGATTCGACAATTTGCATGGTCTCTATACTTCTCATATTTGATTTCATGTTATTAGATGAGTGGAAGAAATGTGCTTGATTGATAGTGAAATTCGTATATCCATCCTACTAGCAGTTTGTTGATTGCAGACTTGCCTTGTGTGGTCAACTGGAATCATTCAGCTTAAGCTTAACTTCAATTGTCGCTTCTTCATTGATATGCATCAGCCTGATGGTGTCTATGCCTGTAGTGATGATATGAACATCATAAAGCTTTCCTTCGAAGATCGCACTAACCTTGTGGAGATGATCCTGTGATGTCAAAACAAGACTTAGTTAGAATTTCATCAAAGATCATTCATTGCTCCTACATTCTTAGTATCAGAATTAGATCCTTTCCTCACCCTTATCCTTTTTCCTTTTTTTTTTCAAATCTAAGCTAGTAAAATCCTGTGATTCCAGCAAATCAGACGTTCAGGTCATCAAGTGTAAGTCCCCTTGTGATTCCAGCAAAATCACATCATACCACAAAGAGCTTATCCACACGTAGAGATCCTACATACAAGAACCTTGATGTTTCTGCGATTGATCCTTTTCGCGATATCTTCAGCATTCGGAAACTTTATTCAAGAGAGGATAAGGTACCTTTAGGTATTTTATTCTGTGTTCGTATGTGCATAAAAAACACATCAACAAGTCCCAATGGATGTCATTTTTCCACTCCATTTAAAGCATCAAGTTACAAATTTAATGTTAAGGATCATGAAAATCCTGATGAAGGTCGAATTTCCATTCTAGGACTAAGTTTGCAAGTGTATTGTGGAAAGTCTCGATGACTAGAGAATTTCTACTGAGGACAAAACAAAGGACAAAGTGAGTCCCAATGGAGGTTGTTTTTCCACCAAGCTTACAAGAGTGAAAATGCATAAGGAAACTGAGTCCCGATGACCCATGTTTTTCCACTTGATGGTAAAATGACCAAGAGAAGGTGAAATTTATTTCCTTATGCGGTTCGATTTTCCACTTGAGCGGAAAATGATTAAGTAATGGAAAAACAACCAAATTTTTGAGTCCTATTGAGGATCGATTTTCCACTTGAGGCTGATTTGCAAGAATTTGTATGAATTTGAGTGTTCAGTTGACCATCGATTTTCCACCAAGAGGTATGGGAATAAGTTTGGTGAGGATTTTGAAAGGGCAATTAGTCTCAATGCAAAGTGAATTTCCACTTGGGAGAAAATATGTTAAGGCAAGTGAATTAATGATGTCCCAATGGCCATCGATTTTCCACCAAGGGCTGGAAATCAACATTACTTGAGAATTTTTAAGGATCAACGAGTCCAGATGGAGTGTGATTTTGCACCATTGCATTTGGTGAATGAAATGAAAGGAAAAAAAGTTGAGTTTTAATATCCCAATGCATATCGATTTTCCACCTGGCTGGTTAACATGTCTTTTTATACCACATTTGTTGTGTGGTGAAAGTGAAAGGCAGAATGTTGAATAAGAACCCAGGCCAGCAAGCATTATTATATCATTAAGTTGCTGATTAGACTCCAAGTGAGCTGGAAGAGAGGAAGGTTGAGATCACCTAGGGTGTTGAAGACATTGCGCCACCATCGGAGGTTAGATTGTGCCACCATTGGATGACATCACAACGCCATCCTTAGAGACATTTCGCAAGACATTAAGGGGTGACGCCATTACTAGTTGGGTGAGCCATTGCATCAAGGGGAGGTCGCAGTGCTTCCAGCCATCATTACTGGCTGAGGACATCATTTCCAGCCATTATCTCAATCTGAAACACCATTTTCAGCCAAGCAAACACAAATCACATCAAACATATGAATTGCACCATCAGGAGAATCACTTCCAACCATTAAAACACGATTTTCAGAGGTGTTTTCAGAAATCATACCTGAGACAGCAAACTGGGTTGTAATTCCATTCATTTTCTGAAAATCATTTAAAATCAGAACTGAGGTCAATTCTGGAAAATCAGTTATTAAAGTTATTTTGCAAAGTTATTGACTTCTAGCTTCGTACAAGTACCATGTCAAAGGCGGGGATAGTTGCAAGTAAGACTCAGTTGAAGAATGTGCTTGAACGATACTATTCGGAGTCGCAAATATCTTCCAAATGGAGGAAAGTTGGAGACACTAACATGGAGTACCTAGATAGGAAGAGGATGAAGCGGAGGATGTATGGAACAAAGAACCAATTACCCTCTCCCTTGGCAATCAACATCATTAAGAGTGGAATCTACCATGCAACTGGCTTCCCACCATCAATACAATGCAATGAACTCATGGTTGAGTATGCAAGGCACTACGATCCACAGTCAAGAACAATTCAAACACCTAAGGGGTTAGTGCTTGCATACCTCACCGAGGAGTCAATGAGAGAGGCATTTGGAATTCCTAGCCACCAAGACATACAAGTAAGAACTAAGGAGGACGCCCAAGCTATGTTCGAAAAAGGGTCAGAGGCATGTATGACGCTCATCAATAACGAGTGGGTCCTTGAGACAAGGCCTCACCATTCCAAGTTACCTATGCAACTCCTATGTTCAGATTTCAAAGAGGAGTATAGTGACATGATATTTTTACTCAAAAAGATTATGGGAGCACCTCAAGGAGCTTTATTTGAAAGAGCCTAACCTTGAGAATTAGAACAAACCTACTTGGAATTAGAACAATTGTAAGAGCCTAATCTTGAGAATTAGGGGCAAACCTACTTCCATTCATAAGAGCCTAATCTTGAGAATTAGAACAACTGTATAGTGCCTTTGTGCATACAGGAAATCACATTCGCCATTGAGTTACCCACGCGTCAAGAACCGACATTAGGAACCTTGGAGTCGCCTTGGTTGGTCATATATTTGGCATTCGAGGTGATTTTGTTCAAGAAAGGGTAAAATACTTTGGTATTTTATTGTGTTAGAGGTGTCTAAAACACACATCAACACTACACAAAACTGATGCAATCTCCAAAGGATAACGAAGGATTTTCATATCATGAACATTCATTCAAACACCCAACATTGGCACAGTCCAAGTGAATATCCACAATCGAACTAGTGCTTAATGAGGTTCAGATTAGCCATACACTGCAACTTACAATCAGCAAATTACAAATTGTACGAACCAGAATTCCAACAAGTATCATCACATTTCAGATTTCTCCATCATAATCAATGAACTTTATATAAACTTCAATAAAAACAAGAAACCATACAAATTGTAGAAACAACACGTAAGGATCCACCATGCTTCAATGAAAATAATGTATTAATTCCACAAGTCTTGGCAACAACTTTGAGTTTCCTCCTCCTGCTCTATTGCTAATTGCTATCTAACAACTATCCACTAACTATTGTCTATTGATCAACTATTAACTTTTACAAATGAGAGGACTGACCCTTACATAGAGGTCTCTTTACAATTCAATGGCTCAAATCGATTCAAGATCAATGGCCAAAATTACAAAATGAAACCATAATTAGGATTATTTAATGTTTACAACTAACTCCATTCAACCAATGAGAAAATTACATTATTTGGACACATGTCCTTCCTTGAATGCGGACCAATTAGGAACGAGTTTAGGTATATTGAATTCTATGCCTCCACATGTGTAGCTTGTTGATGAGTTAGGTTCATTGAATTTGGACACTTTGCCTTGGACTAACTTGATTGGTTGATGATGACTAGGAGCCACATCAGCATGCTCATCTTGTAGATCATCATGAAGAAGTGTTTGTGTTGGGGCAATATCTCTTGATACTCAAGATTTCCAAGCTCGATGTAATGATCATGGGACATATTCCAAAATTGTATCATCTTAAATGATCAAGTTTCTAACTTTTCTTAACTCTTCTATTCATTCCTTGATCATATTCACTCTTCATCTTCTTGCTTGGGAATTTTCTTTGTTCTCTCCTTGATTATGTTTGATCCTCCGTCTTGGATGTCTTGAATTTTTCTTCCTTGAAGTTGTGATGATGCTAACTCACCTTGGAATGTAGAAAAAAAAATCCTTGTCCTAAATGTGTGGAACATGTCCGTGTTTTTTCTCCTACTTGCAATGTGATTGAACTACTTGTGCTGACCTTGATTTCCTTGACGTGAGTCCTCAGGTTGAACTCGAGATCCTGGAATTCCGAAGGAAATTCAAGTTAATTGTGGTAACTTCCATCTACAATCATGAAATTGTGAAGTGTATATGTTGACCTCCCCCACGCCCTAGTAAACTTGAAGTTGAAATGTTCTCCATCATGCCTTCTTCATGAATGTCCTAATGTATCTTTCAATGTTCATCCTTCTTGTGTTCCACCTTCGCATAAAAACTTGAAAGGAGAAGACAATGAATTAAGGATCATAAAAAAATAATATAATAATAAGGCAATACTTAGTCCTTCCATCCCCTTATAACATTAATCACACCTTCAAAAATCTCATTTCAAATGTGAAAATGTCAAGCCACTTGATGGAATTTGTGAGCAATTAGGTCTGCACCTCCTCTCTTAGGCGAGATTTCATGATGCTTAAGGATTAAGTGTTGGACACCATTTCATAGTGCACAAGGACAAGAGTGAGTGGGTTTACACCGAGTTTGGGACTCATGCAAGGGTGGTTTTGCGAGGTACTCTATTAGAATAATATTAGTATATCTTATATTAATGGTCAATAATGTAATTATAGGTTATTTAGATAGTTTCTGAATTAGTTTTTGCTATTCAATTGTTTGTTTAGCAAACATCTTCTGTGTAAATGCCTATATGTATTTGTACATTTTATTCTTTCAAAACATTGCATTTACCACAATATGGTATCAGAGAGGGTTAGAGTTTTCAAATTTTTCCTTTAAAAAAAAAAATTCTGAGGAATCTTTTCTTGTGTGAAAAATTTCATGAGTAATAATTTGAAATTTTTTAAAAGATTTTCTTGGATTTTGATATTTGTCTATGAAACCGCATTGGGGTTCCTGGTTTCGCATTTTTTTCTTGTCAAGGGTTTTTGTTCGAAGTTTTTGCTGTGTGTGTACAACATTCTTCAAATCTCGACGATGCGGCCTTGCTCAGAACCCACGCAACCTTTATTTCCACAGTCATTTTTGGTCTTCATTCCACGTTCTTGGTTTGCAAAAATCCAAAGTTTTTTTCCAACCCGCATCCAAGCTTTTTTTCATGCCCTCTTGGCACGATTTTCTCAAGTTTTTGCTGCAAGATCGTGACGCAATTTATTTTACCCTCGCGACAGTTTGACGCGATTTATCTCGCTTTCTCTGTGTTTTTTTCCGTGGGTCCTTTCTACAAAACTACGCGTGCCACCTGTTCCCGCCCACATTCTGTTTCTATTTCTTGTTCGTGCATGGTTGATTAGTGACCTGTGATGGCTCTGCATTTTTTCGTTCAAACGATTTAGGGTTCACAAAGGGTGCTTTCCTACCTGTTGCCTAAGAAGGTTACTGCTCGCAAATTTCATCTACAACTAGGGTTTCATCTGCCATGCAATATTTTCACATGTTTTTTCTGTGGCCAAGACAAAAATTTCAATAAAAAAAATTTTATGGGTTCTTTAGAAAAAAATTTAGGTCTTTATTACAACCTTTTGGGTGCTCATCAAAAATTTTTGGGTCCTCAGAAATCGGTGCATTATGATTTGTGTAAGAAAAAAAAATTCTACCTCGAGATTTGTGCCTGCATTCTACCTCTCTTTTTTGTGCATTTGTGCCTCGGGTTTCATGCACTCAAATTTGCACCTCTTTTGTGTACCTCATTTTCCGTGCCTCGAAAGCATGAAAAATGGCATCCTTGACCAACATTATGCTAGAAGGCAGTCAGAGGTTCAATGGACGCAACTACAACACCTAAAAGTAGTGAATGTTGACCCTCTTTGAATATTGTCATGTTGATAAACTCGTTTTGGGTACAGAATCTCATTCTGCATCACCTGGACAAGACCAGGACAAATTTGATGAGCACAACCGCGAAGCTATGATGCTGATAAAACTCTTTGTTATTGATGATCAACTGCCTCAAGTGTCCTCAGGCAAGACAGCTGCAAAGATCTGGTCTAAACTGAAGGATCTCCATGAAACATTAGACAAGAGTCATGCATTCTTTCTGAAAACCAATTGTTCTCCATCATGATGGATAAGAAAATGTCCTTACAAGAGCATCTGACAGAGATTAAGGATATACGTGATCAGTTGGAGGTGATTGGCCAGAAGATAGAGGAAGAAGACATGGTAGTCATCACTTTGAAAAGTCTACAAGAGTCTTATGAGCACTTTATTGAGACGCTCAACATTACTTCAACTAATGTTGACCTAAAGTTCCCAGAGCTTTGCACCAAACTTCTGGAGCAGGATCATTGGAAACAACAGTTTGGTAGCAGTGCTAGCTCGTCCTCCACAGAACAAGCCTTCTCAACTAAATCCTTTGCTCAGGATAAAGGGAAAAATCAGCCCTCTCAGCAAAAAGGCCTAGGTCAATCTCAGAAGAACTCCAAGAAGAAGAACATTCAATGCAATTATTGTCACAAGCATGGACTCATGAGGAAAGACTGTCGATCACGCTTGGCTTCTGGACAAAAGAAACAGGGAGGGTCTCACCCTAAAGCGACTGTTGTTGAGCACAGTAAGCAAAAGGAATTTGCCTTTTACGCCATTAAGGCTAAAAGACCTATAGGTCATGTGAAGTCCTCTACCTGGTAGATTCAGGTGCTTCTCAACACTTCACTCATTAACATGACTGGTTCACAAAATATCAACCTTTCACCAATTTTATCATCTTTGGAGGAGGAGAAGAGTATATTGTTGTCGGTAAGGGAAACATACAGATTTAGTTTGGTAGGAGGAATTCAATTTTCCTGAATGTATAATATGTTCCCAGCATGGAACTCAACCTTCTCTTTGTCAATCAGATTATGAGACGCTCTCCTCGGCTTGATGTGGTGTTTAATTCGCACAGATGCAGCATTGTTGATCGGTAGACTCGTACTACAGTTGTTGTGGGTATTGAGGATCATGGTCTTTATAGACTTGTTAACACTACTGATTCTCAGGAACATGCCATGGCAGCCAAAAGTTCTTCTATCAGCAATCTCTAGCATTGGAACAATGGGCATCTCGACATACACTATCTCTCTCAATTGGTTCAAGAGGATCTGGTTGTGGAACTATCTGAGATTCAAACTCAGAATCATAGAGTTGTGGAGCTTGTCAAGATGGAAAGCAGCATTGGACTTCATTTATAGATGGTGATTCTTGGCGAGCTTCTAAGGTATTGCAATTGGTTCATGCTGACATTTGTGGTTCGATGAACACTCCTTCAGTTCCTGGGTCCAAGTTTTTCTGTTATTTGTTGATGATTTTAGTCGCAAAATGTGGGTGTATTTTCTTAGACAAAAATTGGAGGTGTTAAGCATGTTTAAGCAGTTTAAGGTCTTAGTAGAAAAAGAGTCTGGTCAACAAATAATCACTCTTAGGTCAAATAATGGGGGGGAATGTTGAACACAATGAACCACTGAGAGGGGGGTGAATCAGTGGTTTCCAAAACTCTTAACCTTTTGATCCTAAGAGTGAGTACCGGTTAGCAATGCAAACACTAAGTAAACCTACCGGTGAGATAAAGCAAGACATCACAAAGCAACCACACAAAGGCACATCACATGACACCGATATATACGAGGAAAAGCCAAGATGGGAAAAACCTCGGTGAGAAAAGTTGTTGGAGTCTACTACTCCAATCCAGCCTCACAATGAAAACATTGGTTACAACATTTAGGGCACCAACCCAAGGAGCATCACTCCCACTGATTTAGAGCACCAACCCAAGGATCATCGAGCTCCAACTCAGTGACAACAATACATTATATCAAAATAATACAATAGTTGTATCCTAGTTACAAATAGGTTATGTAACCTCTGCAAGTAATCTCTCTCTACCGGTTTCTCTCCAACTCAGCTTTGCCGGTAGTATTCTCTGTCTTCCAATCTACCTCCTCTCTGTCGGTTCACACTCCCCTGCCTCACCGGTTCACTCCTATCTCCTGTCACACCACCTCCTCCTTTTCTAATATCTTCTTAATCTCTTCCTCTCTCTTCTTAGCTTGTTGTTGCTGCCTTACCGGTTCAGGCTCTACTAGTTGTCAATCTTTGCACCTGGTTATTGGTGACTTCCTTAATACTAGTTCAACCCTGCTTTGTCCTTCACCTTGCTGGATTTCCTTCAACACTCTCTTTGCATGCTTCACTCTTCTCTACTTGCTTCACTCTTCTCTGCCTACTTCTTACCGGTGCAAACCCTACCGCTTTATACTACTGTAAAACTCTATAACAGTTTACAGGTTGCCTTGGCCTTACAGGTTAAACCACTTTCAATCCTCTTACCGGTTGCACCTCCAAATGCTCAGTTGTTTCACTCTCACAATTAGATCGACTCTTTTCATTCAATTGGCATCACCCCTTCTGGCAGCATCAATCAATCCGGTTTTCTGCCTCCATTCTTATAGCTGAGCTTTCCCACCAAAACGCAACTTTAAACTATTGGCGTGCTAGGGTTTCTGCCACTGATCACGAGGAGTATCAAATCCAATCAGATCTCGTTCTGCACAAAGATAAACAACCTGCAAGCAATCAGGCATCACCTATCATATCTTCTTTCTTCCAAGGCACGTTTGCTATACTTAGCAAACACGGACAGTCCGTCGACATGGCACTTGGTCAATCACCATAAATGGTTCAGCAGATTGTATCACCAACCTCGTTCTGCACCTGGACATTCTGTATCGATTGATGCATCCCATCGATCACCTCTGTTCGACCTTCCTCAAGCCGCACACCTTTGCAACACATCCCATGATTTACGAGATTTGCATTTAATGTCGACTGCCTCTATAACTACCTCGTCGGTGCACACTTCATCTACCCCTGCATGCATGTCCACCATCTTGACTCCACGTGGCACCTTTGTCGACATCCACCTTAGCTTACTATGTCGGTTCGACTTGGTCACCGACAAATTACACACAATCGGTGTATGCTTCATACTACCGGTCCCTCTTTGCCTACTGACACATTAACCCTGCCGGTATATCTTGCCTTATCGGTTAACCTTCATGCCTTCTCTTCTTGCTAGTGAATCACATTTTCCCAGTCATCGAACATGCCAATCTACAGCATGCAAATCTTCATCAGATAGGAGGCTTTCGCATCTACACATTGTCAGCTTACCGGTTGACATACTTTACCAGTAATCACCTTGAAGACACCATTTCATCAGCCTTCAACAGTCTCCATCTGTCTGCATCTACAATCTGGTTGCTCTCTCTGTCTGCAATTACTTCAACTTTGCCTTCTTCATCAATAGACCGATTCTCCTATTAACTGGTTTGTCAAAGTGACAAACATATCCTTCAATCTCTGGACCAGCCACTCATCATGTGTGCCCTTGCAGATCCGGTGCACATCTCTGATTTTATGCACCTAAGGCAACTTAGCGTTTCACCAGTTCATCCAGTGTGGTCCTTCAATCTCCTCCGATGTGGTCCTTCAATCTCCTGCATTTAACTCTTGGCAACCTATACCAGAGACATGTAATGCATTCCAAGCATGTTAGGGGATAAGCTCCACTTACCGGTGTGAGTGGATCCTTGTCATCTCATCCAGCTTCCGGCATTGCACCGATATGGCTTCCCTGTTTGAGCAGGCACATCTTCAAACAGGCTCATATGATCCAATTGAGCACACTCACTGTTAGTCTTCTCTTCACCCTATGAAATCTTCTTCATTTGGTGACTGCCTCATTATCCAATGGGAGTCCTCTTGTTCCACATCCAAACATCCACCAGCATACCGGTTGCAACTTCTACATAAGCTCACCTTGCTTACACACTCGCCGATTGGCAACAATGCACTGCCAACATACCACTTACTGGTTGTTATACCATACCGGTCTCCAATCTGTTGTGCATATCGCACACCCCACTCCGTCCTTGACAAAGACCCCCTCTTTGCCCGTGTAGAAGAGAGAAACCTAACAGAATTCGTCGAGAGTCCCCATCACCTAAAATTCGTTTTAAGTCAAACGGGTAGGCAAAACAAAAATCGCGAGGTAGGGAAAATCTCGGTGTTCTTGAGACCTTTGTTATCACTCCATATCGACTCTGCAAACACCTCACTTGCCCGAGGAAACTAAGAAGACAAATTGCACAGAAAACACCTTCAAAAAATCTCGCATTTGTATCAAAGGGCCTGAAAAATGAAAGGCTTTCAAAACTCCTAAAATTCGCAAGTTTCACAAGGTAAGCTCATAAGCCGAAAAGGAGAGAATAAAAATCGCCCATTCCACACTAAAATCGCGAGCTAAGAAAATCGCACAAACAGTCTTCTTTGCCCAAAAATAATCCAAACTATAAGTCGCGATTTGTAGAAGACAAAGAGAAATCGCACATTTCCCCCTTATTGGCCGAAACTGAACCAAGGGAGACCGAATTAAGAGCATGGAGGCTTTCCGAAATTCTAAGTGTCTTTTGACACTTTCACCGCAAAGGCCGAAAAAGTCTTAATTCACCCAAAATCATTTCGTAGGCCGAAAACGACTCCAGAAATGAAGTCAAGCGAAAATATTCAAGGCATAAATCGCGCAAAACGTCTCACCTACCCGAAATCGCGTGAAAGGGGTGTATAAATCTGAGGTCACGCGTTTCATTTGAAATGCCCGAAATTTAGAAAAGGAAAACCAAATTCGCGTGTTGAAGCCCGAAAGTCTAAATTTCTTTGTATCAAAAGGGAAGGGCGTTTAGGGTAAGAGGTAAGTTGTTCCAAATCTCGCAATCTCAACAAATTAGCCGAAAATACCAGGAAGTCGAAATCGTGCTAAACCCTCAGAGAGCCCGAAAATCATTAAGTTGGGCGAAAAAAACAGGTTTCAAATCGTACAAAATGGTTCATTAATCTGAAAATGTCCAAGTTCACAAAATCTCCTTCAAGCCCGAAAATGAACAAAAGCTTCAAGATCACGCAATATCGGCCATTAAGTCGAAAATTACAGAAAGAAGACATTTGCCCGAAGAAGGTGAAAAGACTAAAAGCGTTAAGCTCATAAAAAATCTTTAAAATAAACTTATAAGCCGAAAGGTAAAGCGTCAAACTCACAAAATGGTCTTCTTTAGCCAAAAATCTCAAAGGCCCGAGTTTGACAGAAGATAAACAAAGACTCTAAGTTCGCACAAACACTTCATTTAGCTTGAAACTTGCCAATGAAAGTTTTCCAACTTAAGCATTTAAATGAAATCTCTCATTTCGTTCAAGTGACTCGAAGTTTGTAAAACAAAGCGTTTTAACTCAAGGTAAAGCCTCGCAAAAGGATGCATTTAGCCAAAGTTTGCTAAAGTGGGGGTATTTTAATAAAGTCTCTCCTCTCAACCCGCTTGAAAAATCCGAAAAACTCAAAGGAGCTAGGCATTTTAAAATTTCTCCCAAAAACGTTGAGAGGCCCGAAATTCAACTTCGAGAGAAAGTAAAACATGAAATCAAGTCTCTCAAGATGCCAGAGTCGGCCAAAAGTGAAGGCAGAGACATTTTATAAACTTAAACTTAACATCTCGCAGTTCACCTCTCAGGTCTGAATTTCGTCTCAGTTGGAGAGCGAATCAAAGCAAAGGTTCGGATTTCACATTTGATGAGAAACATTTAAAAGATACATTTCACAAAGAGCTTCTCAAGCCCGAACTCCACTAAGACGAAGCCAAGCATTAAATAGAATTTAATATTTGTCAAATTCAAATTGATTGTTTGCAGGAAAACGACATCAGGAGTTAAAGTGACGACTTAACACAAGATCAAAGTCAAACGCTCCAAGATGCAGCTGCGCGAGATTGGAACCAAGCATTGGGAAGCGTGTCGTTGAACAAGAAGTTGAAGTCCACCATTGAGACCAAAGACCAAAGAACATTCAAAATGCAGCAAATGCGCATTCCCAGAAGGATACACTACTGGAAGAAATTCCAGAAATTCAGTTTAAAAGACTGAAACTGTTTTATTGTAAAAAGCTGCCTGTGGGCCCCGTTGAAGATATTTTGAAACAAAGGGATATAGGTCAGTTATGTTCAACTACCGGATAGACCCAAATTGAATCCAAAAAGTGATAGGTAGTTGAGATAGTGGTTGGATAGATAACTGAGAATTGAGTGGGCATGGGTTAAGGCTGGCAGGCTTCTGGAAGGCGGATCAGGGTTATTGGATGCAGTCAATCCTGGCCTCTGGTTCAATTTGTAAATTCTATAAAAGGCAGGATGCCTCTCATTGTAAAGGGTTAGACTCTAATTAGATTGTTAGATTATTGTTAGATTTTTAGGCAGTTAGAATAGGCTTGATTGTAGAAGGTTAAATTTTAGTAGTAGCATAGAGATGTTGCAGCAATTGTTGTAATAGGCAGCTGGAATCAATATAATGGACATTGATTTGGTGTTTATCATCTTGGTTTTAGTCTATTTGCATGGTTTCTTTCGGCAATTTAGATAGATCTTTCTTTTGGGTGTGCAGGTATTTGATGGATTCAGGCTCATGCCATTGAGGATATATTGATTGTATGTCCTTGTGTATGGTTAGCCTGAGCCTTTAATTGTGTTTAGTTCAATTCTAGGTGTCCGTCTGAGCTGCGCCAGAATTGGGTGCTTAGCCATACATTTGCAGTCTCAAAATCTTCCAAGTCCCCTTGAAGATTGCACTGTTCCTGCGAGGTTGTGAGTCATTCTGGCCAAGCAGGGATTGGTTATGCTGGATCCGTCTACCTGCATACCAATCTTGTTAAGTTTAGGTCTCTTAACCCTTCTCTTTTGCTTTTGTTTCCCAGTTTGAGAATCAGATATGAACCAGCTTGTTGCAAAACGTAAGTCCCCTTGTGCTCCCAGCAAAACACATCGACCGTTGAGTTATCCCGCAGTCAAGAACTGACATTTGGAACGTTGAGGTTGTCCCCTTTGATCAACTAAAACAGCATTAGGGCTTCCTTATACAAGAGAGGATAGGATACTTGACAAGATCATTCTATTCTGCGTTGCCTGGATAGAGTTGCAGCAATGCGACTTTAGCCACGTCAACAAAGTCCATGTCTTCAACACAAGTCAACACTAACTTGTTTACTGGTGACTCCAAAGATCATTATGCTTGAAGACATTCTCTTCCTTACCGATGACCTGCTATGCTAGTTGATATCAATGACACCATTTCCGGTATGCATCAATGACAACACTGCTCATCAATCTCCCATACTAGTTGACATCAATGACAACACAATGCCAACAGGGAATTTGTTCTTCTACTTTCTCCGACTTTTGTGTGAAACATGGCATTAAGCTTCAGCTTACTACACCTTACACCCCTCAACAAAATGATGTTGTTGAGCGGAGAAACCACAAAATAACTAAGATGGCTCATTCTATGTTGGAACATATAAGTGTTCCAAACAAGTTTTGGGCAGAAGCAGTCTGCACTGTTGTCTATCTTTTGAACCAGTCTCCCAAAAAGGCCATTAAGAAGAAGACTCTAGAGGAAGCTTGCTCTGGCAAAAAGCCTAGTATTAGTCACCTAAAAAAATTTGGCCCTACAGCTTATGTTCGGATTCAAGATGCTAACTGCACAAAGCTAGATTCAGAGTCAGAAACTCATGTTCACCTTTTCAGCTCTCTTCTCCTGTTTTGAGCCCTGAGGATCAGCCTCTGAAGGCTAAGGGTTTGGGTGTTTGTCTTCCCTTAGGTCCACCTAATGGGAGGGATTCAGCAGACTCTAAAGTTGTGGAGTCTCCTCGGCATGTTGTTGCAACACCCGACTTTCCTCAAGAGAATCTTGAGCAGCATCCTAATGACTTTATTATTGACATTCCGGGTGATGTTGATCCACCTGAGGTTGGTACTTCTACTCTCCGGCCTAAGTGGCGGGCTAAGATTATTGGTGATCTTCATGATGATGAGCTCATTGATGATAGATCATCTAGAAACAAGAGCAAACAGCAGCATACAGTTATTTTTCCTCTCATGGCCAACATTCACAGTGTTTATGAGCCTCAAACATATGCAGAGTCTAAAGGTATACCTGAGTGGGAACGGGCTATGGAAGTTGAACATCGTAGCTCTCTGAAGAACAACACTTGGGTCTTGTTGATGTGTTTTTATGCACATGCGAACACAGAATAAAATACCCAAAAGTATCTTATCCTCTCTTGAATAAAATCTCTCAAATGTTGAAGATTAGCTTAAGGATCACTTGAGAAGACTCTAAGGTTCATGAATGTAGGATCACTACATGTGGATAAGCTCTGTTGGTTGATGTGATTATGTTGGAATCACAAGGGGGCTTACGTCAAATTGTTGAATGCTTGAATTGCTGGAACTTGATCATCTGATGTTACAATATGGTGATGCTTTATTGTCCTAACTAGCTTGATTTTGAAAAAATGGCAAAAGGTGAAGGGTTGAGAAGGTATATTCTAAGGCCTAGAATGTAAGAAGATGGATGAATGATTAGGTGGAATCGTACCGAGCAAGGTCTCACCATCAAACTGAACAATTTGACACAAGCTCGGTTCAATCTTCTAAGGACGTTTCAAAGATGTTCAAATCATTACCAGCAAACATTGCTCACCATTCAAGTTAACGCATAAACAATGGATGCATAACAATTTGAATTTAAGCTCATATCACTCTAGTTGACCACACAAGGTACACTTACAATCAGCAAGAGGCCAGTGGTATGGACTAAACGGATTCCAAATAAATACATTCAACAAATCCTTCCATTCCATTTAATCAACATCAAAACAAAATGAGAAGTACAACCATGAGGCTTGTTGAAATAACAAATTTCACCACAACTTCAATGAAAAGAGTATCTCATTTACAAGTCATAACAACAATTCTTCCTTCTAATTTACTCTAACTTCTATTCTATCTTCTATTATATTCTTATTCACTAATTCCCCTGCTAACTATTAACCTTTACAAATGAGAGACTTGAGCCTTTTATATTGAGAGCTCATTACAATGAATGGCTTAGATCAATTTGAGATCAAAGGACGGGATTTTACAATGAAAACCCTGATTAGGGTTTGTTACAACAAACTCAGTTTTGGCCAATGAAATAATTACAACACTTTGGCATGACCAATAGATAATAAGGGTAGGTGCCTCGGAGTTTGTGCCATCACTGGTGAGTCGGGTTCATTGAATTAAGACATGCTGAAGTCGAACTTCTCTGATTGGTGGAGGTAGTGATTGGGATGATGACTAGGATTCCTCCTTTATCTTGCACTTTTAGGCTTGATAAATCATTCATGAAGGAAAATTTCTTGATACTCAACATTATCCAGCTTCAGCGATGATGACGATGATCTTCTAACTTTGATTAACTCTTCTGAAAGTATGTTCTTGAATGCTTCAATCATGGAGGTGCAAGGTATAGATATTGTCTTCCTCTTAGTTTTGAAGTATAGGTGTACCTTAGAAAGAACTCCTGATGTCACCACTGTCTCCCACTGTCTCTCTCCTTCGGAATTCCTTCTCTTGTGACTCCCTTCATGTAGTTGATGTTGTGGATCAAGTCTTTGTGTAAGTGAATGCTTCTTGTGTGATCTCCTTATTTCTTTCTTCATCTTCTGCAAAACAAACAAGCAAGTATCAAATACACTTGATATATAGGTTTAATAAGAGCATATAAAGAGAATTCGCCCTCATGAAGGGACACTTGAAGTTGTTTTTTTCGCTCTTGGAGAGGAGCTCTTGAAGTTTACTCCACCCTTGATGTTAATGAAGTTGCCCTTGTCTTTTGAACTTGCTCTCCTTCATTTTATTGAACTTCGCTCATACCCTTGGATTCTTGAACTTTGTTGATGTATCTCATTTCCTGAAGTCGCCTATATGCATCGATTCGATTTTTTAAGTTCGCTCTTCATGCTCTAATCTTGAAGTCACTCATATACCTTGACTTTTGAAGTCGCTCACCTTACTGAGATTATGAAGTTGCTAATGTAGATCAAATCATGATATTCGCTCGTGTGGGTGAGTTCATGAAGTTCGCTCTTATACACCATTTTATGAAGTTCATTCGTCCTTGAAATGTAAAACTTGCTCATATACCTTGAGTTATGAAGCTGAAATTCGCTCTTGAAGCTCTCTATATGAAGTTCGCTCATGTCCCTCAAAACATGAAGTTGAAATTCGCTCATGTATGTTTGAAGATGAAGATCGCTCTAAATGGTGTGCACATGAAGTTTGTTTCGATCACCTTGCTTAATATGTTCGCTTGTCTCTCTTAACTCATGAAGTTCGCTCCAAATCTTGTATTCATGAAGTTCGCTCCAAATCTTCAACTCATGAAGTTAGAGTTCATTCTCCTGACCTTGAAGATGAAATCTCTCCCGAGGTTGAGCTTATTAAGTGGATTTCAAATCAAGACTAAACTCTCCTTTGCTCACTTTCACTTAATCAGCTTCAATAAATGAAAAAATGAGCAACATAAGGTCTTTAGAGTGAATTTTCACTTTGTGGGAGAAGTGCAAGTAATTCACTACACAAGGAGTGTTCATGAAGTGAACTTCGTTCCTCTCTATCAACTCATGACGTTCGCTCCAATTTCTCAACTCATGAAGTTCGCTCTAATTATTCAACTCATGAAGTTTGCTCCAAACTTCCAACTCATGAAGTTCGCTCCAAATAATCAACTCATGAAGTTCATTCCAAATGCTCAACTCATGAAGTTCGCTCCAAATCCTCAGGTCATGAAGTTTGCTCCAAATCCTCAAGTCATGAAGTTCACTCCAAATCCTCACGTCATGAAGTTCGCTCCAAATCCTCAAGGCATGAAGTTCGTGTTGTTGTGTAGCTGGGTTGGATCCCTTCTAGGGCCGACCTAGTGCACAAAATACCAAGTGGCCTGTCGGCCTTGGCATTTGGATATCTCAATTGTATGAGTCTAATTTGGGGCAGGCCCTATTTGGGCGAACCACTTATGTGTAACATGTGATTAAGTTAAATGTAACTTGCAGCTAAGGGAGACTCATATGTAATTTGCAATATATAGGTCTGACCCTATCCTTGGCGCCAAAAGTATATGGCTGACTTGAGGTCTATTAGGAGGTATTGATTCATATATATGCAAGGTCATGATCGCATCAATAGATATGAATTCAATAACATGAAGGACATGTAGTGTGCTCGGGGGCGACGATAAAAGCTTATCGTCTATGGTTGGGAAGGCAACAGATCTGATGTTTGTCTGTGGTTAACGAGCACTACCATAAAATCAACATGGTATCAAAGCGGGTTCCTTCTTTAGAGCCTAACCGCTTGAAGGTAGATCCTGTGCTTTTGAGGGAGTTCAATCAATGTAATTTGCAGACTGAGAAATCTAAGTGCAGGCAAAAGTCGATTACCGAGCCTCTCAACTCAGACGTGAGCATCGCATATGCTCTGCGGCGAGTAATGACCGTTGAGATGCCGATGATCGCCATAAGATCTGTCCTTAGTACTCAATGACAAATTCAGTCCGATGCCTTGGCGTTGGAAGTCGCCAAGCCTGGTATCGAAATGTTGACGGTAAGTGGAGTCGCTATGGACATCTCTGTCCATCTTAACATTCTATATTCGAATTCTTCATTCGAGGAGGAGAACATATTGTGGAGGATTCTCTCCAACGATCGTAACATTTTACTAGCAAATGATGGAGATCACTCGCTTCACAGCGCTCATAGCTAGAGACATCAACAAGGTGGCAGCAAGCATTCTGAGGATTTATCGATGCGACGCGAGTCAGTACGCGTGCTATCGACTGCTCGGTGTAATGGAAGGTTGAGATCAAGCAGCTGCATAGTGGCGAGTTTTGTGATGATCACATTAAGTCGTGCACAAATGTGAAATGTGTGCGTATCAGGACGAAAGCAAATGGAGGGACCTAACGATCAAGAATGATGGAGAAGGCCTCCGTAAAATAACGCCTTGCAACAACTCTCTCATCATCCTAGAAACTTTCAAAGTCACATGAAGCATTCGTTTCGCTGAAGCCTGCATAGGCATAATTGGATGGGGTTGCAAATCGGATAATATTGCAACTGAAGGTCCAGTTATTCGAGTTCTTATTTATGTCACTCTTGAAGATCATCTGACATTTGTCCTAGGATGGGCACTGCAGTTTAGCATTCTGACACACCCTGCTACAAGTGGATTTATGTCGCATTTATGTGGTTGGACCATCACTAAGCTGTGAATGGTATTAAAGGCAGTTCTTCAGATGATGCTTAAGCTATGCACGAAGCACATATTGTGGACAGATGATGAGTGATGATGAGGGCCAAAGGCCACGCAGCCATCAGATCATCACTAGGTGCTTCGGTGTGATAAATCCAAGTGAATGGAAATTCAATTGCTGAGCAAAATTATAAAAGATAAGTACTCTTTATGTTTGAATAATGTTCATGAATTTTTCATTAAGTCATGCTACATCATTGAATAGTGAATCATGTATTGACATTTCCCCTGACTATCATTATCTCTCTTTGAAATGCTTCCAGGACGAATCAGAGATTGCATTCAACGAAGGAAGATTGCTTGCATTTCTTCGTAGAGGAAGAATCAGCATTCAGAAGGAGTCTGACATATCGTCTGAACTAACCTTGAACAAGTAGGTCAGAAGATTGATTTCAGCTTCAGAGGGAGCTTGGCATTTCAGCTTCAGAGGGAGCCACGTCATCATGAAGATTTGGTTAATGCATTTTTCTCTGTGATGGAGAAATTTGAGGTGAAAGCCCTTGTTAATGAGTTCTTCTCTGTGAGGGAGAAGTTCGAGGTGCAATCCCTTGTTAATGAGTTCTTCTTTGTGAGGGAGAAGTTCGATCTGCAATCCCTTGTTGATGATTTCTTCTATGGGTTATTTATATCCTAAACCCTACCCAACATATACCTAAACTAGCAAGTTAGATAATAAGGATTATTATTATTGTTATTAATTATTACAATGATGTAATTTAAAATATTTATTTACTATAATGCTTAAGACTTGGCTTAACATGTTCAAGTGCACAACTTGGTTGTTCTTGTCACTTAACAATGTCCAAAAGGTTAAAGCCCTCGTTCCACCCTCTATGAGTAGGAATGGTGGATCCACCCTCTGCGAGTAGGCATGATGGAGATGCATTCTTGACTGGGAGAAGTCTGAGGTTAGAGCCCTCATTCCACCGTCTGTGAGTAAGCATGGTGGAGCCACCCTTTGCTAGTAGGCATGGTGGTAATGCACCCTTCTCAGGGAGAAGGTTGAGGTGAAAGCCCTCTTCCACCCTCTGCGAGTAGGTATGGTGGGTATCACAGAAGAAATTCCATGATGTGCTTGTTCACCCTCTGGGAGTAGCTATGGTGAACGTATTATTCATGGGAGTAGCCATGGTGGTAGTCACTATGTGACTTGGTTATTTAGAAAGAATCCTCCCTAGCTAAGAGGGAGTGTTGTTGTGTAGCTAGGTCAGATACCTTCTAGGGCCGACCTAGTGCACAAAATGCCAAGTGGCCTGTCGGCCTTGGCATTTGGATATCTCAGTTGTATGAGTCTAATTTGGGGTAGGCCCTATTTGAGCGAACCACTTATGTGTAACTTGCAACTAAGGGAGACTCATATGTAACTTGTAATATATAGGTCTGACCCTATCCTTGGTACCAATATTATATGGCTGACTTGAGGTCTATTAGGAGGTATTGATTCATATATATGCAAGGTCATGATTGCATCAATAGATATGAATTCAATAACATGAAGGACATGTAGTGTGCTCGGGTGTGACGATAAGAGCTTATAGTCTATGGTTGGGAAGGCAACAAATCTGATGTTTGCCTGTGGTTAACGAGCACTACCATAAAATCAACAGTTCACTCCGAATCCTCAAGTCATGAAGTTTGCTCCATTTGCTCAACTCATGAGGTTCACTCCAAATTCTCAACTCATGAAGTTCACTCCAAATCATCAACTCATGAAGTTCGCTCCAAATGCTCAACTCAT
Organism: Cryptomeria japonica; assembly: GCF_030272615.1. NCBI lineage: Eukaryota > Viridiplantae > Streptophyta > Pinopsida > Cupressales > Cupressaceae > Cryptomeria > Cryptomeria japonica. Next base: position 951,640,713 of record NC_081407.1, on the reverse strand, counting down.
GAAGTTCGCTCCAAATTATCAGGTCATGAAGTTATCTCTAATTTTCAAACTCATGAAGTTCACCTTTGTATGAAATTCGCTCCATTTCCTTGACTCATGAAGTTTGCTCCAATTTTCAAACTCATGAAGTTCACCTTTGTATGAAATTCGCTCCAATTCCTCGACTCATAAAGTTCGCTCTTGTGTTTGAAGTAAGTGCTCTCGAATTTCCTTTATTCCTCCACTTTCGACATGAAGAAGTTCACTCATGTGTGCTCATTGATGAAGTTCGTTCCACTATCCCAAGACATGAAGTTAGCTCCAAATTGTCAAGTCATGAAGTGAATTTTAAACTAAAATGAACTTTCCTCTCAATCACTTCATTGCTACATCAATTTAATCCTTAGGTTTTTTTTGGTCTTCATTCACAAAAAACATGTCAAATTTTCCTCATGAAGTTTGCTTTGCTCTCAAGAAGAGGTGATCTCAAATAAAAACCATGCTCACTATCTTCATTTAATCACTCCAAGGCTTTTCAAAGGAATTCGCTCCAAAAGTGATGATAGTGAATTATGCTCTTGAGGTCATGCCCCTGAAGTGAAGGCCATGACTCACCTTTGCTCTCTTTCAACATCGTGCAATGCTTATCATGTAGTCTTAGGATGAATTTTCACTCTATAGGAGAGGTATAAGAAGTTCGTTCTACAAGGGATGCACATGAATTGAAGTTCACTCCTCAAGAAGAGTTCTTGAAGTGACCCTCTAACTAGCAATTTTTCTTCACTCATGATTGACTCTCGTGATATCTAGACTTTACAAACTTACTTACTTCACATTTCACACAAGGCTATTCACCCGACACCTGGCCTCCTAACCTTATATTCCCCTTCAAATGCAAAGGCTAATAGCTAAGGACATCAAACACTACCTAGAAAGTAGGAAAAAAGTGGGGGTCCCGATTTGCGATGGGGCGATGTGTGAATACCTCAGAACAGGTCCTCTCTGATCTTCCACTTGGGAAGAAGCCCATTGGCTGCAAATGGGTGTATAAAGTTAAGTATAAGGCTCCAGAACCCTTGATAAGTACATGGCACGGTTAGTTGCTTAGGGGCTCTCACAGAAAGAAGGCATTTGACTATGAGGAGACTTTTGCTCCTATAGCCAAAATGAGTACAATTCGGCTCATCCTTGACATGTCAACCCAATTTGGATGGAAAGTCCATCAGATGGATGTCATGAGTGCATTCTTCAATAGTGAGTTGCAAGAATAAGTCTATATGACGCAACCTCCAGGATTCAAGGTGGCCAGTAAAGAACACCATGTATGCAGACTGGTGAAAGCACCCTATTGCTTGAAACAGGCTCCTTGGGCTTGGTACATAAAAAATTGATGAGTACCTCAATGATCAAGGCTTTCAAAGGAGTTCTTCTGATTCCAATTGGTATGTCAAAACTACTGTTGGTGATATTCTTGTGTTTGTCATCTATGTTGATGATCTGATTATTACAAGTAGTTCAACACTTTTGATCGAGCAGATCAAACACAGTTTGTGCTAGTCTTTTGACATGACAGACTTGGGACTTCTGCATTATTGCTTAGGTGTTGAGGTTTGGCAGACTAATTGCAGTATCTTTATCTCTCAGTTGAAGTATGTCAGTAGTGTACTTGACAAGTTTCGGATGCACGATTGCAAACCTGCCTCTACATCTATGGAAAAAGGGCTAAAGTTGTCAGCCAATTCCGATTAACCAGTGGTGGACGAATCAAAATTCAAGCAACTAGTGGGCAGTCTCATCTATCTCACCGCCACTAGACCTGACCTCAATTATGCAGTGCGCTACATCTCTCACTTCATGACAGCTCCTAAAGCTGTTCATTGGGTTGCAGCGAAGCATGTTCTGAGATATTGTAATGTCCCCACTTTGAAATACAATTTATGGCAAATAATAATAATAAAATTAAATTTAAAATATAAAAGAATATAATTAAATTTCAATTTAATTAAGTTAATGAATGGTCAAAGACACGAAATGAAAAGTTGCGACTCCAACAAACATGAGATATAAAAGGGAGAAGAGAACCTCATTTGAGGGAGATAATTTGGGAAATCACAAGTGCAGATCTGATTTAAATAAGGAGTGCAGGTCTGATTGTGAAAGTTTATGTCCCTTTCAAAGAGCAGAAATAATAAAGAGTTGCACTCTTTCAAAGGGTGCTAATGGTGAAAGGGTGTGTCTCTTGCCAAAGGGCATACATGATGAAGAGGTACGACCTCTCCCTCACATTGAGTGGTATAAAGGAAAGAAATCAAAAGCCTCCAGTGATATTACCATAGATCAGATCAGATCAGAACTGTTATTAAGTTACAAGCAGTGATTATTAGAGCAGAGAATAGCAAGACTTAATCTATCATATGCAGCAATAATAATAATAATAAATACATAAAAATAATAGTCAGCAAATGGTAGACTAAAGGCTGCAGCCCTGATATTACAATTATAATACAAAACCATAACTTAACGATGATAATCATGAAAGGTTGTCAACCATAATCTGATTAGATAACCAACAAGTGATTAGTTAAGGTAGAAGACTTGGTGAAGGGTCGCTACTCTTGGAAAGGGGGGGTCATTTGGGAAGGAACATAACCTTCCACCCTGGTCAAAGGATATATATGTGCAACACTTCAAACAGTCCAAGGAGGAAAAAAGAAAACAAGAAGATCAATGAAGGCCTGAATCTGATATAAGGAGATCAGATTTGATACTGATAATAAATTAATGCATACAGTAGACTGATCATATACTATGATTTTGGTTTCCCATTTAAGCAGATAAAGGTACTCCCCTCTAACCCTTTCCCTTAATTGGCCAAGAATTGTAATATAGGGCATTTTACAAAAAGGGGACATTACAGATATGTGAAGGGCATCTGTGACTTTGGCATTTTTTTATGGCAGAAACAACAATCTTAGACTCATTGGTTTCAAAAATTCAGATTGAGCAGGTTCTATTGATGACAGGAAGTCTACATCTGGGTATGTCTTTAGTTTGGGAACAGGTGCAGTCACATGGACCAACAAGAAGCAGCAGGCGGTAGCTCTTTCCTCGACTAAAGCAGATCAGGGAACTGTTAAAGCAACTTGTGAGACAGTTTGGCTTTGAAAGATAGTTTCAGACTTGCAAATGTCTCAAGCGGGTACTTCACCCCTCTACTGTGACAATCAAGGGGCGCTCAAACTGGCCAAAAATCCAGTCTTCCATAAAAGAACCAAGCATGTTGAGCTTCATTGTCATTTCATCAGACAGCTTGTTGAAGATGAATCAGTTTAGTTGCAGTGTGTTTCCATTGAGGATGAGACTGCTGACATCCTCACCAAGTCTTTGAGCCCGAACACGTTTGTAAAATTTAGGGGGCAACTTGGTGTAGTTGACAAATTGACCATTAAGGGTATTAGAATAATATTAATATATCTTATACTAATGGTCAATAGTGTAATTATAGGTTATTTAGATAGTTTCTAAATTAGTTTCTGTTATTCGATTGTTTCTTTAGGAAAACATCTTCTGTGTAAATTTCTATATGTATTTGTACATTTTATTCTTTCAAAACATTGCATTTACCACAATATACTCAAGGACAAGGACAAATGTGCAAGGTGGGTTTAAGAGGTACTCAGGGACAACGACAAATGTGCAAGGCAGGTTTGAGAGGTACTCAAGGACAAGGACAAATGCAAGGCGCATATGAGGTATGCTCAAGGAAAACTTTGCGAAATCATAGGTACATCCTTATGCCAGCCAAGGACTAAGGTAAATTTCTTAGGTCGCAAATACAAGGTGTCCAAGGACAAATTTTCAAATTTGATATATGCTCAAGCTAATTAAGGACGTTGTAGCGCATTTGCAAGGTGAATAGGGATTAAGTGAAGGTGGCCATGAGAGGTTTTAAAGGATTTTTCCAAGTGCAAGTCAAAGTCATCCAAGAGCTAACGCGAAATTTCAAGGGACAAAATTCAAGGTAGGATTGAGGGGGTGTCATGGATAAGGACACATGCATTGAGTGGGTTTGGAAGGGTATCATGGACGAGGAATAGTACAATCCAAAGGTTGCTAAGGACAAAAACAAATGGCACTTGAATATAGTCAAGAACCACAATGCTAGGCACCAATGTAATGATATCAAAGATGGGCGCAAATTCCACTGGTCCAAGGGCAAATGCATGGGCACAAATTAGGGAGGTCCAAGGACTAGGGACAAATAAGGAAAGTTGGGCACAATCCCTCACCAAACAAGGAAAAAACCTAGGCGCTAACTAGATATGTCCAAGGACGAACAAGCAAAGTGAATACTTTGCAAAGGAAATTTCCCAAATGTGCCCAGGATAAAATAAAATAATTTTAGCATGTCATAATTGATCCTTAGATGTTAAGCTCCCAAATTTCCACATCTTAGCCAAGGATATTCACAAAAACCTCTTAATTTCCTATCTTCACAAGGTCAGAAAATCTGACCTTAACAAGGAATTTTCCTTGTCTAAGCATCACATCCTTTGGAATTTCACCATTTTCACACTTGGTATCATTTCAAAAAATCTTGATTTCTTGACAATTTTGCAATATTCTTTGCAATTTGACAATTGCGACAACACTTAGCAATTTTGACATTCCTCACAATTCCACCATCAATACTTAGTCCTGACACTTTATCATGGATTCCAGACTCAAAACATGACTTCTTTACATGACCACACCTAACGACAAGACATTGCACTCAACCTTCACGCTATCCTGGACTAACAAGACACATCCTTCTCATAAGCAAAAGGCAAAAAACTATGCCTATTGCCAAGCTAAAGACAATTAAACTAAAACAACTATGCTAGGAAGCGAAAAAGTGGGGGTCCCCATGTGCAATGGGGCATGTATGTTTGCAACATAATAGAACCATGCCCAGAAAACATTGATAAACCCTTTTCCTTTGGCATCCAAATTGAAAGGGTATGGCATGCCCGAGGCTATGGTATGACTAGGCTATTATTGCACTGAAAAAATCAACAAAAGCCACCAAAAATCCACTACAAATATCAAGAATCAATTCTTCAAGACAATCAACAACATAACTTAAATACCTTCATTTTTGTAACCCCAGATTCTGAAAACTTCTATAAAAATCAATGTGTTTCCTGAATGAAAACACCCAAACCAACTTTGATGGATCTTTCAACATCAAAACCAGTGAATATCAATGAGGGTTTCCATCCTCAATCAACTTTGGGAGAACTTCTTTGTTCACTCCAGCAACATCTCAATAGAGTTTGGAGGGATATTGGACAATTTCAAATTTCAAATATTTCATTTTCCCTAAAAAAGGCCCTTTTAACATTTTAAAACACCTTAAGTCTCCATATTCCATTTCCCTAGGCATCCAAGTTGGCAAACATAGCTTTTTAATATTTAAGACTAAAATGAATATTAAAACATTATTTTATAACTTCAATGCAAATATTAAAATAATCCCAACCACTTTGCAAAAAGCACCACCAAGGCACTAAAAAATGAAATTAAACATGCCAAAAAGGAATTGACATTGAAGAATGATGTTGCGTGTCAAAATAGGCACTTACTAAAAATACCAAAGTTCTCCAAAAACTATGGACAGCAACCTACAAGGCCCAAAATGCTACAAAGTATGTCACTACAAACCTAAAAGCCAACTAAAGTCCAAACCACCACTAAATGCCAAGAAAACCCTAAACTAAACTCTCCAAGAAAGCTGGACTCTCTTAGCTCACTTGGAAACCTTTGAAAAACCCTAAACATAACAGTATGCCATAAAAATGGGGACATTACAGTGTGATGTTGAATATGCTAGGTAAATTATAAACAAGAGTTGATCTTGTGTCCATGTTTACAAAGAATCGCACAACCTTTTTCTTATGCCTTGTATTTACATGGAAATTGCAAAGGATTGATGAGCATTATTCATGGTGCTATGTTTCCAATTTTCTTTACATCTACAAGAATTATAATGGTTTATGGAAAGTAGGAAAGATCGCTTCTCTTGGTCATATGTGTCCTATTTTTGTACTACAATGTAAGAACCCAACTTGGCTCTCCTCTGCTGACTATTTCTTTTGAATGCAGTAGATTTGAATTTGTTTTGGTTTTTGAATGTTTATGGATTTTTTTTGTGTTTTTTGGGCAATAATGAGCAATGATACAATACTGAAATAAACTCCTATGCTTAAAATAATACTAAAACAATAATATTACTACTGGAATTAATTTACGAGACTATCAAGGGAATGTTTGTTCTGTTTTATGGCCAATATGCCTGAAAAACAAATTCATTACAATGTAAGATAAAAACCTGATTTTTGCTGTCCCAGTAGATGAAAAATCTGCAAATTGCAAATTTTAATTTTTAAAATTTTTTTACTGTTCACGCGGTACTGTAGCAGTCCGTACGGCGGCACTGTTCACATGGTACTGTAGCAGTCCGTACGGCGGTACTGTGGCAATCTGTACCATACTTGTTAATCACCAAAATTTCTTCAATAAATCTGCAATAATTTCTCATGAATTTATTCTTCAATTCTACGCAATTAGATGCAAATAAGACCTCTGAATGAAGTCTTCCTGAAACCAAATATCACTGAATATTTCATCAGCTCAAATGGTGAACATTGAAGCAACTACGTCCTCCAATGGTGGCTGAAAACCCTAGTCTCCAGAGCAAAACCCTTTCAATTTCACAAATGCCAAAATAAAAAATAGCAATCCTCCCCTTCTTTCCAAACTCAAAGCTATATATCCTTTTTGCAAATCATACCCTAATCCTCTTAATTACAATTTTGCTTGTAGTTTCATTTAATTTCACTTTGGGTGTCAAAACGATTTTAATCATTAAATGGGCATTTAATTTTAATATTTCAATAGTCTGGCTCAGATAATTTAATTAAAAACATGGCCCCATCTAATGATGAGTTGACCCTCAAGTTAAGTGATTATAATATAAAGTCACTTTATAACTTTATTATTAAATCACTTAATAATAAATGCTAAGTTATTCAAACTTGTCTAACTCCATGAATATTTTGAATTTAGCTATGCCGTCTGAAACTGGAGCTCACCAGTTGACCACCCATCTGACCGTGATGTCTGCTAAAAATAGCAGGGGTCCATCTTCAACTGCTAAAAATAGCCTGGCCAAGCCAAACTCAAAGCAAAACTCATCATAAACAAACTCTGGCAACCCGGAAGTGTACTCTGCTCTGTCCCCGGAAGATCTCCACACCAAGGTGACCCTCTATCCAATCCTACTAGCCTACGAGGGTCTTTGATAGGCTAATCACAAGCTAGAGTGATGTCTCTAGCTAGAAGGGGACATCACATACAATAGTTAACGTTACCCTTTAATAGGCAATTGGATGCTCAAGATAAATGAGGACTAATATATTTTACATGCATCCATCTCTATCTCAAATGCTTTCTGAAAATTGGTCTTAATTTCATAAATGCTTTTTGTTGTGAGGTTATCCAATTGAATGTTGCCATTGCACCTCCTTTATTAACATGTCTTAAAGGTGAAGAGAAATGTGAGAAATTAAGTAATAAAGTACAAATGCCTTATAGAAATCATCCAGCCAAATAAAAAGGGTATTTAATGTAGGCCATTCTTGAATGACATTGAACTTGTTTGGATCTAACGCACACCATCTTTTTCTAGTATATATCACAAGTATTTGATCTCCCCCATGAAATATTAATAGTTCTTTAGATTAGAATACAACTTTTGTTGAAATAGAGTATGGAGACTGTCGTGACATTTTCACACATCACCCCATTGCAAAGGGGGACCCCCACTTTTTCGCTTTCTAGGTTAGTAGTATTATCTTAGTCGTCTGGTAGTGTAATGTTCCCAGTCGGGGATTGGATTATATGGCATTCAAGTCCTGCAAACAAACGTTAGTAGACAAACAATATGAAAGATAATTAAACATATACATATATTTATTTGTGCGATTATACAAGAAAGAATGCTATACGTTATTCTACCTATTTAACAAACAGTGTTAACTGAGTTATCAAGAAAAGGATACAATACTCCATAGGACCTTACCTGGATTGACCCAACCCTCTATTGAGAAATATTTCTCAGTTAGGAGCAACCCAGGATGTCGCCCTCCTAAGGTCTCTATTTGGGATCTCTATTAATGAATGAAATCATTAATGTTCTCAAGCTTGGCAGAGATCCCACCCCTGCTCAAGCTTCCCTATCTCTAACATATGCATATGGTTAACCTCTACAATATATATATTGCCTCTAAGAGATTCATTACGAAACTCCCTCTGAATTCCTATGAAAATGTTCAACGCAGTCATAGTAACCATGCTCTTCATATTTAATACATAAGTTACCTGTTGATCTTATTGACTAATTTGCAAAATCTGGATATTTCGTATACCCTCTTTCCTTCGTCACTATGCTCTGGGCATTTGCACTGAGGTTTTATTCCTCTGCAGTTTACTGGTGACGGCAAGGTGTAGAAGTGGCAACGCACTTCCTTCTTATTCGCCTGTATGCTGGGCTACACGGGTTATGCTGAGATTTTCTCACGAGACTCCTTGCTGGTGGTGTTAACGTTTCCTGGTATACGCGCCTCCCACCCTTTTCCTTCCTTCCTCCTCCATGTTTCACAGATGCATTATTCATATGCATCTCGGTTGCTCCCTCTGCAGTCATGACTCTGGTCGTGACTTTTGGATGTCACGACTTTGGGTTAAATCGATATGTTTGTTTTAATCAAACTTTTACGCATACTCCCATTTTAATAGTTCGATTTATTTTATTTATTAACATCTTTCTTATCCTTCACTACTTTATTATTTAACCATTTAACTTAATTTATATTTTAATATTTAATTTTCACTATTGTATTATTTATTAGTTACTCTTTATTTTAAGAGAATCGTGATTTATTGTTTATTGCAAATAATGATTTATTATTTAGTATTTTTCTTTTACTTGATTTATAATAATAATTATTATTTATCATTTGTTATTATTTACAAATAACAATTATTTATTATTTATTATTATTTATTTATTATTTACTTGATTTATAATAGTAATTATTATTTAGCATTTACAACTAAAGAGTAATGATTTATCATTTATTATAATTATAATAATAATTATTAATTACAAATAATAATTTAATGATTTACCATTTTAATTAACAATGATCAATGTGTCTTTGACAAATTTAAGTACCGAGATATATTTATTAATCAGGGGTCATTGCAGTCCCTCCCTCTCGACTTTGCTTGTCCTCAAGCATTTTAAGAGTCTCTTCCTTCTCCCAAGTAGGATCTTCATTGGGTAGTCCCTTCCATTTGATTAGGACCTCTCTCACAGTTCGATTCCTCAACTTTTTCTCTCTAGTATCAATGATGACTTCTAGCTCTAGGATAAGTTGTCCCTCATCGTCAAGTGGGGGCAATGTTTCACATGGTACCACTTGTTGTCCCAAAACCTTTTTTAATCTGGATACATGAAATACATTGTGAATTCGGCTATCTCTGGGAAGCTCTAATTCATAGGCCACTTCTCCTACCCTCCGTGTTACACGATATGGTCCATAGAATCGTGGTTTGAGTTTCTCTGTCCCATTCTTTTTTATGGATATCTGTTTATATGGCTGCAACCGCAAGAAGACTAGATCCCCTATTTCAAATGATCTCTCCACTCGTTTCTTGTCTGCATAGAATTTTTGCTGATTTTGGGCATGATGTAAATTGTCTCTAAGTGCCTTCATGAGGTCAATATTCTTTTGGATAAACTCTTGAGAGCTGGGTACTTTGCTATCTTGGGTGTTCAATCCTCCAAAAAATGGGGCCTCATAACTGTATAGTGCTTTGAATGGACTCATCCCTATAGACAAATGGTGGGTGGTATTATAACAATATTCTCCCAGATGCAACCATCTAATCCAACTTGTTTGTTGGCCCGTGACATAGTTCCTTAAGTACCCTTCTATCCATTTATTTACTATCTCTGTCTGTCCATTAGTGTTGTTCCTGATAACTGATGCTTGGGGTTAAGGTTGTTCCTGCTAACCTGAAAAGTTCTTGCCAGAACTTACTAAGAAATTTACTATCTCTATCACTTACAATGTTCTGGGGAAGCCCGTGGAGGCGAAAGACTTCTCTAAAGAATAGTTCTGCTATTTGTTGTGCTTTAAACTCTGAGGAGGTGGGGAAAAAATGAGCATATTTTGTGAGTCTGTCTACCACTGCATAAATGTTGTCTTTCCCCTCAACCTTGGGTAATCTTGTTATAAAATCCATAGATATACTTTCCCATTTCTGGCTTGGAATAGGGAGTGGTTGTAGTAGTCCCACCGGATGTGATAATTCTGTTTTATTTTGTTGACATGTCATGCATTCCCGTACATATTTGTAAACGCCCTTCTTTAGTCCCTTCCATGAGTATTTTTCTCTTATATGTTTGTATGTTTTATAGTATCCTTGGTGTCTGTTGTGCGAATCGCACACCCATCCCCGTCTTGGACAGGGACCCCCCGGTTTGTGCCTTTCTGTCTTTGCGGAAGAGGAAGGAGATATGAAGGGTCAAGTTGGTGAGTGATGGAGTCTGGAATTTCCTGACCCTGAAATTTGGCTAAGTCTGGAATGTCCTGATCCTGAAATTTGACTAAGTCTGGAAAACTGAGGAATCCTCCAAAAACTAGAATTTGCAATATAACTCCTGGAGGTCCGAAACCATTCTCAAACATCCTGAAAGTATATATGGAATATAACTTAAAGTATCACTTATACTTAAATGTTATATTCCATAAAATGATCCTTCGACGAGAGCGAAATGTTGCAAAAAGACCCTCCAAGTCCGAAATTCACTTTAGACCATCAATTTCGGACCCTGGGGCAAAAAGTGAAATGTTGCGAAAGTGGCTTTAGGTCCAAATTTCACTTAAAATGCCCAATTTCGGACCCTGGGGAGAAATTTGAAAAATGTTAAAAGTTGCAAAAAACTCCTCCAGGTCCAAAATTCACTTTAGACCTCCAAATTCAGACCCTATCTCCGAAATTTCAAAATATGACAAATCGCAAAAGGTGCTGAGAGCTCCGAAATTTGCAAAAGGATGGTCTAGGTCCGAAATTCGCCTTAAGTTCTCATTTTCGGACCCTGGGGCGAAATGTGAAAAACGCGAAATCTTGCAAAATATGTTATTTGGTCCGAAAAACACTTAGAACCTCCATTTTCGGACCTTGGAGCCGAGATTGAAAAAGCGATGAAATTCGCAAAAGGGTTCAAATGCTCCGAATTTGCCAAAACGCGTTTTAGTCCGAAGTTTTTTGCGAATGGCGATAGGGTCCGAAAGCTTTTCTAAGTTGCAAAGCATCCAAGAGCTCCGAAGTTTTTTGCAAAATGTCTACAACATCTGAAATTTCCCAAAAGGTGCTTTAGGTCCGAAAATGCTTATAAAGTTTGTAAGAAACCCCAAGAGCTCCGAATTTCGCCCAAAACATCAATTTTGGACCATGAGGCTGAAATTTAATATTTGGAAGAGTTGCAAAAACCCCCAAATGGTCCGAAATTTCATTCAAAACGCCAATTTGGGACCCTGGGGGCTAAATTGGAGAATATGATGAAATTACAAGAGCGATAAATGGTCCGAAGTTTTTAAAGAGGTTGCGAAACACGTCCAAATGGTCCGAAAATGCCTTTGCGCACCAAAATGTCTTGAAACTCCGAATTTGCAGAAGTGTTTAATGGTCCGAAAATTACCCTTGAGCTGGAATAAACTCCCCATGCTCCAAAATTTGCCAAGGACGCGAAAATCGCGAAGAACGCCATAGCTCCGAGGTTTGTATAACTTGAAAGAGGCGCCCAATGGTCCGAAGTTTACCCTCAGGATTAGAAAACGCAGTTTAAGGTTTGCAAAATAGCGCCAATGCTCCAAAATTCAGAAAAGCATGAGTGTTGGGATTTTAAAATTTCTAGAAGCTCTTCAACCCTCCAGAATCGCACTATAAGAAGTTTTCAAAACGCCATAAACCCATTCAGAACGCCCAAGACTCCAAAGGTAAAATCACACAGAAATAAATCGCCCAAACACCATCAAGACCAAGGATCAGATTTCACATTCGAGGAGAAAGGAGAAGCATTTTCAAGATAAATCTCACAAAGAGCTCCTCAAGCCAAGACGTCGTAACTAAAATTTAATATTTGTTAAATTAAATTATATAATTTTTCAAATTGATTTAATGAAATGAAATTGGTTGATTAATCGCAGGACGTCATTGGAGAACCAGGAGAACGCCTCAAACGCAAATCAAGGAAGGATCGCAATTTAAGGCCAAGCGCTGAAGACTGGAAAAGAAAAGATGCAAGAGCGCGAAAGCAACCAAACATTGGGAACCGTGCCGCTAAACAAAGATGAAGTCCACCACCGGGACCAAAGACCAAAGAACACTCTGAATGCTGCAAAGTTTATGCCTTCTCGAGAAAAAGCACACAGCTGGATTTAAGTCCAGAAATTCAGTTTTAAAACTGAAACTGCTTTATTGTAAACTGCCTATGGGTCCCGCGCAAGATATTTTTGTGGATAACTATTCCCAACCACCAAGAAGATTGGATAGACCTGAATTAAAGCCAAATAGTGGCAGGTAGTTGAGATAGTTGCTGGTTCGATAACTGAGAATTAATTCGGCATGGGTTAAAGCTGCCAGCTTCTGGAAGGCAGATCAGGACCCTTGGATGCAATCCATCCTAGCGTTCGATTCAAAATTGTAATATCTATAAAAGGCAGAGGCCTCTCTTTTGTAAAGGGTTAGATAATTGGAGATTGTTAGAGGGTTAGGGATTTCAGTTAGATAGTTAGGTTTTAGAGTTAGAATAGGTTAGATTTTAGGCATAGCATAGAGATGCTGCAAAAATTGTTGTAATGGCAGCTGAAGCAAATATATGAACATTGAAATATGGTGTTTGTTGTCTTTGTTTTGGTCTGTTTGCATGGTTTCTTTCAGCTGGTTAATTTTAGAGTGCAGGGATTTTAATGGTGAAGTGTGGAGGGGTTTCTGATGCATTTATGGTTCATACCATTGGGGGTCTGCTGATTGTAGGTCACCGTGCATGGTTAGTCTGAACCCAAACTGTGCTTAGTTCCACTGCGGGTGTTCGTCTTAGGCTACGCCAGAATTGGGTGCCTAAAACGGGTGTCTCCGGTCTGAAAATCCTTCATCCCTTGGAGCTTGCACCATTTTTGTCCAGTTGTGAGGGTATCTCTGGCGAAACAAGAACTGGTTTATCGAAATCTGTCTACCCACTGCATCAGCTGTTATCATCCTTGTCCTTAGGCTTCCTGAACCCTTCCCTTTTGATTTTATTTCGTAATTAGAGAATCACAGCAGACCAGCTTGTTGCAAACCGTAAGTCCCCCTTGTGTTTCCAGCAAAAAACATCAAACCACTGAGTAGTCCCGCAGTCAAGACCTGACAAAAGAAACCTTGAGGTTATCCCCTTTGATCAAAACGTAGAAAAGAGCATTAGGGACTTCCTTATCTCAAGAGAGGATAGGATACTCAGCTGTTTATTCTATTCTGCGTTGGCTGTATGGAGTTTGCAGTGATGCGATTTCAGACACGTCAACAGTGTCCGGCTAGAGGGCTGTCATGATACTCCCTTAGAATGGTATCTTTTATTTTAGATTGAGGGGTTAGATATACCCTACCTTTGTAGAGGATAACACCATCCCATACTCTGAATCCTTCACTGGGCATCTTCCCTTCCATAATCTCGACGGTCAGGGGGTCTTTGGCGTATTCTGCTATTATATCTTTTTTCCAATACTTTGTAATTTTAGTTATAGTGTTGATGTGAGGTCATCGGGATAAGGCGTCTGCGGCCCCGTTATTCACTCCTTTAACATACTCTATATCAAAATCATATGCTTGGACCCTACTCACCCATTTTTGTTGTCTATCATTTAGGTCCCTCTGGCTCAAGAAGAAACGCAAGCTGTTATGGTCTGTTTTCACCAAGAATTTTCCACATATCAGGTATTGCCAAAACTTTGCTAAGGCGTGCATTATGGCCAACGTTTCTTTATCATAGATGGAATAATGTTTCTCTGTCCCTGTGAGCTTGCGGCTTTCGAAGGCTATCGGGTGTTTCCTTTGCATAAGAACAGCCCCGATACCTTCCCCTGATGCGTCACACTGTAGTTCAAATGGTATGGAGAAGTCAGGAATGGCCAATATTGGGCATGAACTCATGGCTTCCTTGAATTGTTCAAAGGCTTGTTGGGCTCTGTCACCCCATGAAAAAGCCCCCTTTTTGGTCAAGTCTGTGAGCGGGGCTGCTATCTTGGAGAATCCTTTTACGAATCGTCGATAATAACTGCATAACCCCACAAAACCTCTAAGTTGTGTGAGAGTTTTGGGCCTGGGCCATTCCCTAATGGCTCTGATTTTTTCTTCTCCACACTTACCCCTTCTGCATTAATTTTATGCCCTAGGTAGAGTATTTCCTTAAGGCCAAACTCACATTTCGAGATTTTGGCATATAGTGACTTTGTCTCTAGTATATTCAGCACTTCCTCAATATGTTTGAGATGTTCCTCCCATGTTTTGCTGTAAATGAGAATGTCGTCAAAAATTATGAGAAGAAACTTCCTTAATTGTTGCCTGAAGGTGTGATTCATACAAGATTGAAAAGTGGCTGGAGCGTTCGTAAGTCCAAATGGAAGCACTAAAACTTCGAAATGCCTATAATGACATCTAACGGCTGTTTTTTGCACATCTTCTTCCCTCATTCTGATTTGATGGTATCCTGACCTTAAATCAATCTTGGAAAAATAACAAGCTCCATGTAGTTCATCCATCAGTTCGTCGATCCGCGGGATAGGATATCTATTTTTTATGGTTTTCTTATTTAAGGCTCTATAATCAATACACATTCTCATAGTTCCATCTTTCTTTTTGACTAACACCACTGATGAGGCAAAAGGACTGCTACTGGGCTGAATGTGACCCATTTCCAATAGCTCCTTAATGGTTTTCTCAATTTCCTCTTTAAACTTGTGGGGATGTCTATAAGGTGTGGTAATCACTAGTTTTGCTCCTCCTTCCAATTCAATAGAATGTTCAAAACCTCTTTTTGGGGGAAGGCCGGGTGGAATGTCACAAAAAACCTTTTTGTATCTTTCAAGGATGGGTTGGATGTCTATATGAATTCTCTATTCATTTGAAGGAGTTTTACCTAGTATCATACATTGAGCTACCCATTCACCTTGATCATGTCTAAGGATTTTTTCAATTTTATTACAAGACACTAGCTTGGGACACCCATCCGGCATGCCTTTTAAGATTACTTGTTTCCCTTCATGCTCAAAACATATCTCTAAATTAGGGCTATCCATAACGAACCGCCCCAAATAATTTATCCATGGCATCCCAAGGATAACATCATTCTGTATGTTTGCTACATAAAAATCTCTTTTGATTGTATGTTTCCCCAAAGTGATTTCTACTTGAGGTACTATTTTCGTACATTGATTTATGGATCCATCTGCAAGGGCGACCTTAAATCCTGGAAAGTTTTGGGTTTTTAGTCTTCTTTTTGCCACCAAGTGTTGGCTAATGAAATCATGCGAAGCGCCTGTGTCTACTAAGGCAACCACCTTCTATCCTTTAAGAGTTCCCTTAATTCGAAAAGGTCTATTCATGTTATGAGTCATGACTGCCAGTGATCCCTCTGTTTCGTCGGTCTTAGCCCTTTTGCTAAATTCTTCTATTTGGTTTACTCTACCTCTCTTACATTGATGCCCTCTTTCCCAAGGCTCTCTACATTTGAAACATAAATTTTTCTTCATTAATTCATCCCTCTTTTGGCACCTATGTACTGCACTCCAGGGCTCCATACATAAATAACATGGTTTCGCTAAATTGTTTTTCCTTGAATCATCTCTTCGGTAGGATGATTTGGAGAGGTAGACCTTTGTCTTTTCTTTGGATTGGTTAGACTCAACCCTTCTTGCTTTCCTGATAGCCTCGGCTAAATTTTGGGGTTCGAATGGTTTCACTACATTTTTGGTTAGGTCTTTGAGGCCCTCTATAAACATATGAGTTAGCCGCTTCTGGGATAGGTCAGGAATCATAACAGATAATTCTTGGAATTTGCTAATAAATTCATCCACTGTGCCAGTTTGTTTGAGGAGCACTAATTCTTGAAAATACCATTCGGAGTCTTTTTCGTCAAATCTGCTGGTAAGT
Organism: Cryptomeria japonica; assembly: GCF_030272615.1. Lineage (NCBI taxonomy): Eukaryota > Viridiplantae > Streptophyta > Pinopsida > Cupressales > Cupressaceae > Cryptomeria > Cryptomeria japonica. The sequence continues at coordinate 951,624,432 of NC_081407.1, read as the reverse complement.
TTTTGAGAGAATTCCCCGTAGGAGTTTATACTTTGATGACCTAGGGAAACAAGTCCATTATGCCACCATTCATGAGCTGCTCCTTCTAGATGGAGAATCGCAAATTGGAGGGCGTTCTCTTCTGTCATGGGACTTAGAGTGAAATAGGTATTTAGTTTTTGTAACCATGCATGGGTTGTGAGTTTCCCTAATCCGTCAAAGTTGGGAAGGGATACTTTATTCACTTTGTGTTGGAGTTCTTTATTCTTATGCTTCCAGGGTGCTTCCCTACGCTTGTCCTCGCAGAAATCTCTAAAGGATACCACTTCCCTTATATGAGGGTCTAGATCGGCATATGCTCTGGCAATGTCCTCAGTGCTAATTCTGTGTTGTTCTACTCCCTCCTCTTCCTGAGATGGTTCATTGTGAGGTAAGAATTGGGGTTGAGGCACCCTGGACGTTGAGCATTCATTATTATTCTCTAAATGATTAGAGCTATCCCTTTTATCGGTAGTATGCCCTTTATTGGTTGAGTTTCCCATAGATTTCAAAGCTTGTAGGATGGCCTGATTAGATTCTTTCATCTCCTTAATTAGGGAGTGATTTGTTTGTTCCAAATAAGATCTCATCTCATTGGTGAATTCGTTCATGTTGGGTTTCTTCTTCCTCTGGTAGACTAACATAAACTCCACAGGATGGCAGGATTATGCTCTGATACCACTGTAATGTTCCCAGTTGGGGATTGGATTATATGGCGTTCAAGTCTTGCAAACAAACGTTAGTAGACAAACAATATGAAAGATAATTAAACATATACATATATTTATTTGTGCGATTATACAAGAAAGAATGCTATACGTTATTCTACCTATTTAACAAACAGTGTTAACTGAGTTATCAAGAAAAGGATACAATACCCCGTAGGACCTTACCTGGATTGACCCACCCCTCTATTGAGAAATATTTCTCAATTAGGAGCAACCCAGGATGTCGCCCTCCTAAGGTCTCTATTTGGGATCTCTATTAATGAATGAAATCATTAATGTTCTCAAGCTTGGCAGAGATCCCACCCCTGCTCAAGCTTCCCTATCTCTAACATATGCATATGGTTAACCTCTACAATATATATATTGCCTCTAAGAGATTCATTACGAAACTCCCTCTGAATTCCTATGAAAATGTTCAACGCAGTCATAGTAACCATGCTCTTCATATTTAATACATAAGTTACCTGTTGATCTTATTGACTAATTTGCAGAATCTGGATATTTCGTATACCCTCTTTCCTTCGTCACTATGCTCTGGGCGTTCGCACTGAGGTTTTATTCCTCTGCAGTTTACTGGCGACGGCAAGGTGTAGAAGTGGCAACGCACTTCCTGCTTATTCGCCTGTATGCTGGGCTACACGGGTTATGCTGAGCTTTTCTCACGAGACTCCTTGCTGGTGGTGTTGACGTTTCCTGGTATACGCACCTCCCACCCTTTTCCTTCCTTCCTCCTCCGTGTTTCACAGATGCATTATTCATATGCATCTCGATTGCTCCCTCTGCGGTCATGACTCTGGTCGTGACTTTTGGATGTCACGACTTTGGGTTAAATCGATATGTTTGTTTTAATCAGACTTTTATGCATACTCCCATTTTAATAGTTCGATTTATTTTATTTATTAACATCTTTCTTATCCTTCACTACTTTATTATTTAACCATTTAACTTAATTTATATTTTAATATTTAATTTTCACTATTGTATTATTTATTAGTTACTCTTTATTTTAAGAGAATCGTGATTTATTGTTTATTGCAAATAATGATTTATTATTTAGTATTTTTCTTTTACTTGATTTATAATAATAATTATTATTTATCGTTTGTTATTATTTACAAATAACAATTATTTATTATTTATTATTATTTATTTATTATTTACTTGATTTATAATAGTAATTATTATTTAGCATTTACAACTAAAGAGTAATGATTTATCATTTATTATAATTATAATAATAATTATTAATTACAAATAATAATTTAATGATTTACCATTTTAATTAACAATGATCAATGTGTCTTTGACAAATTTAAGTACCGGGATATATTTATTAATCAGGGGTCATTGCAGGTAGTGTCTTTTGCTAGTAACCTTTTACTTGAGGAGGTGCAATGTCTTAGGTTGCTAGGAAGTGATCAAGTCATGTCTTTCTCTTTAGGTAGAATTGAGGTCAGTTTAGCTTTCAATGCCTTAGAAATGAGCGATTTAGGACGATCATTCCATTTGATCATCATCACAGGCTTTGAAAATCAGAGTTAGAAATGCTGAGTCTAAGTATGGAGAGTTATCAAACAAAGTGGAATGCTTGAGGAGAGGTAGTCAAGACATGAACTTATGATGAATGAACCTTGTCAAGTCCTTGACATGGATGAAGCATGTCAATGAAACAGCAAAATGGAAAGAAATGAGGTCACTCCCAATGACCCCTCAAATCCCCGACCAGCTTCATTGTCGCTTCCAGTGACACCTAAAATCTCCAACCTGCCTCTACAAGCACTGGCGGTTGGTGGTCAAATCTCCGACCTGCCTTCTGTCATTTCCAGTTGCTGGTCCAAAGTCCGATCACATTGAGAAGACTCATATATTTGGTGAGATCAACATTTCTTGAAGTCAATGCTTAAGGTTTTAAAAGCTAATGATGTATGAGATGCATGAAGTTGCTAAGGGTAAGTGGAAGCATGTTGAAATGCTAAGTGAGAAAGTCACTCTCATACTTTGGTGTCACTTCCACTTCATCCTAAAATCTCTGATCTGCCTTATGCACTTCCAGTTCAAGGCTAAGTCCACACCTACTTCCACTTGAAGGCAAAATGCACGACTTACAAAGAAGACTTCCAATGAGGGGTGAAACTCACGACCACTGTCAATTGAACCTTAGATCTCCAACCACTGCCAATAGGGTGCTAAATCTCCGACCTCCCTTAGTGACTTCCACTCGACCCTAAAAACCCCGCCCAAGGACATGTGGATGACTTTTTCATGCCACTAGGAGGTGAATGATTTCATGCAAAACAAGTAGATGATCAAATTGATGAAAGCATGCAAGGACTTAAGGAAGGAAGAAGTCACTTCCACTTACTAGTGAGATCCACAACAAGCTAATGCTGACTTCCAATTGGAGGGAGGTCAAACCTACGACCAGCTTATAGTCACTTCTAGTTGGCCTTGAAAAGTCCAGCCTATGGTTTAAAGCAAAGAGTAATTTCGAGGAATGATCAAACAAGTGATCAAAAAAGATGAAGGATGTAGATGACAAGGATGGAACTTCTCACTTCCACTTGAGGGTCAAAACCACGAACATGGTGCACCTCTACTGTCCCCTCAAAACCCCGACCATGCCTAGATTATTTGCAGTTGCTACCAATAACCCTGACCTGCCTTAGACTACTTCCACTTAGCCTCAAGACATCCGACCAGTTGCTGATGGTGACTTCCAGTTGGTGTTGAAAACCACGGCAGTTTACAAGTACTGCCAGTACCCCCTTAAAACCATGACCTACCCAAAGTTAGTGTCAATAACACCCAAAAAGCTCAATCTGCCCATGAGCACTTCCAGTTGGAAGTGAAATTCACGACCCTTTTGAAGGTGACTTTCAGTAGGGGTCAAAAAGTCCAACTTGCCTAAGTTAGTGTCAATGCCTCTTCAAATCTACCCAAGAACCAAAGGCAAGTCTCAGATCTGAAATCAATGAATATCGGACATGTCTTAGACTTGTAACTCATTAATTTGACCTTCAAGCATCAAAATCAGACTCAAATTGATGGAAATTAGGTCGAAAGGACTAAATCAAACATGAAATCAGAAGATTAAAACATTTAGAATGCATATCAAGTTAAGAGATTTGAGAAACCTGTCTACATCATTATATGTTTAATGATGTCTTGCTTGTCTTGCAGGTATGATTAAAGAAGAGAATAAAGGTGCAGACTGCAACAGCACTAGGGAGCTTACCATTGCAAAGAAGGCTTGTGGATTGATGAACGAGTGAAGGAGAAGGAAAGATCAAGCTCAAGAACATTTGATCAAGATGGGCAAGATATGAAGATCAGTTGCAATGAACATGAAGGAGATCTCACATCATGTGATAGGACATACATGGAAAGCTTTACCAGCGGGAGAAGGATATCAGCACCTTCAAGGATGCCGTTGAACCAAGGATGAAGAAGACATCCAGGTCTAATGCAAGAAACAAGAGATGAAAGTGCTTGGAGGAAGAATATAATCAATACATTCAAGGTGAAGAAGGATTAAATAACCTTAGTGATGCAATCTCTGCCTGAGGGGTTCAACATTGCAAGTAGTGCAATGAAGAGCTCGAGCTACCCAAGCACATCATAAGGACAAAGGGAGGATCCAGCACAGATATCACGAGTCTACAGCAACATCATCAAGGAAGACTTCATCACATGAAAGAAGATCAAGGGCACTTCAGCAAGCATAAAGGTGAAATTCTCAGACAAAAAGATGAAAAGTGAGATGATCAAGAAGAATTACAATCACATACTTGTGATGAGTTACGAGGAGCAAGAAGCTAAGATGCCGCCTAGTCATCTTCAAGCAAATCACATCATCCCAATTCAAGGTGTCTAGATTCAATGCACCTAACTCATCCAACGAGACAAATAACTACCACATGTGGGCACAAAGTTCGATGTAACTACCCTCATCATCTATTGGTCGGAATTCCAAAAAGGGCATGTGTCCCATAAAATGTAAATTTATCATTGGTCAAGCATTAAATGCTATGTAATGGGTGTAACAAACCCTAATTAGGGTTTTCATATTGTAATCTTGGTTATTGATTGTGAATCAATCTGAGCCACTCATTGTAAAGAGCTATCTATATAAGGCTCAATTTTCTCATTTGTAAAGGTTAATAGTGAATAGTCAATAATTAGCAGGTAGCAAACAGTTAGCAATAGAGTAGGAGAAGGCAAAAATTGTTGCCAAACCTGTAAACAAACATACTTTCATTGAATTTATGGTGGAATGTGTTGTTTCTTCTACATAATTGCATGGTTTCTTGTTATATTCCCATGTTAGATGGTGTTAATTAGATTAATGGAAGCTATTATGGATAATTAATGGTGAAATTCTTATGTTCATACTACTAGTATTTCACTAATTGTGAAGTATCTTGCGTAGTCAATTGGACTCATTTAGCCAAGCTTAACTTCAATTGCTACTTCTTCATTGATATGCATCATCTTGATGGAGTCTATGTCCTTGGTAGTGATTTGAACATCATTTTGCTCTCCTTAGAAGATCGCACTAGCTTTGTGGAGTTGTTGCCTTGAATGGCAAAGCAAAGTCTAGCAGAGCTTCACTAAATCATTCATAGTCTCTTATGTTTCTATGATTAGACTATCTTTCTAAACCCTCATCATTTTTATCTTTTTTTAAAATGAGGTAAATTTCCATGTTCCAACAGCTTTCAAGCATTCAAGTATCAACGTAAGTCCCCTTGTGATTCCAACAATATCACATCATACACACTGAGTCTATCCAAGAGCACATCAAGACCTGACATTCAGAACCTTGGAGTCACCCTATTTGATCACGCAGTTTGCACTTGGGAGGATTTTGTTCAAAAGAGGATAGAATACTTAGTATTTTATTTTGTGTTGCATCATGCATAAAAAAACACATCAACAAAGAAATTCTAAAAATATGATTCAGGTGTCATTACCATGATGTGCTAAAGATAAGTATGTCATCCTGATCGGCAACAACAAATGAACCTATAAAAAGGCATTGGATATCATTACCCCATTCATAAATATCAAGGCATTGGCCAAGCCAAAAGGAATAACCAACCATTGAAACTAGCCTTATTTTCCTTTGGAGGTAGTTCACCATAAACTTGAGCTTTTCATAGAACCTATGGTAGCATAATTTGAAGTCTTGGCACTGCAAAGATTCTCTTTTATGTATTCATCCTTAAAAGTGCATAGATGTTCTTCACTGCAATGTAGTCAACACACAAAATCCACATGGCATCCTCCTTTTAAACATGCATAATATAGCTACCTCAAGGCAACAGGTTTAGCCAAATGTGTCCATTAATCGCAAAGTTCCTAAATGTCTTGCTTGATCTTTCATTGTGACGGTTCATCTTGCAAACAAATTAGAATATGCACAGTAACGAAAAAAAAAATCAAGCAATCTTTATTGATATTACCAAGCTGATTACATTATAGCACTTGCCTCTTCAAAGGGGCTGCCTCCTTAGAGCAATTGTCAATACAACATGATATTGCCTAGGCACCACAATATTGCTCAACTAAAGAATAATACTACCACCCCATACATGTGTGATAAATACTTTTTATTTTAATTAGTTCATGGGATGACTTACAACACATATGTGTCCAAGCATTTATTTATTAATATCCAACATGTAATAAAAGGGTTAGGACATAAGGGTCCTAACATGCCTCCCACCTTCAAAAGCCTTGCCCTCAAAGCTGTAGCTGGAGAAACTGTCGGTGAAGTTGGTGAAGCGTCTCCCAAGTCACATCTTCTAGCTGCATATTTTGCCATTGCACCAACACATTTGTTATAGTCTGATGGCAGAATTACCATGAACAACTATCCAAAATAGCTTTTATTATTTTGTGTCAAGCTCTAGCAAAATGCTTTGACCAAGGACATCCTTCAAATAAGTTACATGCTGTGTTGCATGGGTACCCGTACCCAACCCCCTAGAATGCATAGCGGAGACTGGTACGCGTCTCCCGTATTGGAGACTCGTCAGGAGACGTCTCTACACATAGGAGACTCCACGTCAACGAACCTTCCCGTCTCCACCCTAAATAACACGCGCAAAAGTCAAAAAGTTTGTCGCGATGCATGGGCAGAAGCAAAAACCACCGACGTGAGCCCCATTTTCAAACATTTGTATGACATTTTGATTTGACTCATTTCACATTTGTGTACTTAAACTTCAAAGTGAATGTCAATTCTTGTTTTGAAAGTTCAATGTCATTATATTTTCAAATTTTCTATAAATTATTAAATTATATTTATAAAAAAATTGGCGTCTCCAAGTACCCCCGTCTCCTATTTTGAAAAAATAGGCGTACCGGTACCCGTACCAGTCTCCGAGTACCCCCGTACCCATGCAACCTTGCTTACATGTAAAATAGGATGTCTTGGAAGATCATGAAAGGTCCAACTTATGCACAACCAATCAAATCCATTGTAAAACTCAATAAGGACCATAGAACTTTGGTACTAATTTTTGGCTTCCTTTAAGCTATAAGGATTGTAGAAACGAGACTCGCATGGACTCACCCAAACTCACCAAGTCGCAAGTCGAATCAAGTCTAGCAAGTCATAGGGACTCAGACTCAAACTCAAACAAGTCTGGGACAAACTCGCCGAGTCCCGTCACCTTGACTCAACCATGCTCAATTTTTTCTTCATGGATGTCTTGCTCTCGAGATCCATCGCTCTATTATATGCATCTTTGTACAAGGTTGGTGGAACAATTTTCATCTTCTTCCGGAGGGAGTGTTTCAGTCCCTCCACAAACCATCTCTTTTTCAACCCATCTGTTGGTTGACTCTCCATTTTCCCCAACAGTTCCTTGAGTTGTCGACTATAGGCTCGGACCGTCTCGTTCTTGTTTTGCTTTGTGCCATAGATTTCGGCTACTATTTCATTGTCGTCTATGAGGAGGCGGAACTCTATCTCGAACTCCTTCTTCAGGTTGGGCCATGTGCCGACTTTGGCCTTATCCGTATTGAAGTACCAGTCGATGGCCTCTCCCCTTAAGGTTGCTAGAAATTATGTTACCCATTCGTCCTGGTCGATAACACCGTTCGCTGACCATATGGTTTCACAAGTGTGGCAATGGTGGACGGGATCTTTCTTCCCGTCGTCGTTGAACTTCGACAACTTCTATTTACTGGCCATTGATGGGGGTCGTGTCGCTTGTCGTGCACCTGCACCACTCCCACCCGCGTCGGTGGTGTTTGCTATTTGAGTGACTAGGGGTACGGTGGTTTGTACCCGCGTGCTTGGTGTGATGGGTCCCAAGAGGGGGTCTTGCTTGCCGTGTGCCTGAGCCTCCTCCGCACCTACGGTCGTACGGTTGCCCTCCCCTACGTTCTCACCCTCGTCTTCTGTTCGCTCCCTTCGGTGGTCCTCCGTGCACGGTGTAAGGGATAAATTCCTAAACTGATCCCAGGTCTCTTCGACCAAATTTCTTCATAGCCTTGTTTCCTCCAAATATTCTTCATAGCTTCTCACCCTACGGTGTTCTGGCGACGCACAGAAATCTCCTTTGGCTTCTACTCCTGCACCCTTCATGACACCTCCTTGGTTCCCTTCGGCAGGTCGTCCTTCAGCAAGTTGCCTCAGCTTCCGTCTACGTTCTACTTGTTGTTCCAGAATCAAGGCTCTTTATGCGGCCTCCCACTCCTCACTTTGTGCCTTCTTATTTCTATCCTTATTTAATAAGTTGGGCATTAATTCCCGTGCATCTCCATAAATAGCAACACATAAAAAATAGAACACTCCTTTATTAATTCATCCCGCCAGATACAATATATGTCAATAGTACGACACCATTATTATAGTATAGAATGTTCTTTATTCCTCCTGGAGGTTCAAGGTTCAATTCCCCCTTCGCCTCTTGCCATCACGCTCCGCTTCCCAGCGACGATTGTTTTCTTCGTACTGTCGGAGGACCTGTTGGCATCACTCCTCATGGGCAATCTCTTCCAGGCGGGTTCGCTATGCCAATGATGCCTGTCCAAGCAACAAGGGGAGGTGGTTCATCAACTGATTCACTGCGGGGCTAACTTCTAGTGCGGTCCACACAGCACTTGTTGGGACTTCAGCCTCCGTGATATCTCTTCGGACATAGGTCTCGATGGCCGCCTGAAGCAAGATTGAGAATTCCCTCGTTGCAGTGTCTTCTCCATCGTAGAGCTTCGTTTGTTCGTCGTCGGCCTCTAGGTTAATCTCACCAACGGGTAGGTCCATATGTCTGTACGCCATCCACTCCTTCCTTTCCCGAGTATGTCTAGCCAACGGTGCCAGATGTTTACCCCGTGGATCAACAGTCAGATAATAACCATAGGATAGAATAGTAACCAGGAGCTCAGAGCAATGCTTCCATTAATGCCAAAATATCTAGTACAATAATCATTCTTGCCTTTGTGTCTCCAACAACAAGTACAAGAGCATATATAAAGACACGGTTGAGGGTTGCGGTTACCACCCGTGGGGAACCGTCGTGCAACAGACAACTACTCTCGACGACACTAACATACTTAACCAACGTAGCTTAACAAGTAATACAAAGCCCATTTTACGACCAACAAATTGGAGCTATCCCAAAGACATTCAGGCTTTGATAACCAAGAGAAGCAAGGTGTTTGAGAATCCACCTACTGTTAGACCTCCTGAAAGAGGTGCAGAACACATCATTGAGCTGGAAGAAGGAGCTAAGCCGGTTATGACTACTCCCTATCGGTGCCCTAAGAAGCAGAAGGATGGGATCGAGAAAGCAATCCAAGAGCTGATTGACATGGGTTACATACGGCCAAGCAAGAGCCCATTTGCTTCGGCTGTTGTTTTGGTGAAAAAGGACGGGACCATGCACATGTGCGTGGATTACAGAGACTTGAATCAGAAAACTATAAAGAATCGGTATCCTATCTCGAGAATTGATGAGATCATTGATGAGCTACATGGTGCAATGTTCTTCTTAAAAATTGATCTTAGGTCGGGGTATCATCAGATTAGGATGAGAGCTTCAGATGTGGAGAAGACTGCATTCAAATGCCACTTTGGGCATTTTGAGTACCTAGTCATGCCCTTTGGCTTGACTAACGCCCCTGCCACATTCCAGTCATGCATGAACAAAATCTTCAAAAAACAGTTGAGGAAGTTCGTGCTCATATTCTTTGATGACATACTCATATTCAGCAAATCTTGGAAGGAGCACTTACAACACTTGGATGAAATGTTGAGCATACTGGAATCCGAGTCCCTCTTTGCAAAGGAGTCCAAATGTGAATTTGGAATGGAAGAATTGCTTTACCTTGGTCACATTATCAATGCAGGAGGTGTGAAGGTAGACCCTGAAAAGATTAGAGCTATCACTGATCGGCCTCCTCCTGAGAACATAACACACTTAAAGGGATTCTTGGGTCTTTGTGGTTTTTATCGTAGGTTTGTGAAGGGATACTCTCAGTTGGCTGCCCCCCTCCGGTGTTGCAGGTTTGAGTTTCTATGTTGGACGCCTACGTTATATCTATCATTTGCTTTTGATTTGATGCGATTCCGGATAGTTTTGAGAAAGTTATGAGTGTTTTGGTGTTTCCAGTAGTGGCTAGACAATGTGTTTATAGCTTGCAAAATTAGAACAGCAGTAGTGTTTTATGTTGTGTAGTTTTGGAAGTATTTTGCTTGGGATCAGCATTAAACATCTTCTCTAATCTTTTATCTCTATTTTGTAAGATTGTTTCAGTAGTATTGATCAATCATTCTTGCTGCAACTTATTTGTATTTCCCACTGCATAAGTGGAAGAGGCTGGCCATGCCACCTATCTTTGTTTGTAATAATGTCCTCCCGCTGAATAAGCGGTGGAGTTGATAGTAATCTTCATTTTAGTCCTCCCGCTGCATAAGCAGTAGAGTGATTGCTCATTCCAGTTGTTTGTATTGTCCTTGGCTGGTTTACCGCCAAGTGATTTTAGGATTTTTGATTTTCCATTACCCGTTGTATAAGCGGAAGGGGCTGGCTTTCCGCCCAATATTGTAATCAGCATCTCACATTTGCATCTAACGATCCCATGTCGTTGTATTCTCTCACCCTCCCATTTTCGTCTCTCGGTGATCAGAAAGTGGAGGGTTCCCTTCAGTTGTTTGGATTTCTTTATTCTAACCTTAACGGGTTACTGTGATTGTAAATCTCATTGGAAAATATAAAAAAATTAAAGGGAATATTACAGTAACAAAGTTGTAAAGAATCCAAGTCTCTGAAGCGAAACCAAGAACAAACCCTCCTTTTAGAAATGAATGTGAATTTGACTTATATCACCCAAAAGGAATGTGCACAAGTGGTTAGAAGGTTGTGGTGCAAAGGGAAACCCTAATAGTGACTTCATTCCCTGCTCTGCAAGAACTTGTCCCTTTTTCTCTGGTGTACACGACTAAGAGGCGTAAAAGAACATTATCTGCACCTTTACCATACCTAAGCATTAATAATTTATGGGTTTGAGAGCAAAATCTTGGAAAATTGTTGTCATTGATGTCAAAGGCAGATTGAAGTAAATCATGGGCACAACCGACTTCATTAGCAGATTAGGGTTTTGAAAGGTTTCCCTCAATTTTTTTTTTATTTTTTCACAAAATACATTCACCCGTTAGCGTTAGCATGATAAAATGTAGAGAGCAATGCAAATTGGCGGTTGGACCAGCCACTTCCACTTTTCAGCAGGATAGAGAAAATTGGAATTCAACAACTACTTGGCGGTGTAACCAGTCAATTACAAATCCAAATTGATTGAAGTAAACAAACAATCACTCAACCACTTATTCAACAGGAGGACTGGAAATAACAATAACTATCTACTCAACCGCTTATTCAGCGGGAGGACAGGAGTACAATGAAATAAGATAGGCGGCCAAGCCAGCCTCTTCCACTTATTCGGTAGGTATTGTGAAATAATCCAGAAATAAGATAGTTGTTAGTACTACTAATCAGCTTTACAATACATAACATGGAGTTTCAAATCAAGAGATATCGCTGTCCAAAGCTGCAAATGATGTTCAATTCACTTCAAAGCTACAAGAGACTAGCTACCCCAAAAACAACCCCCACACTACAAAATTCTAAATCTGATATACTTTTCCAGCAAACTGAGAAACACAGACCAGCAACACCAAATCACACTAAAATGCTCACAACTTCTCCCAAACTCAACAAAATGACTCGAAATTGAGTGCAAATGAATTCTAGGAAGGAGGCGACCTAGTTAAAACCAACAAACAGCTGCAAACTCGCTCAAAGCATTAATGCACGCATTTCTAGACAACCCCAACATGGTACGGCCTGGGCATTAGGGCGATTTGCTATAATAAATTCACAACTCCAAATTAGACTCTGCAAACTGACATGAAGGATCGCCTAGGCCTTGGAAAAATATAGCAAGAATACCTAGAAGCCACAAAAATTCACCCTTGGACTTTTGATGAAAAAACCACTTCAGCTCTACAACCGACCTGCAACCTAAAAACTCACAGACACCCCAAAAACACATCAGAAAACATCAAAAGTTAGTACATCAATGAACTCCATCTGTTCTTCAGTGTAAAGAACAGTCTCACAATCTCAACTAGTTACTATCTTTCAAGCAAGAAGCCAAGAACCAACTAGGAGGTATGCATTCCTTGAAGCAATCAATTGGAATTTCAGCAGCACTTCGTTGCAAATAAACATGGATATCCAAAACAAGGCCCAAGAACTCATATTTATAACTTTTTGGAGCTCCAAATTCAAATTCAATTCCCTCCAAAATGCCACAAAATGAAATAAAAATATTTCCAACTTGGAGGCCCCAATAATAAAAAAATTTGTTTGGCAATTCTCCCTTAAGTGGCTGCCCAGATAAGCCAATATTAAAATTGTGCTAAGTTTATAATCTTTTAATGAGAAATATCTCAAGGTGGCGTCCAACCAACATTATAAAATTGATATTTTGACCACCAAGTCGAACCCCTTAAGTCATAACACAAATCACGCCTAGGCCATGGAGATTATTAAAGTATTAAAAAATACTTTTTACTTCCATATACTGAATACTGCCAAAATGAGCTAAAGGCTAAGGACTCGAAAATTGCACTGCCTGAAATAGCCTCTGAATTGGACCACTGCACCCTATCAAAAAATGTACTTACTATAAATAGCATACTGCTAAAAATAGTAAGTGTTTCCAACATGATTTTAACCACAACCTGAGCAGTTGTCGTACTTCCCAAAAATAGTAAGTCCGAAAACAGTCACCCAATGCAGATGCATGTTGAACCATCCTGAAGCTCTCTGAAAACCCAAAAGGAATCCAAAATCCAAACTGTCAAACTCCCACGAAAACACCCCTGAAAACATCAAGGAATCCTCCTAGAAAATAGGAAACCCTAATTTCTGCTTCCGACTAGCCTAGGGGTCTCCGAAATATGCTAACGGCCAACCGCACTGATTACTGCTAAGAAGGGGACATTACAGGTTTGATTTGCATTTAATAAATAGTAAACAATTTTATATTCATGTTGTTGGCCGACCTCCCCAAATCTTAATGCCCAAAACAGAATTAAATTTAAATATTACCTTTTTAAATAATTAAATATAAATTGTCTTTAATTTTCCACATTTCAACAACTTAATTATTTAACCAACTAATAATTTAATTATATTTTGCACAACCACCAAAGTTGTAGAAAATATAAACAAGCTCAAATACAAATTTTGACCACACTACCAATACCTAAAATGCATAGTATATCAAACTACATGAAGATTGGAACCTTTCCATAATGACAAACACCTCCAAGAAGTATTTAAACTTTAGTGTTACCAAAATGATGGATACGCACATGAAAAGTACCATTATACTCATCTCGGCTCTAAGAACTCTTTGCCACTATCAGAATAACCTTCCGAAAACACTGGAATTCTCCAAGAAAGTTGGAGTTTCCAAAAATATTGGAGTGGACTGAAAAAGGAACATTACAAAAGGGCATCCATTGTTACCGTTAACAAACCCCTCTTTCAGAACTTGAACATTTTTGTTCATTTCCATGACCAAAGATGAAAACCCTCTTGGTTTTCTTATTGGATTGGAGAATGAAAACCCTCTTGTCCTTTCGTGGTGATTCCATCAAAGGATTCCAATTGTGCTAAAAGATTGTAGTTATTCGAGTTTCAATTTGGTGAGTGAATATTCCAAGGAGTTTGAGAACTTCATAATTTATATCAGATTTGAGTTATTTCAGAGCATTTTATTTTATTGGGCATGCAATGACAAAACTTTTAATATTCTTCTCTTAGTCGGACTATTTATGCTGGTTATATTTCAACGTATTACTAGTCGTACCAATATATGACACTACCATAACTTATTGAAGGAGTGTTATCATTTTATAAATGATAAATACTACTCATGGGCCGCCATACATTTTGAGAAATTTAAGTTAATTGATAGTGGAGGCATTGTACAAGTCAAAGGTGGTGTGTACTTTTGTAAGGAGAAATCTGTAATCATTGGCTGCTGTACCCTGCTAAGAAGGAGCCATAATAGTTCAAAAGACTGGGTTTATTTGTTAGTATTTGCCGTACAAGGACAAGGAAAGATGGTACAATTATTATTCCAAAGTATTAATGTTGATAGGGATCGCAGCACCATTCCAGCTTAGTTCACAACTTTATGTGCTGCCCTGCTTTCCTGTGGCCATATGGCCAAAATCAGGACTTGGAATATATCAATAATCTTGTAAGAAATCTGCAGTTTGGTGTGATTTATTGTCATTCAGAATATTTTGAATATTAAGGATATCTGTAGTATTGGTTTCAGTATTTCTGGGTTTTCAAATATCGCTATTGTAATAATAATATTTGAAGTACAATAGTTGTCTTGCATTTCATATTTATTTTATTAATGCAAAATCATAAAAAAGCAAAAAATATACATATTACAGAAAAGTATAAAAATAGCAGAGAGGTCTGTTACAACTAGAATACCTTCCTCTATCATGAAGCATTTTTACCATCCTAAAAACATGCAAGAGGAGTTTTATTTTTGCTTTAGAAAAAGGGATACAAGACAAAGTGATCTTTCAATAAACTAACAATGAAAAGAATCTGGTGCTCATAATATAACATAAATGTTAGTTGAAGGCTAGTGAAAAAGTACAATCCTATAGCAGTGCTTGCCACAAGATCTTAGTTAATCAATTCCTTTCAGTCAAATGCACATTTAGCATACTAGTTTGTTTTCTTCTATACACAATCACTTCTCTCAGTATTCATCTCTTCTTTCCTCCTTTTCTCCTTTTTCCAAATTTCTTTATAGCTTTCCAAGAAAGCAAGAGTTTAAAAAATTGGCCTGCCATTGGATGGTTTACTCATACCTTCTCAGTAAGTTGCTTCATGGCAATCACAAGTTTTTCAAATATTTGATCCTTGTATTTACTATCACGCACTAGTATTCGTTGACCTGTTACTGGTGTAAAAGGCACGGAGCATTGTAGCTTTGGGTAGTATGAGGAACCAAAGTTATAATAAGCATCAGCCCAAGAGTGATCAAATACAAATTCACCATATGAGTGGCTGCAAATTGCCAAAAATACAATAGAAAAAGGAAATATATTAGTCACATAAAATTTGATTTGAAATACATTTGATTTAAAAGTGAGCAACAAGTTTAGAAACTTTTAAAGGTGAACAACAAGTTTAGAAACTATCTTTCAAACAAAAATGAATAATGCAATTGCCTAGTATACAAAGGATACCTTTTAATATACACTGGAACAACACCTAGCAAAGCACCATCTTCATCTCTTGCTACAATGTGCTGAGGTAACCATCCTGTTTCCTGATCCAGAAGATAGACTATAAGCATGATTACAAACTGGTAACAAAACTCAACATCAAATAAGTGAGAAATATAATGTCACATCAGTAACTTCACAAATAATTTGTGTAATGTCCCGTTTAATTTCTGAAGGCTAAAGTGGAGCAAAAAGAATTATAATTAATTTATTTAATCTTATTACCTAAAAATGAAATTAAAAGGTAATATTATTAATAGATAATTAAAGTGACTTTAGTCAAAAAGATTAATTGAAGTCGTTAATGAATAACTGTGCAAGAATGGAAGAAACTGAAAATAACAATTATAAAAGCAACCCTCAGAATTGGTGAAAGATATGAAATGATTTTATACTTTCTTCAGTTTGGATTTTAGAAGTTTTTCAAATTTGTCTTCTCAAGATGTGCCTGGGAAAACCATTTTCAACAGTGCAAGATCTGTCCTAGGTGGACTTTGGAAGGATCAGTCAGATTCTTCAAGTGGAGATTAACATACCATTTATGGAAATCGGTGCTATCTTTTTAGAAGACTGATTTCACAGATTTCAAGGCTTCACAGGGTTTTTAAGATCAAGTAATTTTTTCGAAGCCCGATCTCATCTTATTCTGGCGTACTGGCGATTATTTTTATTTGGATAGGAGTCACTCCAAGTGCCAGAATGACAATTTTGAATTTTCTGGCCTATCACTCCAGTTATAATTATAAATCATCAATATTAATCTTCAAATATTCTGACAGTTTAATATTGGTGTGACCTTCTCCAAAGGGAATGTTTGACTTTAAACTGTCAGAGATCTCCTGGAACGTGGTAGAAGCATATTCATAATATATTTGGGTGATATTCATTAGCATTCCCGGTTTGACATCGCAGTAGTGTTTATGCAGGAGTTTATTATCACATTTGAGCAATATACAGTGGTATTCCTAGATGCAGAAGTGACGATACAAAGAAGCAGTTTATATAGAACATGGATACATTGAATCAGGCCTTTACAATCTATGGTGATCGTGGCACTATACTTCCAGCAGAGTATTGTATGTGCATTGGTTTTCAATATTATCATCGAAGTGTTTCGATATGCTTCAACAGCTATGCACGGGTATGGCAAGGCTGAGCGTGTTTGCTCCAATTCTGGCGAGTTTGAATAAGTTTTGTTTTGAGACAGTGGTGCAAGCTTCAAACTTCAGAGCAGAGAAGAAATCGTGGGTGTAAAAGGAGGCTCGTGATGTGGAAACATCCCAACATAAAAAGAATTAAGGTACCTGATATCAGGTTATATCAGGTTCAGAAAGTCTTTACTGATGCAAGGAATCTTGTTCTTGTTCGATTACTCTTTGAAGCTTGGACGGACTCTCTGTGGATGTGAACCAAGTGGGCATGCATTCTGAATTGAGAAACCAGTAGATGCCTCCAAGTTTGGGAGACTAAAAGGTGCACCTGACAACTATTCGAAAAGCATATTTCTTTACAAATGCATTGTGTTGTAATTTCTGGTGATAAAATAACAGTTCAATATATCAGAAAAAAATGACTTGCTGTTGAAACATATTTATGTGACAGCCTGATTGCACATAATGAGTCACATGTACAGCAAATATGCTTAGCTAAATGTCTGATCATTGGAACTGGGTGTGCATCAAATAATTTGGGTTCTGATTTATATATCTGTATTTGAAAGGGAAACTGGTTTCAATCTAAAACGTATTTTATGATATTCTGTTGCTGCATTTTCTCTAAATTCTATTTTTTGACATACGGTTTACATTATTCTGAGCAAGAAGCAAACCCATCAAATCTGCTCCAAAACTCAGAAAGCAAACAAGACAGTGTGCACACAAATTGTTTGACAAAATGTCAATACAATAAAAGCAGGATGTTCAGAAATATTAAAGCTATATAAGACGGGATATTACAATTTGTAAAATATGTGTTCATTAACTACTCTGATTCTCTACATTTTGAATGCTTTATTAAAGTATCAGCTTATTAAACATTGGCTCAATTCTAAGTTTTAAACTCACTATTACGATGTAATTATCATTACCAGAGTAAACAAAGTTCAAAGTATTTCATCTTGTGCCCCAATGAGCTTCAAATGTTAACAGGAAACCTTGTTTCAATTTTTAAAATTCGTGTAATCCGTAAAACAAACGAGTATCTGCAGTGTTATGTTAACTGTTCGATTCTTAGGACATAACAAAGCTCTAAAGCATACATGGAAAACTTTGCGAAAACTTGCCAAGACTCACGAGTCCGAAGGTGTGCCGAGTCAACTCGTCGTAGACTCATGAGCCACATCCTGGCGAGTCGCCTTCGCGGACTTGCGATTTTTTAGACGAGACTCGCACGAGCCCTAGGTTAGGACTCACACGTCCCAAGCTAGGACTCCCGTGCCTGGCTTTAAATGCCCAACAAGGCATAAAATAAAATAATATTAAAATAACACTTTTCTTTCATTTCATTTTGCTCTTTGGTGTCCAAAACAGGTCTGCATTGTAAAGTAGGTTTTGAAGAAGAAGAGAAGACGAGCTTATGATGTCAAAATAGAGCCATGTACGTGATTTCTATTCTCTTTTTTTTCTTTTCTTCGTTTGAAATTCAAAAAAATCTTGAAAAATAAGGGGAAATGCTGGCATTCATAACCTTTTTCCTAGTATTTTAAGCTTGTTTTTGAATTCTATTTTTTTCAAATCATTGATTATCATTTTTTTGTTGATTTTTCACAAAACCCTACTGATTTTTCAATTTTTTTCATGTTAAAACAGTAATGTCAAGTTCAACTCCAATTGCAACTCCAACTCCAAGGGCAAGGCCATCTAGAAACGACCTAGCACGGAAGTATGTAATACTGGGGAATAAAAAGGGTGAGATCACTTGTATTGAATGTGGTAAATGGATGACAGGGCATCAATACATTAAAATACCACATTGCAAAAATAACTGGACAAAATGTGGAGATATGCCCTACATCAACTCTAGAGATGGTTAGAGAGATGAAAGCCCTTCTTGTTGAATTTGAGATGAGAAAAGAAGAAAAACAAAAAACAAAAGAAGCCATAGCAGCAGCATTGTTATAGAAATGATATACTAGCTGTTTTAGACCTTTCCACACATATGTAATGACTGAAATTAACTAGTACAGCTAGTTGACATTAAGACAAACACTTGTCATGCATCCCAATGTATACCTACAGCCATTAGGCATTTAAGCAAACAATTGGCATGAAAGCTAAGTGGCTGATCAATGTTGAATGTTACCATGAATGTGGAATATGCAAATTATATCTCCATTAAACATATGCAACCTCCAAGTATTTCATGATATAATCATAATAGAAAATGATGCAATGAAGTAATGATTTTCTAATACAATGACCATAGATAGAAAACCTGGTATTTCAATGGCTGCCTTGATATATTGGTTTGATTCTCCTCATATGCAAATCCCTTGTCAAATATATATAGCTGTTCAACCTTTCTAAATCCCCTTCTATAGAACTCAAACTACTGTAGCGCACTGTTCACGGCACTGTTCATGCGCACTGTTCACGGCATTGTAGCGCACTGTTCACGGCACTGTAGCAGTGGATGAAAAAACTTGCAATCTGCTCTTAAAACCTTGAATAACTTGTTGATAATCTCTCCCAACAAGCATGATATAACTCCATGTGCCAAAGAAGGATGATTCACAACCAACTATAAATGTTCTTCAACAATAAACTTCAAACCCTTGTAGAAAACTTCACCAATTTGCACAAATGAAAGAACTGAAGTATTCTTTCCCACAACTGCAATAATTCAGGTGTTATTTCACACCTTCAAAATTGCTATCAATAGGAAGTTTTCGTTTCCTATGATCAAAGAAGAAAATTGCGAAAGCCCTAGGCTCCACAATAAAAATCAATCAAAATACTATTCATCAACTCGATGCCGAGAATGAACTCTTGCCTTTCCTTTTATTCTTTCCTTAAGAGAGCTCAAACACCTTCCTAGCCAATGTGGGATAAAAGATTTATTCCCACATTAAATTATTCACTTAACGCACTTTATTATATTAAAGTGACTTTATTATTATAAAGTTACTTTAGAACTTTATAATAATATTAAAATATTAAATAAATCACTTAAGTCACTTAAACTTTAATATCTCTTGATGTACTTGTCTGATTGCTAAGCCGTCTGAGCCAGGAGTCGACTCTCCCTGTTCTCATGTGATTGGATGCCTGTCTAAAAATAGAAACCCTGAATAGTGACTTACTATAAATAGTAAGTATGTGGAACTGAGTCTAGAAATAGCTGCAAAGCCCAATCAAGGTCGACACTGCCAATAAGTTCTGCTCAGGTGTCTTTCTATTAATAGGAACCCTGACTCTCCCAAAATAGTAACTTACTATAAATAGTAAGTGTGCCAATCTGAGTCAAAAAACCTGTGCAAAGGCCAAAACCTGAATCTACAGCTGAAGAGTAATGTCTCTAATCACCAAGTAACTGCCACACGAGGCCCTCTATCAATAATTATTAGCCTACGAGGGTCAAATGATAGGCTAATTCTTACAAACTCTGATGCTCGCAAAATGGGGACATTACACCAAGTTCAAGACAACATTCATCTTTTGGTGAGAGTCCTAAGGTTTCTTTTTCTACTGCTAGTCAGATTCCTCCTTTATCAAGACCAAATTACTTTATTCCACAGAATGTTCCAAGAGCACAACCTTCACTTGAAGGTACTAGATGGAATAAAGAAAAACATCATGAAGCTAGGATGGCAGCAACAAATTTTTGGTACTACAATAATTAACTTTCAATGCAGCAAACAGCCCATATTGGGTAGGATTGGTAAATGCATTCACAATTACAGGCAAAGGGTTTAAGGCCCCAACAGCTAAAGACTTTAGTGGACCATTGCTACAAGAAACCGTAAAAAATACACAAGTTGTGGTTGATGAGCAAAAAAAATTTTGGAGGAGAAAAGGATGAAGCATTTTATCAAATGGATAGATAGATGGATGGAATAGGACTCTCCTAAACTTCTTAGTGGCTTCTAATGGTGCTTTGGTGTTCCCGAAGTCTATAAATGCCTCCAACGAAATAAAAAATGTTGAGACTTTGTGCAATTTATTGAGGTGGTTCAGGAGGTTGGTGTTGACAATGTTGTCCAAATTATCATGGACAATGCAGCTGCAAGTAGAATGCTTATGGAGAGGCATCCTACAAGTTCATGGAGCCCTTGTGTTGCACATTGCTTGAACTTGTTGTTGGAGGACATTGGAAAGATTGGATGGGTGAATACTTGGGTCCTTTCTTTGATGAGAAAACACACTAATGACAAGGACCTTGTGTGACCAAGAGTGACGTGATTTGCTAGCCACTTCTTCACATTGCAAAGCATTCTTGGTGTCATTCCTCATTTGAAACAAATGTTTGTGTCTGATGCTTGGTTGGAGTCTGCATTTTCCAAAAAAGCTGAAGCAAAGAAGACTGTAAGTGTTGTCTTTGATGACACATTCAACAAAAATGCAGAGGAGTTGATCAAGGTAAGTAACAAAAAGTTTTTATAAGATAATCTATTTGTTGTGTATTTTTTTGAGGGGTTAATTTTGTAATAATTTAAAATTTGTTTTCCTTTTTTTAGGTGACAAAACCTTTGGTAATGGTTCTTCATATGGTGGATGGAGAGGGCATACCAATGGGTTTCATTTATGAGGCCTAGATAGGGCCAAAGAGGCCATTTAACATTACTATGGCAGAAACAAGAGAAAACATGCAATCATTTGACACATAATTGATCATAGATGGACAAACCAACTCCACCAACCAATACATGCCTTGGCCTACTTCTTGAACCCAAAATTCTACTTCTCTGATACATTTAGAGCTGATGAGGAGGTCATAGCAAGTGTGATTTCATGCATTGATAAGATGGCACCTAATCATATGATATCCCTTGCTAATTCTGATCCAAATTTGCTGATTAGAGGCTCAAGGAATATCGTCAAACACTTTGCACACAACGTCTGATTTTGCTGATTAGGACTTCGGTTTACCTTACTATAAGTTTGTATGCTGCAAAAGATGTTTTTTGACTACTTCCAATGATGAAATACGGATTATTAATGTAATAGAAATGGTGTGCTAACTGTTCTTGACCTTTCACATGCATATAAGTGACTGGAATTAACTTGTACAGCTAGTTGAAATATTGTCAAACACTTTCCATGCATCCTAAGATAGTCAATATGCGTTCAAGGCATTAATGCAAACACTTGGCATGCTAACTTAGTTTCAATCCTTCTTATTCAAACTGAAATTATGATATGTAATAGACTGATTACAAATTCTGAGAAATCAGATTACAATGCTCAAATTATTGACTGATCCTCATTGCATAGCCTCCCCTAACATGACAGAGGACTGTCCTAGTGGCTGCGACTAGCATCAAACTGAAAACATTGCATAAGATATGGATTTATGATAGTGAGAACCTGCTAACAAGAACTGTAAGGATTTGCTGATGAAGATTCTACACTCAGAAATGCGTAGCAACAGATTATTGCCCACTTGCTCATGAAATCAAACCCTCTAGAAGTTGTCTCTGGCAAATGATGTCTCCAGATTGAATTATAATGGCAGCCAACAAGTTCTTTGATTGTAGCGTCAATGTTCACGTGTACTGTAGTGGGCACTGTAGCGTGACACTGTTCACGACACTGTAGCAGCTAACAACAACTTCTTATCTGCATATGATCAACCTTTGAAACCCTTGATTAAACCTTCTCAAATAAGCACAATCTTGACCTCTGATTGAAGCCAACTGATCTGCAAACTTTGGCTGATGATTCCACCACCTCAAATTGCCTGACAATGAAGAGTTGCACGTTCTCCAAAGTCTGAAAGTAATGGATAATCTGTAGAAACCCTTGGTCTCTCACAAATCCCAAAGCTCTCAAGGAAGACAAGTAGAATGCTCAATAATAATGGCATCAACTTCTCATTGCAGCCTTGTATACTTCTTTCAAGAAGTCGACCCCCTCCAAAAAGCATTTAATTCCAATTTTAAATGACGTGAGCTTGCACTTTAATATTTAATTTTAATTCCCTTGGCCTAGGCGTTCAAACAATTAATATTATGGCCCCTTTTTTAATGTTAACTTGATCCCTTCACTTAATGAGTAATCATAACATTATTTTATAATAAGCTTAATGATTAATCATTAATAAAATATTATTTTATTAATAATTAAAATAACATAACTCCATGAATACTCATTATTTCTCGATTTCATTTGAACCAGGGAGTCAACCACTACATTCACTATGAAAAATAATTGAATGAATGATTCAATAATTGGATAAATTAATTGAACGATATACACACGTATGTATATATAGTTTACAAGACGATGTTCTATAAAAAGAACTAATCGTTAAAGTGAACTACCAAAAAGCTAAACGCTAAATAAAGCTTTAAAGCTAATTAAATAAAAGCCAAATGACCATTAAACAAGGAACTAAATATAGGTGACTAGAATATAATTAAATATTCTAATACTGTAATATCCCCACAATTTTTTCCAATTTATTTCCAGTTACAAAAACAACAAGAACCCGTTAAGGTTGGGAAATCAAGATACAATAATGCTGAAATTGTAACCCTTCCATTTTCTAATCACCAAGTGCCCAATATGGGAAGGTGAGAACATAAGGTGTTGAGGGGATCCTTAGCTTCAAATAACTAGAAATATTACAATGTTTCGCCGGCAAGCCAGCCCCTTCCGCTTATACAGCAGGTGACAGAAAACTAAAGAAATCTCTTGGCGGTAAACCAGCCAAGGACAAGCCAAGAAACTGAAATAAAAATCACTCAACCGCTTATCTAGCAGGAGGACTAGGAATGAAATTAACAATCAACTCTACCGCTTATGCAGCGGGAAGACAGTAATACAAAATAAGATATAGGCGGCAAGCCAGCCTCTTCCACTTGTTCAGTGGAAAATGAAGAGCAATTCCAAATATTACTTGTTGATAGTACTACTATTCAGCATTACAATAATTATCATGTCTCCAACAAAGGTAAATCACTGGATACAGCTGCACATATTGCTCAATCAGCTCCACAAGGTACAAGGGACTCTCCACACAAAAAAAACACTCCAAACTCAAAAATCTCAAAATCTGATAAACTCCTAGCACGCTGAAAACACACAGACCAGCAACACCAAATCCAACTAAAACACTCACAACTCTCTCAATTCTTAACCGAATGACATGAAACTGAAAGCATATGACTCCAAGGAGGTAGGCGATCAAGCCTAGAACATCAAACTACAGCAAACTGACCCAAATACATTATTCACGCATCCCAAAGCACTCGGCCACATGGTACGGCCAGCTAAGGGGGCGATTTGCTAAAATAAAATCCAAGACACCAATTTAAGCTCTATAAACTCACAAAATGAATCGCCTAAACCAGACAAAGAGATAGAGGAAATACCCAAAACGAAAGAATAACACACAGAGACTTACGAACAGAAAACCTTCTTCAGCACACCACACGAACAGCAACTTGGACACTCTAAAACACTTCCAAAGATCATAAAACAATACTGAAAACTGCGACATTATCTTCAATCCACTCCTCTGAGATGAAAAGCAAGCTCTGGCTCGACTAGTTGCTATATTGCAAGCAAGAAATCAAGCAATGGCTAGGAGGTAAGCGTTCCCCAAATCTTCACTCTGCATTTTGACAACACTTCGTTATAAATTTGCTCAAAGATCCCAAATAAAAGGCCAACACTCATATTTATAGATTTTGAAGGCTCAAATTCAAATGCAAATGGTGCCCAAATTCCCCCGATTCACTTCATTTCAATACCTCACCAAATCGCCCAAGTAACATCCACCCTTAATTGCCACTTTGATAAATATAATGCTTATAAAATAATATTGATGAAATAGCACTTTGGCATCTCAATATGAAGGTGGAATATTTCACCAAATAGACTTAGGATAAAAATAATATTTCCCTTCTCTAAGTCGTCCAAGCTCATAACATAGTCACCATAGTAAAATTTTCAATAATGTGTAAACAGAGCGCTCAAGAATGACTTATAAATAATAATATAACTTAGGCAATCTTACTAAAAAAATCGTCTAACTTGCCTTAAGTTATAATTTAATTAATAATACCATGGCGACCCCTTGAAGTCACAACACAAATTACGCCTAGGCCATGGGGAATAATAAAGTATTAAAAAATACTTTTGCTTCCAAAAACTGAATACAGCCAAAATGAGCTGAGGCCAAGGTACTCAACTGCATTGCAAAAAATAGTCATCTGAGTTCGAACACAGGATCTTGCCAAAAATAACACTGTCAGACATAGCCACTAAGCTAAGCTGCAGAACCCCTGCCAAAAATAGCACTGCTAAAAATAGTACTTACTATAAATAGCATACTGCTAAAAATAGTGTGTCTAAAGTCATTTTCATCACATTCTGAGCAGCAGTCATGACTTACTAAAAATAGCAAGTCCGGAAATCATCTCTGAAGAATTTGCATGTCAAACCACGCTGGAACTCTCCAAAAAACCCAGAAAAACCCTATAAAGCAAACAGCCGTCAACCTGTCGCAATTTACTAAAAATAGTAAATTCAGAAATCTTCTCTGATTGGAATGTGTTGAAGATTAGCATCGGTAAGTAATCTTCTAATCTGACTGAGTCAACTAAGTTGTCTAATCAGAATTAAACAACTTAGTTAACAAATTAATTAATATGTGAATCGATAAATACATGAATCGATTCTATGTTTAACGTATTATCTAACGTCAGTAATTAGACGTATTAATGCATAACTGCTTCTAGGGGGAGAGACGTGATGGTTGAATAAGAGATGTGTTGTTTGGAACAAGCATCCTGTTAAGTATTTAATATCAATCTCTCCCTCCATGTGAATATAGATTAGAAATATATATAGCATCATAAAACACAGTCCTCATTCAATATATCAGATTCATACCGTGTTAAGAGCAGATTGATCTCCTTGTTCTGTGTATTCTATATCACTTTTCAATCTGCATGACATCAGTTATAGTTAGAGTAAATTCCCTCATTGTGACGTAATCTCTCTGTTCAGCAGATCACCATTAATAAAGCAAGTTGAACCTAGGGTTTGAACCAAGTTGATTCTCCTTTAAGAGGTGAATCTAGACAACTGTCAGATAATTTTGAAATTATAAATCTGATCACCAAATTCAACATGGTGTCAGAGCAGGATTGAGCAAAGATCATATCAGATTGATATAAGCAAGACTATCTTCTATTATTGTCTTCAAGTCCATTTCTATCAACGTCAAGATGGTGAATGGAATTAGAGTTGAGAACAAACTTGAAGAAGCATTAAACTTTGTATCTTGGAAGTTTAGAATCATGCTTGCTTTGGGGGAAAACGAATTAGACGAATTCGTGAAGGATGCGGTACCGGAACCAAAGGAAGAGGATGAGAAGCTTCAATGGAAGAGAAAGAACAACAAAGCAATGAAAATGTTGGTTGACTCCGTGAAAGATCACATTGTGCCAATCATCTCCAAGATGAAGAAGGCATGTGACATGTTCAAAACATTAGAGGAGATGTATGAGATCAACAACACAAGTTGAGCTCTCACACTAAAGCAACAACTTCACCACATCAAGATGACGAAAGGAGAATCCATCATGTCTTTCTTCATGAGGATTAACGAATTAAGAGATCAACTCTCTACCATTGGACACACCATAAATAGCAAAGAATTAACCATGTTGGCTCTTAATGGTCTTCCTTCATCATGGGAGTCATTTATTCAAGGGATAAGCGCAAGATAAAAACTCCCTAAGTTTGATCGATTGAAGACAGACTACATTCAAGAAGAGTCAAGATTGGCTACAAGAGGTATTGGCCAAAGCTCCACAAATGAAGATATTCATGTTCTTGTCACGCACTCCTCAAAGAAGAAGGGCAAGAAAGGACACTCCAAAAGAAAGAAAGATAAGGAATCAAATGGTGCTCCTACTCGCAAAAGAAGGAAGGACATTTCAGAAATCCAATGCTTTAGATGTGACAAATATGGTCGCTATGCAATGAAATGTCCAACTAGGTCTATGCCTCAAGCTTCCATTGCGGATGTTGGTGAGACTATTCCACAAAAGGACTCTGATAGATTTATATTCTGATTTGAAGGAGATAAGTTTTCTTTTTGATTGAATAACGTTCATGAATTTAATATGTAGTTTTTTTTAATTCATGCAATTACATTATGCGTGTTATTTGTGAAACAACTTGTCAGTAGATGTTCTCTTACGACAAGCTACATTTGGATACCTTGTTGTTTAAATTTATTCAATTTACTATGAGAAACTTGTCCCTTACATACAGGACATCTTTAGAATCACAGCCTATTGCTTTTCAACTTATAGAGCTTTTTGAAGTTCTATTTGTGATGAAGAGATTGAAATTCAGAAGGAATATACAAAGGACTTTAGTGAAGATTCTGAGATTTTGCATTTCCATTTTTTTATAAAACAAATATTTACCTGCAGAAGTGCAACAATTCACTTGTGAAAGCCATGGAGGCATTTGTGCAAGTGATGATAGCATCTAGGGTTACAAAGCAAGTTGAGACAAGAAGGCTCTTCCAGTGGGAGGGAGCATACTGCAAGGAGATTTTGTTCTAAATCTCAGGATGGTCATATTACTACCTAGGGCTCGATCTTATGACAATAGATCCATGGTGGTGTTTTGATCTAGCACTTCCAGCTGTATGAGGATCATACTAGATGATGAGAGTCTCTTGAAGCAAGATATATTCCATGATTGGGACCATGTGAGTAGGGGATGCTTCCGTGACAGAGGGAGCAGCTAAGAGGATGTGGTTTTATTGATATCCAAGGATCTTGGTTGGTTCGGAGGGAGTGGACCATGTCAAGATAGTTTCTCTAGTGATCAGTCAAAGGACTATGATTCATGAGATGGAGTCACATTTATGTAGGCTGTTAGGCCTTTATGCTGAGTTCTAGGTCACGATATTCCTGGATAGATGAATACTTCGTGAGCTTGGAATACACCAAGAGTGATGCAGACTCTAACCTTGTATTTCATGAAAGGTCAAAGCATGTGGAGATCAAGTATCACTATGTTAGAGACATGGTGGAAAGGTATGACATTCACTTAAGATACTATGTGAAAGGCCTTCTAGAGACATGGTGGAAAGGTATGCCATTCACTAATGTATTCTTCTTTTCAAAAGATGTTTTAAAGTGTAAACTCTTGTGATTGCATTTCTCTTTGAGAGAGACTTAAGGTGAAATCCCTTATATACACCCTCTGATATGGTTCATGGTGGATGGCATGTGTGTGACGCCATGACAAACATCACGTGAGAGAATCCGTGATGATTTTCTTGTACTTGTGTGTTTACCCTCTAGATGAACCATGGTGAATATCATTGTGAGGTGACGATCTCACAATGATGAATACTTGTACATCTCACCATTATTGTGAGGTGATGATCTCACAATAATAGTTGATATCACGTGAGTTGATATCTATGTATAAACCATAATGGTGGATGTCACATGAGGTGATGTCTATGGATATGCCATAATGGTTGATATCACGTGAGGTGATATTTATGTATAAACCATAATGGTGGATGTCACGTGAGGTGATGTCTATGGATATGCCATAATGATTGATATCTCATGAGGTGATATCTATGGATATGTCATAATGGTGAATATCATGTGAAGTGATATCTATGGATAAGCCATAATGGTGGATATTACTTGATGAGACCTCTATGGTGGATATCACGTGAGGTGATATCTGTGGATAAGCCATAATGGTGGATATCACATGAAGTGATGTCTATGAATATGCCATGATGTTTTCTATCACAGTGAGGTGATACCTATGTGACTCGGATCTTGAGTAAGATTCCTCCCTAGCTAAGAGGGAGTGTTGAAGATTAGTGTTGATAAGTAATCTTCTAATCTGACTAAGTCAACTAAGTTGTTTAATATGTCAATCGATAAATACATGAATCGATTCTATGTTTAACGTATTATCTAACATCAGTAATTAGACGTATTAATGCATAACCGCTTCTAGGGGAGAGACGTGATGGTTGAATAAGAGATGTGTTGTTTGGAACAAGCATCATGTTAGGTATTTAATATCAATCTCTTCTCCATGTGAATATAGATTAGAAATATATATAGCATCATAAAACACAGTCCTCATTCAATATATCAGATTCATACCGTATTAACAGCAGATTGATCTCCTTGTTCTGCGTATTCTATATCACTTTTCAATCTGCATTACATCAGTTATAGTTAGAGTAAATTCCCTCACTATGGTGTAATCTCTTTGTTCAGCAGATCACCATTAATAAAGCAAGTTGAACCTAGGGTTTGAACCAAGTTGATTCTCCTTTAAGAGGTGAATCTAGACAACTGTCAGATAATTTTGAAATTATAAATCTGATCACCAAATTCAACATAATGCATGTTATACCATCCTGAAGATAGAAACCCTAATTTAGTCTCTGGTTAGCCTACGGGTTTCCAGAATAGGCTAAGACTCCATCCATCAATCTAGAACTGAGAAGGGGACAATACAAATACCTTCCCTTAATGTTCATTCTATTTATGTTTTTTTAGT
Organism: Cryptomeria japonica; assembly: GCF_030272615.1. Taxonomy (NCBI): domain Eukaryota; kingdom Viridiplantae; phylum Streptophyta; class Pinopsida; order Cupressales; family Cupressaceae; genus Cryptomeria; species Cryptomeria japonica. The sequence continues at coordinate 951,595,099 of NC_081407.1, read as the reverse complement.
AATTTTACAGCTGATCTATATTAAAAATGGTAAATATTTATCTTAATTTTGTTGGTCTAAATTGCTTTTGCGTTTAGACTCACTTGAACATGAGACCAATTCAAGTAAACCTTTTTTTGTTATAAATGTTAGACTATTATGGATATGTAGCCAATCACATAATTATGGGTAACATGATCTTCTGTAGGAATGTACTGCAGTATCACTAATCCATCTTCAACATGCTAGCGGATGAAATGACAATGAAGCTCCACATGCTTTGTCCGCTCATGGAAGACTGGATTTTTGGCTAATTTTAGAACCCCTTGATTATCACAAAACAAGGGAGTAGGTCCTCGTTGAGACATTTGCATGTCTGCAAGCATCCTACGTAGCCAAATTGCCTCACATGTTGACTTAACAGTTCCCCGATACTCTGCTTCAGTCGAGGAAAGAGCTATTGCCTGTTGTTTCTTGCTGGTCCATGTGATTGCACCTGTACCCAAGCTGAAAACATACCCACAAGTTGACTTTTTGTCATCAACACAACCTGCCCAATCTGAGTCTCTGAAACCAACCAACCTAGGATCTTTGCTTCTGCTGTACAGAATGCCAAAATCAGGAGTGCCCTTCACATATCTTAGCACACACTTCACTGCAACCCAATGTTCAACTTTTGGGGTTGACATGAAGCGAGAAATATAGCTCACAGCATGTAATGTCCCCACTTCCTAAGTGATCTATCAGGATGGGGAATTCACCTGATACCCATCTCCACAAATGAATTCTAGTGTTTGGGGATGATTTACTTACCAAAGGTGTCATGTCCCCTCCTTGATCGTTATATACATATGAAGAGAGAGACCCTAAATGAAGAAATTATTATTAATTAATATAATAATTATCAATGAATGATTATTTAAAATTCATTAATTAAATATTATTATTTAATTAATATTTATTACTAATAGTATCCTTGAAATATTTACAAATAAAAATAAATTAATATTATATTATGAACATAATTTAAATACTATATATTATCGACATAATTTATATATTCAATAATAAATAATAATACAATTAAAAGATAAAAATATATATGTAAAACCAATTCCTTATATAGAAAGCCTTTTGACTGATTTCAGATGCATAAAACAATTCCTTATATACATCATACAGGGAGTATTTTCTGATTATTTATATTTTTAATCCTTGGAGCTGATATTTACATTTGGGGGCTTTTCCTTGTGGGCCCCACTTCTCCCTTCTTAATGGCTGGTAGCTGAAGATAATGGAAGGACCCAAGAAAACACAAATAAAAATTCCTCAACTCACTGGTTCTTTGAGCCTGATTGCTGCTGCTGTTTTAAGTGTCTAGCATATCAAATGGTAATCTTTATGGCAGACCAAATCTGACACATGTCAGAATGGTCTCCCTAGCAACAATATAAGCTCCTTCCAAAATCTTCTTAAAATGAAATACGAACCACTCAATGAACCATATCACCTCTTGTCCCCATTCACAGGCATATCATTTCCTATGCTGCCAATATAATAATCTTCAGAAATATAGTGGGTAACGTGGCTCATGGCAATACCATTAAGACATAGCACAGAGTTGACTAAAGCAGTGATAAGTATATGTTTGAAAGCAATTAACGTATGAAGTGATATGCAGTGATTATGTCTTACAGAGATAATATTGTCATCACTAAATGTCAGCGATAATGTCTTGAGAGGAAAGCTCAGCGACTACTCCACTTGGCAGCATGATTTGCAATCATATTAAGAAATGTATTTAATAAACTTACGTCTGTTGAGGACAAAGATAAAACAAATCAAATTTACTTATTATCAAGATGGTGGATTGGGTCAACTATATGAGAGACGGTTACATTATAATGATCGATTTGTTTAAGAATCATCAATGATCAGCAAAATCATTAAGGAAAACAAGATTCTGATTTGTTAAGTAACCAATCAAAGTATAACCAAAAGGTGCGATTTAGGACAAATTAAGAATATGTGTCTATTCAAACATCGTTTCTCATCATATATTAAGACCATCTAATTCACCCGAGATGGGGGGAAGGAGGCCAAGGTAGGATCGGGCTATATAACAATTGATTTACAGCAGCGAATAGAAGAGGACTCACGGAGGAATATATGAAGCCACGGGAAGGGTAAGGAAAAACTGCGGTTAGAGGAACCACTACTGCTGCGAACATAATAGGTAAGTAATAAATTAATATTTTATATATATGTTACTGTATGTAATATGGAGTATAAGTAATTAACGTTCTAATATATACAAGTAAGGAATGAATGTTTTAATATATATGTAACGAATGAAATTAATACATATTTAATATATATGTTAACGAATGTAATTAATACGTATAAATATGTTAAGGAATATTTTAATTTATATGTTAATTAATATGTATAAATATGCTAATGAACATGTTAAGAGATATGTGTAAACATATGTGATAAATATGTGTAAATAGATGTTATTGAATACATATTAATAAATAGATAGGAATATATTGAACATTGATATGCATATGTATGGCTTGGTTGATTAAGTTCAACCAAGAAGAGACAGATCTGGCCAATCCCCTCTGAGGACTTGGATGATGAAGGCATCACCCAAGGCAAGGAATAGACAAGGGTCTTCCTTGGATGGCTTGGGTGTAAGAGGTTACACCCAAGACAGGATTCGAACTCATCTTCGATTTCCTGGAGGGCTTGGAACCAAGGGGTTCCAAGAGGGCGAGCTTCATGGCCGCCTAAGGACATCTTGGAACCAAGGGGTTCCAAGAGGGCGAGCCTCACGGCCGCCTAAGGACATACTTTCGTATGGCATTCGTATCCTTTTTATTAGATGAAAATTATGATTATGTTAATTTAGTATTAAAGTTAGATTGCAATTTAGATTACTTCTATATATATATATGTTTGTTGTATTCTAACAATCTATTTTGCAGGTTAATGATCTCTAACTAGTAGGGACATTACAAAAGGGAATCATACACTTAGTCATTTTTATGACTATGGTAAGTTAATAAAGTAACTTTATAATTTAAAGTTATAAAAGTAACTTTTTCTAAAAATAGAAAAAGTTAATTTATAAGTTGTTTATTTTAAATAACTTTATATTACTCCCTTGGCACACTTTCCTACGTGAATTATGTTTTAAAAAGTGGCCCCATTCAATGATAGGTTGACCCCTCAAATTGAGCGAACCATTATGAAGACCAAAGATTCCATTTGGAATCCTCTAAGATGCCATGTAGGGTTTGGAGGCTTATAAGGCTTGTACGTGCCAATTGGGGAGGTATGCTTTTGGAAAATTATTGAATCTTTTACCTTGCAGCAGTCTGCCATTGCAGTAACAGCTTGGGGAGACAAAAACCTTTGATATGGGCTAGTTGGACGATACCCCAGCCATTCACACTACATCAGCACTCAAAATTCACCTCATATTTGGCCATTTGGGGTCACAAATCAGAGGTTATTGATTGTAACAGGAATTATTGGGTGAGAACCACAAATCATAGCAAATTAGAGGGTCTCTACAGCAAAATAAGTGCATTTATGACAGCCATACTACTCCAAGTAGCTGGCCGTACCATTTTGGGTAGCCTGGGGTTCCAAATAAAATAATTGGAGGGTTTGGAGAATTAGAATTGCTTGTGATTTCATTGTTGGGGTCTAAATAAGAGATCACAGTAGGTTTGGAGGGAAGAAAATATCAGATCTGAGCAGCAGCAGCAAATCATTGGGGAAAAAGGTCACAATTTGGGAATCTTGTCTGGCAACATTTTGGAATTCTTAGCTGACTTGCTATTTCTTCTCATATTTTGTTTTGGTAATTCATTATTAGTCAAATAAAGCTCATTGGAGCTATTGTAGTGCTTTGAAAGCTTCCGGTTCAGTAGTTAATTCATTTTGGGTCAATAAACGGAGGTCATCTACGCAAGCGTTGGACTCCTGGTAAGACAATTGGGCTTAATATCTCTAATTTGGTAAATTATTCTGATTTCTTTAAAAGCTGCAATAAAAATCAGAATCTTGAATTTAGTTCAGTTGATATTCTTTATGTTTGGCATCTATTTTCCTATAAGCATTGTCTATCATTCTCACATAAAACATCAAAACTTCAAAATTTCAAAACCTCATCAAATTCTAAAGTAAACAATTCATCGGTCAAAGAATTTGAATTTGTAAACAAACAGCAGATTGGATCAGATTTCTAGTAAGGGATCTTTCACAACATAACTGATGTCAGGTCTAGTAGCGATGAAATAGATGAGGTTGCCCACTAGTTGCCTGAATGAAGACCCATCCACTACAGGTGAATCTGATTTGGCTTATAATTTCAACCCTATCTCCATAGGTGTAGATTCAAGTTTGCAATCTTGCATTTGAAACTTATCCAATAGGCTCTTGGCATGTTTTGATTGAGAAATGACTATGTGGCTATCAATCTGCCAAACCTCTACACTGAGACAATAATGGAGAAGTCCCAAATCTGTCATATCAAAATCTTACACAAATTTTGTTTGACCTACATGATCCTATGCTGCTTTCCACGCTCCGCAAACTACATGATTCTGAGTTTGAATCTTAGGTAATCCTACAACTAGATCCTCTCGAACCAACTGAGAGAGATAGTGGACATTCAAATGCCCATATCATTGATGCCAAAGAGTGTTGATGGAAGTACTCTTGGCTGCCATGGTGAGCTCCTGAGAACCAATAGAATCAACAAGTCTATAAAGACCATGATCCTCAATGCCAACTGCAACTGTTGTGTGAGTCTCCTTGTCAACAATGTTGCACTTGTGCAACCCGAAGATGACATCCAGCTGTGGTGAATGTTGCATAATCTGACTGATTGACAGCAGATTAAGCTTCATACCAGGTACAAAGTATACATTGAGGAATATCAAATCCCTCCCACCAGATGAAATCCGAACGTTGCCCTTGCCGATAGCAGTATACTCTTTGCCTCCACCAAAGATCACTGAATCAATGAAAGGCATGTACTCTGTAAACCAATCCCGACGATGTGTGAAATGCCGAGAGGCTCTAGAGTCAATGTACCAAGCTGATGATTGAACATCATCAGATGGGGTTTGGACCATGAACACATAGAAGGAAGATTACTTCTAATCAGGATGCGTGGCAGAATTAGCTTTCTGCTTGGACCCTCCCTGTTTGGATTGCTAGGATGCTATCAATTTCTTGCAATCTTTCACCAAATGGCCATATATATGACAGTAGGAATACTGTAAGCTCTTCTTCTTCGAAGACTAATGCGGGTGACCTTGACCTTCTCCTTTACGCTGTAAGGATGGAGCTTTACCCTTCTTATTTGAAGCTGAGGCTGTGAAGGCCTGTTCAGTGGATGAACTAGCGTTGCTTCCAAACTGCTGCTTCCATCAATCCTACTGTAGAAGCTTGTTGCAAAGATCAGGAAACTTCAGATCAACACTAGTAGAGGAGATATTGAGCGTATCAATGAAATGCTCGTAGGATCTGGGAAGGCTTTTCAGAGTGATCACTACCATATCCTCTTCCAACTGGTCATGGATGTCCTTGATCTTTGTAAGATGTGCCTGGATAGATGACTTGTCATCCACCATGATAGAAAACAGCATATTCTTCAGAAAGAAAGCTCGACCCTTGTCAGGCGTTTCATGAAGATCCTTCAAGAGATTCCAGATCTCTTTGGCTATTTTACCTGAAGGCACCTGAGGGAGTTGATCATTTGTGACTGATAACTTGATGAGCATGACAGCGTCTCGAGTGCGCTCATCAAATTTTTTCTGGTCTGGACCTGCTGCTATAGGTCGAGTACCTTTGCCCAAAACAATCAGATCAAGGCAATGGTACTCAAAAATGGTCAACATGCGCTATTTCCAGGTGTTGTAGTTGCGGCCGTTGAACTTTTGACTATGTTCCAACATGATGTTCGTTAATGATGCCATCACGAAAATCGAGGTTGAACGAGGTCAACCGAGTGAAAGCAAGAGACAGAAGAATTTGATTAAAAAATCATAATAGAAGCAGCTACAAAAAAATTTGAAACCCTGGAGCGGAATTTGAGGCATGAATTTCGAGGATTGGGAGAAACCCAGAAATTACAATTTTCTGCAAATTTAAATTTTTCGAAAAAAACCAGAAAATAATAAATCTGCAAAAAAAAATACCTTTTATTTTTTTTTTAAATCAAAAAAAAATTAGGGCACAAGCGGAAACCCTGGGGTCCGAATAGTAGAGGAAACACTAGGTCGGCAGCACTGGAAACCCTAGCTATGATTTTGCTGTTGCTGAAAATTGCGAAAATCACTGGAAAAAAAATCACGGAACCCATAACAGAAAAAAGAAAAAACTGCGCTAGAAACAGGCACAGTAAAACCCTAATCCATGGGCAAAAAACGCAAAAAATCCAAGGCGGGATAAAACAGAGATGAACCTGAAAGAAATTCACGAGTTGTGGCTGTGAAGATCGTAAAAAACAATTTCGGGAGAGCAAAAAAATGGCCGCCTCTGGTGAAGACGAACTACCCAAATCGCGATGCCAAAAATCCCCACGAAAATTGCGTCCAGTGAAGAACTACAGAAATCCCAGAAAAAAAAAAAATGTGACACCTTTGGAAAATCGCAGCCCACATAATTAAACGTGATGTTCCTTTGAAGAAAAAAAACGCGAAAGAAAAAAAACTTCAAACCGGACCTTCCAAAAACCTAGCCGGAACCTGCAATAAATTTCGCCCAAAAAAGAGATTTTTTTTTTTTTTTAAACTCTTAAAAAAACTTTCAAAATTTTTCAATAAAGAAATCTTTCGAAAATTTTAATTTTCATACTCTGATACCATGAAAAATAATTGAATGAATGATTCAATAATCGGATAAATTAATTGAACGATATACACACATATATATAGAGTTTACAAGACAATGTTCTATAAAAAGAACTAATCGTTAAAGTGAACTACTAAAAAGCTAAACGTTAAATAAAGCTTGAAAGCTAATTAAATAAAAACTAAATGACCATTAAACAAGGAACTAAATATAGGTGACTAAAATGTAATAAAATATTCTAATACACTACTCATCCGTCTGCCTTACTAAAAATAGAAAGGATCCCTCTCAAACAACCAATGACTTACTTTAAATGGTAAGTGTGTATAACTGAGCCAAACAAAGGCTAAAACTGATCCAATGGAACTTTGGAGAAGATAGATGCCAACCACTGACCAAGAGTCTGCCTAAAAAAAACCCTCTATCGAAACCCTATTAGCCTACGAGGACCAATGATAGGCTAACCAATCATAAAACAAGAGCGGCTAAAAAAGGGGACATTACAGATCGTGAATTAAGATACAAGATTCTTGATAAGTTGTAGATGAGATTTGTAATATTGCTATATCTTATTTATGAATTCTTAATGTTGAGTCTTGACTATCTAGAAACGTCCATATTTGATTTTAATTTTAATTTAAAATTTAATTTTTTTCTATTCAAGGTCTACAAGGGTGCAGAGGGGAGACTCTTTTCTTCAACCCAAGCTGTTGATAGGAGAGAAAAACAACTAGGTATAAAATTTAGTTCAATACTACATTTACATGAAAAAATTAGAAACTTGATTCTCATTTTTTTTACTTAATTCTTATATTTCTAAATGGTGTTTTGTAGATTCATGGTGGGAGATTTATGGTGTTGGCATGCCTAATTCTCAAAAGATAGCCATTTGTATTTTGTCCCAGCCATGTAGTGCTTCTATGTGTGAACGAAATTGGAGTTTATTTGAGAATATTCACACAGAGAAGAGAAATAGGTTGACCCAGCAGTGCCTAAATGATCTTGTATTTGTCTGGTACAACCTTCACCTTCAAACTGGAAAGGTGGAGGGCATTTCACATGAGTCCATTGACTTGGATGATATTGATCCATATGGCGAATGGACTGTCAATGAACAAAATGATGATGATGTCCTCGTTACTGAAGAAGATCTTGTGGAATAGGAATGAGGAGCAGCAGAAGAAGCAAAAGGAGCAGAATTGGGTGCAAAAGAGGAGGACGAAGACAATTTTGATTTTGAAGAACATGAACAAAACAACTCATCCCATAGCACCTTCTAGTTCTAGGCCTCAAAAATTGAGTTACATTAGGAGAAGAAATAGGAGGATGTAAACATTTATTTTAACATTGACTTATATGTAAACATTTATAAACTGTGATACTGTTATTATGTTATACATTTGAAAGTTTGAAAATTGAAAATTGAAACTTGAAACTATGAGTATGACCATTGATTATGATTCATGAAAGATGAAATTTCAACTATTGAGTGTTTAAAGATCATATGACATGTGAAGTGTTTGAATTATAGCTCTTATGTTCTCTAAATGCATTAATTTCTTCTTCTTTTTTTTGTAAAACTACGATTTTCTTCTTTCCCAAGTCCTAGCAAAGTATTTTGTCGAGTCCCAAGGATACATTGTGCATATTGTAGAAAGCTAAATGTCATTTGAATAGAGATCTGGGGTTTATTTTAGTTTTTAGTTACAGGGGAGCTTCTCCTTCTGATTTAAAGAAAAGTGTTACTCTACACACTGTTTTGTTTTGTGCTACACTGTTCTGTTTTGTGTTGCCATAAAAAGACAAATTTAAACGTTAATAGTTTTTGACATACAAAATTTTTGAATAGTCATTTTCAAGTCAAAACACTAGTTATTTCTCATGTAGTTGGTCATAGCGGAATCCTCATATCCCACTTTCATGATTGTGATGTGTTTTAACCAAAGTTCCCAGACTCGGACTTGGCTCTGACTCGGCAAGGCTGACTCGACTCGTGACTCGGCTCGGACTCGGCAATGACTCGGCAACGACTCGGCAAAATAAGAAAACCCTTGAAATTTAGAGATTTTTAACGATTTAAAACTTGTTTCATACACCCATTATTGAATTAAGCTTAAAGACACTATAACATCATCAAATAGAAGCTAATTTGATCACATACATAAACATACATCCATCACATGCGTAGAAATGTAAATTGTAGCTGAAGGAATTAGAAAACATAGATATATAGAGTTATAAATGTTGTCCAATGTATATAAAATCCACGACTTCAAATGTTCCCAAACATATATGTAACTGTAAAGTGTAAACAAAAACAAGTCTATGGCTCAGGCTCTGGCTCAGCCTCGTCTATCTGCCTCCTAGAAAGGCGTCTAAGGTAGTGTTGTGACCATTTCACACATCGCCCCATCGCAAATGGGGACCCCCTCTTTTTGCTCGTTTTTCCCTCGTTTTTCGCCTTCGTTTTAGGATTTTGTTAGTCTGTCAGTTGTCTGGATTTAGGGTCAAGCCTTAGGGTTTTTATTTTTGTCTTTTCAAGCCAGAATCCAGTCGTTTTTGAGAATCTTTTGAGCTTCCTTTTCTAGGATGCAAATTTTGAATGCAATGAATTCGCCAGAATGGTCTAATTTTCAATTGGAATGTTGATGCAGAGCTTAAATTTGTCTAAGTGTTGACAGTCGAATGTGAATTTTTGTCCGATTGAATATTTTGACCAAATTTTGACTTTTTTGATTTTTGATCCTGGGCATTGGAATTGATTTGTTTTCGCCTTGTGAAGTGTTAAAATGTGAAAAATCATGTTATTTTGGCCTGTAGGAGCAAAATCGCTCCTGTCCCTCAGTGAAGGACGGGAGCTCGTTTTCAAATATCTCACTATTCCTGCAGAGTCAAGACGAATTTCAAATTGGAAGTAATGGAGAACGGCGAGATCTTTCCATTGAATATAAATTGAAGATTTTCATGAGCACAGAAATGCCTCCAGGAGGAAAATCGCTCCTGTCCCTCAGTGAAGGACCGGAGCTACAAATCAAATTTTGCCTTGTCCTTGCGAGATTTCGACGATTTGATGATTTAAGGACGTCCAGAGGGAGATGCTTTACCAAATGAATATAATTTGAGATGCAAAAATGAAGGAGAATGGTCCAGAATGCAAAGTTCGCTCCTGTCCCTCTCCAAGGGACCAGGGCGAAGTACCTTATAGCTCCCGTCCCTCTCCCAGGGACCAGAGCGATGTCCTTTATTGAGCAAAATCCAGGCAAAAATCAAGACAAGTTTACGTCCAAAGGCAAGGAAGAGCGTGAGATGAACTCATTGAATACAAATTGAATATTTTGAAACGTCAGCAAGGGTCCTAAAATGCCCAGTTCGCTCCTGTCCCTCAGGAAGGGACCAGAGCGATTTTTGTTATAATTGATTTTCTTGCCAAGTTACAAGCAATCTTAAGGCATGGACGAATGGAGTAGAGCATGACGGGTCCGTTGAATATAAACTTGGAACCTGACAAAGTGAAATAAGAGCCACAAAAGGAGGATCGCTCCTGTCCCCCTCCAAGGGACCAGGGCGATATAGTGAATATATTGCTTTTCCTCCAAGTTCAAAACCGATCTAAGTCAAGACAAGGTGGCAAAGGACATTTCAAGGCGTCTTCATCAAGCACAAGCACTTAAAGGCCATCACAATGAAGAGATTTGCACCCTAAGACCTAGATCGCTCCTGTCCCTCAGGAAGGGACCAGAGCGATGATGGATATATTGGCCACTTCATGCAAGTTTTACGTAAGGACAAGATTTTGCAGGGTCTTAGAGGGTCCATGGTGCCTTTTGAAGATGGTATATAGAGATTTTGAACGTAAAATGATCATCATTTTGAACATGGAGACCATATCGCTCCTGTCCCTCTCCAAGGGACCAGGGCGATTTGCCTTGGACTCTCCATTTTGCTTCAAGTTCAAACTAAGTTAAGACTTCACAAGGTTATGCAAGGTTCGAGGCGCTCTTTGAAGACCACATGCCGAAGTTTTGAACGTCCAAACGTTGCTAGTCAAGCTAAAAGCTCACATCGCTCCTGTCCTTTGGACAAGGACCAAGGCGATCTCATCAAAGGCACTCATGTTCCTTCAAAACGAGGCAAGGCAAGGATGAATAAGGTGAAGGACGGCGTTTGGAAGACATCACAACAAGGATCGAAGTTAGAAGTTGCCAAGGTCAAGGAGAAAACATGGATCGCTCCTGTCCCTCTCCAAGGGACAAGGGCGATGATCCCTTTAAACGTCCAAACACGTCATGAAAACAAATGGAACAAGCGCAAAAGGAACGAGCAAGGATGTTATTCGCTTCACAATGAAAGATCAAAGGTCAAAGATGCATATTGAACGTGAAAATATGGAGATCGCTCCTGTCCTTTGGACAAGGACCAGGGCGATAAACGTCCAAAGGCACTCATGAACGCATGCAAGATGGTCTAATTCAGAGGAGAGGACCCATTAAAGTGATCGATATTGAACGTGGAGATGAAGGAGTTGAACGTAAAAAATGCAAAAATCACGACCAAATCATGGATCGCTCCTGTCCCTCTCCAAGGGACCAGGGCGATGAGGTACGTCCCTTTCATTTTCATAATTTTTGGCGCCAAATAGACAATTCGAATTTCCCTTAAAATGCTAAGTTCGATAAAATTGAAAATCCATTTAATTAGCATTTAATATGGCGTTAAACATTTATTAATTATTTTGCCTTTATTAGAATCGAAATTTGCAAATTAAAAAACGTAAGGCATTTAATAATTAATTAATTAATTAATAAAAAATCGCATGGAGCGCTCATTTAAGGGAGGTCGGTTTTTTTGTTTTATTTGAAATCATTTAAAATCATTAAAAAATTGTTTTATATTCTCAAGTCGGCCTAAGGGATGAATGCAATGCAAGCGCTATATATGGAGGGTGAGAACTATTATTGTCATATCATTATTTTTTATCCTTCATGCGAAATAAGGAGAAGCGAAGATAGTGCGAAGTATTTCATGTGTGGTGCGAATTCAAACCAAAGGTGGCGCTAGTCTACCAAAGGGTGGTGCGATATTTGAAGACTTCATTGGAGCGAATTTGCCAAGGATTGAAGACTACGTCAAAGGCGAAATTGAAGATCTATTTTGAGCGAATTTGATAAGATTTGAAGACCACGCCAAAGGTGAGCTTGAAGATCACGTTGAAGACAAAGGTGGCGAAGTTGATCTTTTGAGGAGACAACATTGAGGATCATTTATACCTCCAATTTTGCCTAGGCGATCTTTTCCTTTTTGCATTCTAGAGTTAGCTCTCTATTGAGGTATGGCGATTTGTTTTTTATTGCTTCATTTGTTGATCGTCATATTTTAAGTTTTGAAGTTTTGAATTTTGAATCTCTTTGCTCAATCTTTCGTTTTTAGGAAATGATAACTCTAAAGACTTATCATGAGGTTTCCTAAGAACTTTATCTCTCTAATCAACGTTATTCATTGCAAAATATAGTTCTTATAATGAAATGTTGTGTAGGTATGGCGACCCCGAAGGCGGGAGCATCCACCAGCCGCTCAGCTCTCATGAAAGAAGATCAGAAGACCGAAGAAGTGGAGACCAAGATCGTGTCGAAGTGGAGCAACATTGGAGATACAAACTTGGGGAACTTTAACACGAAGAAGTTTCGAGAGGTCCCTTACATTGGCAAGCCATCACCTGTCGCCCAGAGAATAATAGAGAGTGGCATCATTAAGGCGGCCGGTTTTCCTCCAGCTATTCAGTGCCACGAGTTGATGATCGAGTGTGCCCGTCACTACAATCCACAGTCCAGGACAATTGTGTCCAATGAGGGAAACACTTTAGCGTACCTTTCAGAGGAAGCTATAAGTGAAGCTTTCCATCTTCCAGAGCACAGGGACATGATATATAAGAGCATTGAAGGAGCCAGATCAGTGTACGATGATGATCCAGATGCTTGCCTAAGCATAATCAACAAGAACTGGCTACTCAAGAGTCGTCCCCGTCTAAGCAAGGTACCGAACACACCGCACCGGATTGATTTCCAGGAGGAGTACAGAGATTTGATTACCATGCTCAACCGAGTTACAGGAGCACCTCATGCCTTCTATTTTGAGAAGTGGATGTTTTACTTCATCCAGGTGATTGTTCAAGGAAAGGGTACGATACATTGGGCTAGGATGATTAGCCATTGCTTAGACGTACAGTTGAGGAGACTCAGGGCTACTAAGTCCTTCCACATGAGTTCATACGTCATTTATGCTTTGATCAGGAGTGTTGAGTACGCAGGACTACCTCACAGAGGAATGATTGGAAGAGGACCCGGCGAGTTCAGAGCTTGTGAATCCTATGCCTACTTGCATCATCCGCCAGGGAAAAACTACAAGTTAGTTAATGATACTTTCACGATGAACATCACAAGGACGTTGCAAGGAGGGATTCACAACAGATTATCTCAGGATGCCCAGGAATTCATCAAGAGGTACGGTGCTTGGTTCATTCAGTTTCCCAAATTCACTTACATTAGAGTGCATGGATGTCCTTTACCCCCATACATGTTGCCGAGGTACCCGACAGACAGAATTGTGTTACTTGAAGTAACAAGGCAGTTGGCAGCATATGTGAAGGCATTCAGACACAGACATCAGAATGGAGTTCAGGTACCTATTATTTTGGGTAATTCAGTTGAGGTATGTCCTAATGTCTTAGCCATGGATGACGCAGAGAAGGAGTTAGCCTTGTATTCTTTTTCATCTTTTGCTTGGAGAAATAGCTTTGATCCACATGGACATTTAGAGGAGACAGTCGGCAGAAGATTTAAGCATGAGCACCAAATTGAAGATTTTATGATGAACCTCCTAGATGATCTCGAAGTGAAACGAAAGATACATTCTAGATTACCTTTGGATTTCATCAGGAAATGCAGGATTTACAGAGTGGCCGACCAGGCTCAGGACAATGGCAGGCACATCCAGTCTTCCTATGATAGAGAAAGCAAAACAATAAGGTTGGATTGGAATGAGCCCGAGGTCGTGGATTTAGATGATTTGATGGCACCAGTCTTGTCTTGTACTCGCAAATGGGTAGACGTTCAGCATCAGAAGTTGAGAGAACAAGGCATAGCTATGTCTTTTACTTTGGAAGAGAAACCAGCCGAAGGTGGAGCAAGTGTGAGTGAAGGCAATCCTAATCCTAGGAATTCAGGTGAAGGTAACCTTCGATGTGCCAGTGAGGGCAATCTCCATCCGAGAGGTTCGAAGAGAAAGGAAAGATCAGAAAAGAAAGAGCCTTCCAAGAAAAAGCAAGGTGCCAACAAAGATCAAACACCAGGTACTTCTTCCAGACCAGAGGATAGAGCAGTTCGAGTGGAAGAGTCCATGGAGTCGATGGTACAGAATGACAGGCAGGAGGAAGGGGAGGCACAGCATGTTTCGTCAGATGGATCTCTCCAAGACTATGAGTTAGAAGAAGATAATGAAATAACATCTCCTCCCAGACAAGAAGAAATAGTACATAAAGAAATTCAAGTTCAAGAGACAAGATCGAATATCCCAGATTGGTTGAAGGAAAGATTGACTAAGGTGATCGTAATTGAGGACGAGGACAATGCAATTGATTTAGAGAGCCTTGTTGGATGTTCACATGAAGTAACAGAGAAGAAGAAGGCTACAAGGATGTCCAAGATGATTCGAGATGAGACTGGATCCAGAAAACTGCAGATAGCTACACCGGCAGCAGACAAATATGAGGGTGAGATCCTAGCAGAGGATTATGATATACAGACTTTTGAGTTAGGACCATCCACAGCAGAGCAGACTTTAGATGATGCCACCGACACATTTGAGGCATTGAAGGACAAGTTTAGAGAAGAAGTGGAAAAGAATAGAAAGCTGGAGAGAGAGGTCGGTGCATGGAGGACATATTTCAGTCACATCAATGAACCTTTGGGACGTCAGGATCCAGTTAGATCACCAGTGCAGGCATTGCCCCTTCAATCGATCAATGAAGCAGAAAGATTCAGGAACCTGGTCCAGCGTACATGTAGTTGGATGGATAGATCTCATACAGTGGCCATAGAGTTTGTTACAAGGATGACGAAGATTATTCATCAGGCTATCCAAGTTCTTGAGATAATCCACAGATTGATGGCAACAATAGCTGCATTTGCCCATACCAAGGACGTTGTCATCCCTGTCTTGAAAGTAATAAGACATACATCCAGAAGGATTTTAGCGGAGGAGAGGATCTTGGAGGGTGATTCTCACAGTTTGTTCCAGTGGTCAACCTTACTCCATATAAAGAGTGTTCTCTTCGAGGACATCAGTGTTAGATGTGGTCAAGTTGAGGAGGTGATCAATCCGATCCAGGACAGAGTATTTGAGGTACTTCGTACCATTCTTGGCAGAAGGATCGAGGTCGAGACAGATGTGGATGTGCAGGAATTTGAGGATAGAATCAAGATCATCTTTCGCAAGGACGCAGATGTTACAGATGAACAGTATGATCAGATGTACGCCACCATGCTCCTGATTGATAGAACGAAGGAACTTGAACCTACTTGGGACGCAGCTCTTCTAGATGCATTCGATCAGGTCATCCACTTAGAAGAGAGTATCAAGAATCTTCCCGAGATTCCAATCACAGAAATCGAAGGAATCGTGACAAAATTCATTGCATATGCTAAGAAAGAGAATTGGAAAGGGAATAAGATTCTAGATGAAAGGTTGTTACAGATGACATGACATCTTATTTCTCATTGGTTGATACCTCCTAGGTTTTTGTGCCAAATTTAATATTTGGCTATGTATTTAATATTGTTCAGTAAAAGGAGGTCATTTGTAACAAACCCTAATTAGGGTTTAGGTGTCATGATCTTGTCCGTTGATTTACTTTCGATCTGGACCTTTCATTGTACCTGGGGATGCTATATATACCCCCATTTTTCATTTGAATAGTTAATAGTGTAATAGAGAAGAGAGATTAAAGCTAGAAGCAATTTTATTTTGTAGCAAGATTGAGTCTTGAAGAGAGAAATTCAAGCAATTGTTGTACATGATGACTTGGAAATCAATAAAATATTGAAGTTATGGTGTTTTGTTGCAAATTTCTTGAGTTATCTTCATGGTTGTTTGATACACTTGAATCGTGCTCAATCGAAGTAGTTTGTTAATTTGAAAGACTAAGTGTGAGATTTGATATTTGGTAGGATTCGCAATCCAAACCACTAGCTTCTTGCTGATTGTAGGAACGCCTTGTGTGGTCGACTGGAGAACACTTTGAGTCCTTAATCTTCAATTATCATTGTGTCTTGGATATGTACCTTCGTAGTAGTGTCCTTGATCTTTGATGCATTGAATACCATTATATTACCTTAGAAGATCGCACTAATTTCAATTGAGTTGTTATCTTATGGCAAAATTGAAGTTGGTTGAGTCTTGCCAAATCTCGTCCATGCTAAGTCATTCATAGGGTTAGGCTAGATTAGACCTCTTTAAACCCTATCTTTTTGCTTTTTTTTTGAAAATTCCTTTTAGTTTAGTAAAATCTTCGAACTTTGAATACGTAAGACCCCTTGGAGGAAACAGCAAATCACATCATACCACTAAAAAAGCTTGTCCACACGTGGAGACCCCACTAAAAGAACCTTGGAGTCTACCTAACTGATCCTTTATGCGAATCTTCAGCAATTAGAGACTATTTTCTCAAGAGAGGATAAGATGCCTATTGGTATTTTATTCTGTGTATGATTGTGTACAAAAAACACGTCAACAGGTAGGTCCTGGATGACTGAGTAGCCATAGTCTCTGCCTGTGATGTGCCAGTCTGAGTAGCCATAGGTGTTGTGCCTGATCATGCTCTATCCTCCTCCTCTGCCATAGCCACAACCTCAGCCTCTCTGTCTACTTGGTCAACCCACTCAAGGTCCTCATTAGTGAAGACTGGATCGGTGGACTGAGTGAGCCAATCGAACTGTAGTGTTGCCCCAATGTGATTTGTGCAAGCTTTTCACCTCTTCCTCTCAGTTGGTTGCAAAACTATGGCTTCCTATTTTTCCAGTGTTCCACGGACGTTGGGGACGAGGGGACGCGTTTCCGGGATGGGGGGACCAAG
Organism: Cryptomeria japonica; assembly: GCF_030272615.1. Lineage (NCBI taxonomy): Eukaryota > Viridiplantae > Streptophyta > Pinopsida > Cupressales > Cupressaceae > Cryptomeria > Cryptomeria japonica. The sequence goes on along the minus strand of NC_081407.1, from coordinate 951,578,115 downwards.
GGCCTAAGTTTGGGGACAGCAGAGGGACAGCGACGGGGGGGTGGCGGGGTGGTTGTGCTGATATAGTTATACATATTACATATACATATAGTACTTGAAAAACTAGTTTTGAAAAGATGTATGACAGTATTACAGTATAAGAATTACATTTTCAAATGAGACTATAGGAAATTTGAAATACTAAATCTAAATACCAATTACCAAGATTTCTAAGTTGTGTTGTTATATGGAGCCTAATCAGAGTCAGAGGTTAGATTTTCCCTACTTCTATCGGCGCAGTTTCCCCCTATATTTTTCAACGCGGGTTTGGGGGCAGCGCCCCCAACTTGGGGTCAAGGGGCATCGCCCCTTGTGGGGTCAAGGGGCAGCGCCGGGTGTTATAAGAAAGGGAAATGGCGAAAAAAGTCATTAAAAAATGTTATGTTTTTTTTTTTTTTTTTCACTGCACTTTATTAAGTGACTCCAGTCGGGTCATGACCCTCAGACTCGGCGAGTCACGCCCTCTGACCCGTCCGAGCCCGGGTCAGGGTCACCCAGCCCGCTAACTCGCGTGACTCATGTGACTCGCCGCGAGTCACGGAACTCTGGTTTTAACTCTAATCAATGTCATTTTATAGCCCGCATAAAAAGTTTTCCAATAATGATAAGAAGGAAAGCAAAGCTTGAGCACACAAGTTCTACCCTAGACCAATGGCAGGTTGTGCAACTCACCCCTAGACCAAAAGGGGCACCTCCTTGGCTAGTCAGGTGGCTCACCAAAGAAACAATAAATTTGAGTTTCAAGCCAAAAATGTCTTGCTAGAACACAATCATGCAACCTTGCATGCATATGTGATGTTTGCGCAAAAACAAATAAACAATGGCATCTCCTTCACAAGCAATGCACCTTCCACAATGAGGCCATAAGTCACTTTGAAACGAAAGTGGTACCCCAGACCACAGTCACATGTGAGGCCATAGTAATTCCAGAAAGTGCAAACATAACAAATGAGGGATTAGTTATGAATCACACATTGCTCTACTAAGGTATCAAAAGTCTCCAAACTCAAATGTGCAAGTAGAGGTATGTTGCCCCCATATTTGGCATACCTAAAATTTTATTTTTAAATCAATCTCAATGTTGAATGAAGATCCAATAGGTGTTTTGCGAAAACAGTGAACATGCAATCCAAGGTCCTTACCAGTCAGAATATGAAAAATGAAAGAATTTTGAGAATTACTACAAATTGAGGGAAATCAGTTGACAATCAGGATCTAAGCGTCATTTTGTATCACGTGGCCAACTTTCACTTGAACCCAGTTCATACTCTGTCATATTTTAAACTTTCAATTTTTGGTGTCTGTTGCCCCAAAATGATTAAAATATCTCATCCTAGGCTTCGTCGTGAGGTGTAAATAATTGTGGACCTATTTCCCTTTCGTTAACGCGTGTTTCAAATTTCAGGACCTAACTCCCTACCGTTTGAAAGTTACGTCATTTTTCTCCAGCCAAAGCAATAAATTTAAAATATTTAAATTATTTCTTAAATAATAATTTAATATTTTAAATTATTTTAATATGTCTGGTCATTTGCGATAAAAAGTTGTCCAAAAACATCGGTTGCATTCTTCCTTGATTCCTCTCTGTGATCAATGGTTTCTAAGGTCTAAAGGATAGTTTGTTGAAGCAGAAGGTTAGAAATGCTCACTTTTTTAGCATTCTTAACCTCATTTCTTAACCTTTTGCCAAGAAGGTTAGAAATGCTCACTTTTTGAGCATTTATAACCCATATTTCTAACCTATCACAAAAAGGTTAGGAATGCTCAAAAAATGAGCATTTCTAACCTCATTTCTTAACCTTGCGGGCCCTACTTTGTCAAGAAGGTTAGAAATGCTCAGTTTTTGAGCATTCTTAACCTCTTCCATAAATTCTAGAAAAGAGAAAGAATACAAAAAAGAAAAAGAAAGGAAAGAGCTTCAAATTCCAGGTTTTGAATGTGTGTTGAATGTAGTTGCAGATGTTTGTAATTGGTCAGCCTGTGCGAAATGGGAGCTTCAAACCAGATTGAAAATGCAATATACCACGAGGTGTTTGGGAAAGCTTGTGTGCAGAACGAGGAGAAGATTTGTGGCATGTGAATCGTTTGACAGAATGCCTTAAAGAGATGTCACCTCGTCACGGTGAGCAAAGACTGCAGGATGAACACCAAACAAACTTAGCATGGAATCTGCACGTTAACTACTAACTGCAATAATTGCAGGATATACACTGAAATGTTGTAGACACTCATCAAGGTGTAAACGTTAGAAGAGTTTTCGTCGGTTGTTATCATTGTAACTGCTTGGCTGACCTATACTCAAATCTGCCTGCCATGAAAACCAAATCGATATAAATTGCAGAAAATGAAGGCATCGTTGGCACGTGAACTACTTTGACATAATTTGCATGATAAATATTTGACAAAAGACATGTGCATCGTGGAGTAAGCATAACGGATGGAGGAATAATGACAGATGTAGTTAATGGAGGTAGTTGCGGTGATTCAATCCCCTTTCCTCACCACATAGGAATGCCGATTTGGCGGAATGGGAATAAAGAGTTTAGTATGCCTCGGAGATGAGATTCCTATTCCCCGGCACGTTGGTTTGTGCGTTGCAGCGTTGTGTGGATATTAGTTGAATTGCTGCTGCGGGATAATGGTGAAATGAACCCTAATGAACCTGGATGGGAGGAAGGTTACGACGGTTGTTTTGGTAGATATGCATGCATTGCAGAAGCATAGACAAGGCACGCTGAAAGTTTGACAGAATGCTTCCAAGAAACGTCATCTCATGGCAAAATGCCTCGCAGAAATGTGGTCTCAAGAAATGCGATGATTGCAGGATATCCACAAAATGGAATCAAAAAAAACAAAAAACAAAAACCGCACACAAAGTCTAAGATTTATCCGGATGAGGGAAGTTTTATTCTTCAATGCATAAAGAAGCGAACTGATGATCCCCTACTATAGATAGGCCGGTGAAATGGCAGAAACCTTCTCTTCCCCTTTCTTTCGTTGTTGGAAAGAGGGAGAATGGGGTTTCTCGGGGAGCTGCGGAGGATACAGAACCCGCCCTGGGGTTCCTATTCTATTTCTCTTGATCTGGCTGAATCATCTGGTCCTAGGACTCATCAAGGGGGTGGGTGGTCATTCTAGCATTATTCTTCTTCACACACGACAATGGAATATTGAGGACAGAATGGGTTTGCTAAAAAGGCCTTAGAGACTTTCAAGCTAATGCAGTTCGCGGGTATAAAGCAAAATTCCGCAACCCTTTGCTTGCATCTTCCTTGCCCGTGCCAGAATGTGGGTTTTTGAGAAGTCAAGAGACATCCATCAAAGCATGATTAAAGGCAGATCTTTGTCAAACATTATAGTTAGAAATGATCAAGTTGATACATGCAGGACAAGTGAACCGTTTGACAGAATGCCATAGGCAAAATATGGAAACATGGTTCAAGCACACAAATTGTTTGTGGAATGCCTTGAGGAGAGTTTTATTGTCGCGTGATGGTTATAGCTTGTCTCACTTAAAATTTGATGATTACATAAGAATAGGCACTTATGTCAATTGTTCTTAGGCATGTGAATATTGTAATGAAAAGATGAAGGTTAATTGTGTATAGGGATGCATTATCACTTTTCAGAAGATTGATGAAGGTGACTACATAAGAATTGATCATACCATCATATAAGCCTTCTTATTGTTCAAAGAAATACTATGATGATGAGGGATAAAGATGTTCGAGATCTAGACAAGATACAGAGAGGAGGTAATTTTGTGACTAGGATGAAGGAGGATAGAGTTATCTCTGACAGGAATGCTTCACGGAGATGTCATCTCAAAGCTTGCGGAACTTCCAAGCAAATGCATTTGGTTGGTGTAATTCCAAATATCACAACCTTTCTTCATGCTCTTGGCCTGCGCACAAGGAAACTCTCAAAATTTATTGGTGAATGAATATCTCTTTGTCAAGATGGTGGGAATGCATAAGAGATGGTTAAGCATGCAAATCTTCCGAGTAATTAAAGTTTGACTTCATCTAGTTGGATTGAAAATCACTTTGTATTTATTCTGGAAGGCTGAGCAAGTTTGATGATGTGAGTGTGAGAAAATTTGGTTATGTCCAAAACTCCTTTATGATGGTTAAATATTATCCTTATAGATGAGTCATATCATGATGCAAATTTCAATGTACTAGCATTCCAACTTGTTTATGGCGCTTTCAAGAAAAGAATGAGAAGGACAAGCTCAAAGTCTCTAGAAACTACAATGCATAGATGTTTTAGTATGCAGCTACACTCTGCAGTGTAAGCAGAGAGTTGATGATGAAAAAGTTACAAAGATAAAGATGCAAATGAAGACATGGAGGCCACCTCGGCAAAATCAACGAGTTATTTCTTCAATGTAATAGGTTTGATATTATTTTTGTAAAAAGTGACTTATGTCACATATTGTAACCCAAGGTTAGAAAGTTGACTTCTTCTGCGCATAAAAGTGTAAGTTACTAACTCATTGAGATTTACGCAGAAAAGAGTTAGTTATTAACCCAAGATTGAAGTTAGTTATTAAGGTGGTTATTCTGAGGAGCCTATAAATAGAAGGCTATTTGTAATGTAAAGGGGGAGGAGACTGACAGAGGGGGAAAACTCTGCAGAATTTTGTAGAGAAACAAAGTGGGATCTTTTGATATTCATACCTTTGACTAAGGGGTTTTTGAACTTGTATTTTCAAAAAGAATAATGAAGAATGCATTGAGTTCGTGTGTCTTGAACGTATTCATGAGTTATTGTTACTAATTTCTCGTATGTTGAATTAGTAATCCCTTTATGTATTGGCAAAATCCATTGATAAAACACATCATTTCATGGTATCTTGATTTGCATGTGCTAGTGCAACCTATCTCTTCGTGTGTCAAGGTTTATTGTACTTCTTTCATCATTGTTGCATGACTAACCTTTTTGGTGGTTACCCCTTTTGTGATTGTTATCATTCATGGAATCCTACTTGGTGTTCGTATGTTCTGTTATTAATCTTGTTTAAGTTCTATGTTTTCTCCTTTATGTACTTTCAGGTTAAAAGTATACGAAAATCCTAAATACCCCTATCATACGAGGGAGCTGCCCCTCTCAAACGCTGAGGAAGATCGTGTTTCACCAGAACGATCTCTCCAACTGTTGGAACATTTGTCACTGCTCATTGGGCAAACAGGGTCAGTTTCAGGTAAACGGCCGCAGTGACAAATCTGTTTACCAACAAGGTGAATAACACAATCCACTTCAGGCATGTCAATTACATCAAAACAGGCAACTACCTTAAAATCGGGCAATTATTAGAACCTTTTAATCATAACTTATAGGCTGAATCGGTTCATAGCTCTAACCCATAGGGCATATACATTTTGCACAGCAGAGATTTGGACTTCAGCATTTTTTAAAGAACTAAGGTACATGTTAAGAGACCTTGAATTAGTTTAATTGGATTATATAAGAAACTGCCATTCTAAACTAGCTATTCCTATCATAATGATAGAAAGGATACCACTGGATAGGAATGATTAAATTTTGTAAAACATAAAGCACAATTTTAGACAAACAACAAAAATCTAGGAAAAGAAGAACCTGGTTAAGCTTCATAATCATAACCACTGCTAAAGATTTTACATTTCCACAGACCTTGATTTTAGAAAAAAGTGTTCGTTGCAGAAATGGTGTATTGAGAAGAACATTATTGACATTTTGTGTATTCAAGACCTATCATCAATAGTGTTCTCAATAAAAAAGTCTTTTTCACTAACTGTGAACTAGAGAAAAACATAGACACTATGAACAAACCTCAACAGCACATCCAGTCTCCTCCAAGCATGAAAGAAAAGCATAGGTAAGGAATGGATTGATTTTATTCTGGCCACTTGAACCCATAGAACATGCATCCCAGTCCTCTGAAGAAAGCCGCAAAATCGATGACACCACTGATATAGAAATTTTTCGAAATGTTTCCTGGACAATAGGTTTTCCCTGTATTTACCATGGAATGAAAACTAAGTGAATGGAAAACATTTATCAAGTAAAAAAACTGTGACCCAGAGAAAAGCATTAGACAGGATAGAAGTAAAAAAATACTTAACAAAACGAACCAGATGGAGAGAAAGATCCATATAACCTCTATGACTGGTTCAATAATGTGCTCAGTGCTAAGATCAAAATCACGTCCTGGTGGCTCTACCAAACGTTTCCCTTGACCAATCCCCCAGAATGCTGCATTGATATTAAGTGCAAACATTCTCTTCCTGGTCTTTTCCCTGGAAGCGGATATGCCCTACAGTCATGAATTCAAAAAATAATTTATTAGCAAATTTCAATTACTTCAGAAAAAGAAAGCACGAGGCATTTTTAAGATAAATCATTCCTATTGAGTTCCAAAAATTTACCATGTATTTTTTTGTATATACCACAATCCAGAGAGGATGAAGAATAGGAGCAGATGAGAATTAATATATAATATTACTCAGGAGAAGAGACATCAAAAGACAAACATAAGAATACATGAATCTCTAACAGTAGACACCAAATATTTTTCTTAAAATGCTTAAAGGTAATGCAACAACATACTATTAGTTAGAATGGAACACAAGACATTATTAACAACTTAAAGAGTGGAGATAACAAGAACATCTACATTTAACTTTTGGAATACACACACCTTTAAACTAATCCATCAACAAGGTTTTATCCTCCAAACAGGAATGAAAAAGGATTGGCTACTTATTATGTTATAATGGATGGAAGGATAATCCAGTATTAAAGATCTCAGATACCGGTTCTTGGGGAAAAAGGCTGGGTCCAGGTCCTGGTTCTTGCCCGGTCCTGGTCCGAGCCTGGTTCTCCCTGGGTTCCACCTGGGCAGGACCCAAGTGGAACCCAGGGAGAACCCAAGTGGACCTGGGAGAACCAAGGCTCGTGGATTCCCAAAAACGGGACCCACGGGTCATAAAAGTCAAAAAAGTATAACCAAACATGAAAATTATAGGTCAAAAAAGTATAAACAAACTTGAATCAGTTTGAAACTTGAAACTTGAATATTATCTTTTTTGCAAATTATGAATATGATATTACATTTACGATATATGAATGGCTGGGGTATCGTCCAACTAGGCCCAGATCAAAGGTTTTCGTCTCCAATCAAGTTTCTTCAAGCTGTTCCTGCAATGGCAGACTGCTGCAAGGTAAAAGATTCAATAATTTTCCAAAAGCATACCTCCCCAATTGGCATGTACAAGCCTTATAAGCCTCCAAACCCTAGATCGAACCCTACATGGCATCTTAGAAGATTCCAAATGGAATCTTTGGGCTTCATAATGGTTCGCTCAACTTGAGGGGTCAGCTTATCATTGAATGGGGCCACTTTTTAAAATATAATTCACTTAGGAAAGTGTGCCAAGGGAGTAATATAAAGTTATTTAAAATAAACATCTTATAACTTAACTTTTTCTATTTTTAGAAAAAGTTACTTTATTAACTTACCAAAGTCATAAAAATGACTAAGCGTATGATTCCCTTTGGCAAGTAAATCATCCCCAAACACTAGAATTCACCTGTGGAGATGGGTATCAGGTGAATTCCCCATCCTGATAGATCACTCAGGAAGTGGGGACATTACAGTAAGCTCTTCAAAGTGATCACGACCATGTCCTCCATTTTCCGCCCAATGGCTTCTAACTGGTCACAGATGTCCTTGATCCGATTGAGATGATCCTGAAGGGATTTTCTCTCATCCATGACAATAGAGAAGAGCATATTTTTCATAAAGAAGGCTCTGCTCTTATCAGATGTCTCATGCAACGTCTTGAGATGCTCCCATATCTCGGCAGCTGTTTTACCGGAAGGAATCTAAGGAAGCTGATCGTGGATCATTGAGAGCTTGATGAGTATAACAGCTTCACGATTTTTTTCATCAAACTTGGTCTGATCAGAACCGGTTGCAGAAGGACGTGAGACTTTTCCAAAAACCAACTAATCAATAATGCCATACTCAAAAATTGTGAGAATCCGTTGTTTCCAGGTATTGTAGTTTCTGTTGTTGAATGTCTGACTTCCCTCAAGCAAAATATTCGTCAAAGATGCCATCAGGAAAAACTAAGGTCAAAGTTGATTGACCTAATGATGGCAGGAATATTGAGGTAGAAGTTGTCAATGCGTGAAATCGCGTTACGCGCGATGCGTAATGACCAAAACTGAGGCAAAATGCAAGCACAAATTACGAGACAAAAATGAGAATTTTGGAGAACAAATCCCAATGTACGGATTTCTGATGACGTAGAAAATTCTGACAGAATCGGTAGAGTTTTTGAAAAACCTAGATAATAGATTTTTGAGAATGACTTTTTAGAAAACCCTAGCCACAGAAAAAGAACGGAGAGTTCAAGATAAACCCTAGGCGACGGGTCAGAAATTGAGAAGAACCACAAAAAACCCTACTGCAATCATAAAAACACAGATGAGAAGAAACCAAGGTCGTGCGCGGAAAAAAAAGGAGATTTCACATGAAAAAAATCGTGGGCTGCCGAAAATAACATAACCCACAAACCCAAATCGCAGAAAAAAAAACACCTTTAGCCGCCACGAAATTACAAAAATCGTCACAAAAAAAAAAACTTCAAATAAAAAATCCCGTCGCAGGTTTGTGAACAGAGCCGTCGAAAAAACAGAATCACGCGAAAAAATATCACACGATATGTGCATAAAACATGTGCCAATAAAATACACAGAACGCGAAAAATTCATATTGTCAACATGCGAAATCAAGTGCGAAGAATACTGAATCGCGCAGGCACAAAAAAGTCGTTGTGGAAACAAAACGCAATTTTTACCCTATGAGAGTAAAAAAATTGTCGTCGGAAAGATGTTGCCAAAACCTTGCAAAAATCCGACGCGGGTTCAAGAATTAATCCTCAAAAACAGACCCACAATGCAGGAAAATGGAGATGAAGCAAAATAAACACGAAAACCCTTAAGCGGACTTTGTAGGATGAACTAGAATAATTTCATAAATTTCCACTAATTGGAAATTAGGATTAAAAAAAATTCGAAAAAAATCTCCTAAAGCTATGATACCATATTACAAAGGTAATTGGTAAAAACTGAATTGAATTAATGAATAATCAAACGATCATTAAATAGATTAAAAGAGATCAGAGTTTCTAATAAGAAACAACTAATAACAGATGCAAAATTAGAAACTACTAATATTTACATTATATTACAATATTGACCACGAAATTAACTGAATAAATATATTTTTCTAATAAGAAGTTCGCTCCAGCAACTACGCAAGGAAAAGCACACGTTTGGTTCACATAAGAAATTTCAATCACATCTTTTACCCTCCAAACTATTCCAAATCTGTCAGGAATGCTTAAATGCCTCCAAAAAATGATTTTGCAGCCTTCAAACACAAGAAAATACCTCACAAATTCCCGCATGTCAATACCCAAGTTGGGTGTTGCCTACAAGGGGTGACTTGGGCAAGAAAAATAAATGCCAAACCAAAACCCACATATTATATATCCATCCACATTGCATAGCCATTAGAAAACCTTTGAGACAATACCTAGAATAATATATGTCTTATTTTCGGAGATATGAACAAAAATGTGAATCTTAGAGTAGTTGGAATGTACGGCCAGCACTAGAAAATGTCCCCAAAAACTCTTGAAACTTGAATAGCAATAACCAAACTAGAAATGTACTATGAAATACCTGAAGATATCTCCAATAAATACCAGCCAAAGTAGATCTTTCACTACCATAGCTAGTCTTCTTCAAGAGGGATTTCTTCCTCAGGAACGTTGAGTCGAACCAAGTCCAACTCCAAAAACCACACAGCGAAAATTATCAAAAATAATATACTCGACATACCTAAATAATCTCTCAATTCCCCTTTTTAGAATCTTTTTAGGCACTTTCTAGAAAATCCCTTTTAAAATCACTTTATTAATTTATTAAACCTTTTAACTCCAAAAAGTGATTTACTTTACTTTTAAAACATTTTCAGCATTTAAACTCACTTTTAAGCGTCCTATCATTTAAAACTTTCCATTCTCCTTCCAGCGAGCTATAGCACTGATGTGCCCAAAAAATATATTAAATTAAAAAGGTAACCTTACTCAAAATAATTAAATATAACTCAATATTACAGCCATTTAGTGGAAATGGCCGAAAAGCATTCGAAATTGAAATCTGACAATGTAGGAATGATCTCAATCATAGATGGAACACTCGTAGAGTACTTGCCGAGTTTTAAAAACTCGCCGAGTTTTTACCACTTTAACTCGCAGCAAAAACTCGCCAAGTATTTTGCAAAAACCCGTCGAGTAATTGCCGAGTTTTTGCAAAAAACTTGGCAAGTTTCTATAAAAAACTCAACTAGACTTAAAAAAGAGGCCCAAACATGTCAAAAAATTATCTATTTTTGTTTTTTCAGATCAGTTTCATTCTCTTCATCAGAGAATATACATGAAATATAACATTCAAGTAGAAGTGGCATTTCAATATGTCTTTTTCCTTTCTTATACTTTAAGTTATATTTCATGTATATATTGGCAGGATATTTGAGAGTGGTTTCAGATCTCTAAGAGTTATAATGCAAATTCTAGGTTTTAGAAGATCTTTTAATTTTTCAGACAGTCAAATTTCAGTAATCATTATGCTCCTATCAACATTCTCTAGCTCTCTCTATCTCACTCAATTTATCTGCCTCGAATTTTAGACCTATCTATCTCCCTATCACTCTTCCTCTATCCCCCTCTCTACCACACTCCATCTCACTCTCTCCTCTCTCCCCCAAGATCTAGACCTATCTCTCTACCCTTCCTTTTCTCACCCTCAGACCCCGGCGAGGGGTGCTACTCTCAACCTAATTTTAATTTGCAAATGCTTGGTGACAAAGTTGGGGTGGAAATACCCCAAATCTCAAAAAATTTGCCCTCAAAATCTTATGTCAACCTTGTAGTTCATCCAATTGTGAGCGCAATTAGAGCTAGTTTGAATCCGTCGACACGAAAAAGAGGAGCAAGTTAGCTCAAAAACGCCTCAATGACCTTGTCTTTGTGCAATATAATCTTCGATTGCGCGTAAGGAAGGTAGAGGAAGTAGTAGGTGATCCACTTGACTTGGATGATATAGATCCTTACAGTGATTGGACATCACAGGAGCAACCTCCATTGTTTTCCAAGGATGACATCACTGATTTGGAGAAGCAGGCTATGGAGGAGGAGGGGGGTGGATTTGATTTCACGCTGGATGACATTGAGGAGGAAGAGGATGAGGATGAGGAGTCATTGCTAGTACCACAAGCAGGTGGAGACATAGCTTCATCCAGGATGGAGGATGAGCCAACCATACCGAGTGAGGAAGCATAGTCACGCTCACTGCAGACTTTTAGGACTAGACCCTCTAGTTCTACCTCTCCCCTAGTTTTTGCTAGAGCTGGGAAGAGGAAGTTGTAATTGTAATTTGTAATGATGTATTTACTTTTGGTTTTACAAAAACTATTTACTATTTTGCTTCCAGGCTTCCAACCATCAACATTCCTCATGAGGATACGATTTTGTAGACACCTTGCATTTAAATATATCTAGAATCAGAGTGTTTCTTTTGTGTTATCATTTATTGACTCATTGGATGCATCTTCTCATTAAAATTTGCAAAAAAAATGCATTTTTTATTAAATTTAAGCGTGTTTTTAAGTTGCCGAGTTTTTTCCCAGGGGCTTGGCGAGTCAAGCCGAGTCGCGAGTAGTCCAACTATGATCTCAATGATAAAAGAAGATAAACGAACCTAAATAGTTGACTTACTAAAAGTGGATGCTCCCTCCAAGATCTTGGAAACCAAAAGTTGAAAATAACATTTGAAAGCATCATATGACTCCTCTAAACTATCTGAGTTCACTGGAATCGTCAAAGCACCTCTCTAAACATGTTGACACAAAACCCAAAAAGTTAGCAACAATTGCACTACTAAAGAACCTAAAATTGGGGACATTACAGTCCGCCCTTCCCAAACATTACTTGTCCTCAAGCAATGCCATGCTTGTCCTCAAGCAATGCCAATACAATCCCACAATCAACAAACTGATCCAAATTGAAGCCAAAAATGATCCCAAGGTCCCATGTCAACCTAGGAGATTTGTAGCACCATCTACCAAAAGCATTGTCCTACAAGGTGCTAAAACAAAAAACATCATGAAAACCTCTTGTAAGAAAGCAATCAAGTACTGCAAAAACCCAGACAACTCCTCGAGAAATTTCTCTTCAAAAGAACCAAACAGAAAAACAATAGGAATAAGCTCAAGAAAGTCAACGTCAACTCTCTCATCTCCAACAAGTGCTAGACTACAAACCAAAGTGATCCTAGGGTTCCAAGTCAATCTTAGAAAGGAACCACCATGCTGACACTGCACCACTCTAATCAAAACTATAAAACCATCATGCCACAACAGTACTCTACTCTCCTAGAGCTCCTAGGTGTAATCATCATCAATACCCAAACTGAAATATTTGTGAGGGTTGAAACCCATACCATGAAACATCTCCTGTTGAGGCATCCTAGTAAAGCCCATAACTGCAATCCCTATATCAAACATGATCCTAGCCAACAGGAAGGAGAATTTGTTCAACCATAAAGAATAATTATCAACATAAAACCTCATGACCACCCAAAAATGAAGCAGACCAATCACCATCATAACTTTGAAATCTTCCAAGCAAGGAATTCCTCTATTGTGATCAGATGAAATCATATCATCAACACTTCATCTCCAAGTGTTGAAGGATAGGTTCCAAACACATCAACACACCCAAACCACTGCAAACAATAAAGCATCATCTGAAGATATGCACACCATCTCCATGAAGTATTTGTAGTACTTGTCACTAGCTAGGGTGGAAGCCATAAATAGGTGAACTATGTCTGGGAAAAATCCCATAACCATCTGCCCTAAAGCCTACAAAAGCTCAAAATCAATCTACTCAAAAAAGACTATCAACATAACCAATGTGGAAATGTAAGGGCAGCAATAATCAATCTGAAATCCTGCTGAAAACATAGGAGAGATGAATAAAGAAGTAGGTATTGAGTCATCTCCTATGATAAAATCATGCTATTGAGTTGGATGTCAAAGGTGTAAGTGACAAAAGGGGTCTAGAAGATCACCTATGTACTTTTAAGCGGCTAAAACCATGCAAAAACACACTGTAACTCAATTAACAAGAGTTAGGAGGCAGATGTAGCATAATGGCATGCCTAGGACATAAAAGACATGTTTTAAGTGGCAAGGACCACACGAAAGCATGTCTTTAGTGGCACAGGTGAAGTTGGGATGTGCCTAAAAGAGTCTTGTCTAGGTGTTAGTGATAAACATGAGTAAAACAAGCATCTCACACTGAAAAGAGCACCTTCTATTGGCAAAGATGCACTAAAAGCATGCCCAGGACATTGTTAAGTGACAAGAACAACCAAGGTGTGCACTTGAACATGTTAAGCCAAGTCTTAAGCATTATAGTAAATAAATATTTTAAATTACATCATTGTAATAATTAATAGCAATAATAATAATCCTTATTATCCAACTTGCTAGTTTAGGTATATGTTGGGTAGGGTTTAGGATTTGGGTACAATTTGGATAGTAGGGCGATTTTTTTCCCTTCAGTACTAGCCTAGCCACACCAAATCTGAGGAAAAAAATTGTCATACTAGCATACCCAAATCTTGAACCCAACCCCAACCTATACCTAAACAAGCAACTTGGATGATAAGGATTATTATTGCTATTAATAATTATTATATATTATTTAACATTGGAATAAAGTTTGCTCAAAGAGACATGATTAGCACAAATGTAACATAAATTGAGCTCCCTCAGAGCCAAATATAACCAATGAGAAACCTATCAAAAATATCTAAAAGTCATGATCAAAGTATATCGACCAATACTAATAGTATAGAAAAGAAACATTCCATCAAAGAGTTGTTACATGAGAGCAACACCAACCAATTACAATATAAAAAACTACATCTCATCAACATTCTTCTCAATATTCTCCTTGGATCTTATTCAACTTCCATGATCAAGATGATCATTTTTGCTAAGTCTTGCACAGCATACCACATACACTGACTTAATCATTGTTCAAGGAAAGCAAAATCAGCACATCATCAAAATCACAAATAATTTGTAACCTCTTATCAAACACCATGCTCGATCACTGGAGCCAACACACCGAGTAGCAACATCAACTTTAGCTTTGGCCTTGTTCTTTAAATGACTTCCAAAATTATGTTATAACTCTTCATCTGACTTGTTCACTTGCTCACTAGCCTACATTGAGATAACAAAACTATAGGATTTTGCCAAGATCAAGGGCACAATGAAAAGCATAAAAAGAGACAATAGAATGACAAGAACAAACTGTATCCTCATCAATATGCAAATGATCAACTGGATTAACCAATACAATGAATATAGGCCTACTTATATAGGCAAGGCCATATGGATGTATGAGCACACAAATATGACATGTGGCTCAATGAGAAACAAGGGTAGGTAAGAAATACTAGGGGTAGGTAGGAGAAATAATATAATATTCCACAAGAGGTGGATGACCCACCGAATGTGGAGTGTAACAGCAAAATAAGACCACAAAAGGTGGAATTTCTCCTACAAGCTCTATCCCTATGTGCACACTTCCCTAAGTGTCTCAAATCCAAACTACGAAGAGATGCATTATCCTAAGTTAACTTAAGTAAAGTGTAATAATATCCATAATGAATATTTATTTACACCAACACCCCCCCTTAAGTACAACTTAGGGGAATGAAGACTCAAGTCAACAATGCAAGATGGGTCCCGGCTACTAGGCCATGATAGGTACCCATGTACAATATGCAAATGCAAGAAAAACTATGCAATGCAATCTCTCACAAACGGAGAAAGGGAGAAAACCCAGTGGGAAAAAACTCCCCCCCAAAAGAGAGATGAATGTACAAAAGACTCTCAAACAAGAAGGACAAAACCTCAAAGAGGAAAAAGTCCCCCCCATAAGAGAGGAAGGAGAAGTCAGCTGACCCCCCCTAATGACACATCCCGCACCCCCAAGAGAGCTCGCAACTGCTGGAACTTACTCTCGGTGAAAGGTTTGGTGAATATGTCAGCAACCTGCTCTACTGTAGGACAATACTGCAAATCAATGACCTGCTCCTAGATGAGCTCTCGGATATAGTGCATATGGATCTCGATGTGTTTGGTCCGCTGGTGCTGGACCGGGTTCTTCGAGATTGCAATAGCACTCTGATTGTCGCAATGTAGAACTGTCGGCCGTGGAGTGGTGAATACAAACTCTGTGAGAATCTGCTGGAGCCAAATGGTCTCAATCGCTACGTTAACAGCGCCTCGATACTCAGCCTCAGTCGAAGAGAGAGCAATAGCATGTTGCTTCTTGCTCTGCCAACAAATGGGGCTCGAACCAAGGTGAAAACTGTAACCAGAAGTAGACTTGCGATCATCAAGATCGCCAGCCCAATCGGAGTCTGTGTAACCAACCAAGCGAAGTCCTGTGCCTGCTGCATAGTGAATCCCATAGTGATGTGTACCTTGGATGTAATGAAGGATGCGTTTGGCGGCTTTCCAATGAAGCTCATGTGGTTCCTGCATGAAGCGGGAAACCATGCCAACTGCAAATGAAATATCAAGGCGTGTATGAGTCAAGTAGATGAGACTACCCACAAGCTGATGATACAAAGTGGCATCAACTGGTGGAGAAGAACACTGAGCCTCAAGCTTGACTCCTGAAAGAAAGGGAGTCGGGGCAGGCTTACAATCAACCATATGAAAGCGTGCAAGTAGATCAAGAGCATACTTGGGCTGCGATAGTGTAATCCCGGAAGGTGACTGTGAAATCTCTATCCCGAGAAAGTAGTGCAAAAGACCCAAGTCAGTAATAGCAAATCTGTCATGCAAAGCAGATTTGACCCTGCTAATGATGGATGAAGTACTCCCTGTAATGATCAAGTCGTCAACATAGAGCACAAGTATCAAGTGAGAGTCATCCTGTCACAAAATGTAGACATTCGGATCGGAATGACACCTGGTGAACCCTGCGGAGAGAAGAAAGGAATCCATCTTGGCGTACCAAGCCCTGGGGGCCTGCTTAAGGCCATAGAGAGATTTCCTTAGTCTGCAAACCAAGGAAGTATCCTTGATGAAACCCTGTGGCTGCTCCATATAAATCTCCTCATCAAGATCACCATGAAGAAAGGCACTCTTCACATCCATCTGATGTACAGCCCAACCATGAGCTGCAGCAATAGCAAGTGTCAAACGAATGGAGTTCATCTTGGCTACGGGTGCAAAGGTCTCAGTATAGTCAACACCTGCAACCTGCGAGAAACCTTTCACAACAAGTCGAGCCTTATACTTATCCACACTACCATCCGCTGCAAACTTGGTCCGATAGATCCACTTACATCGAACCATCTTTCTCCTCTTAGGGAGATGGACTAAATCCCATGTGTTGTTCCTCATCAAGGAACTATACTCTTCCTCCATAGCTTGGTCCCACTCAAGAACCCCTGATGCTTCCCTAAATGTCTGTGGATCGGAAGCGGTGGCAATGAATGCATGTGGAAGATCCTGGTGTTGTGATCGAGTTCTCCATGTATCTGAAGGATCCCCAACAAGAGAACCCGCGGACTCAAGTGTGTGTCGAGTCCAACGAGGTCTAGGTGGAGGTGGAGAACGAGGCTCCTCAACTGCAAGTGGACCCTACGGAGGTGTAAACCTGCGAGTCGGAGTTGAAGGAGTCTCATCATCTGAATCACTAACATCACTATCCACAATGGAGGAAGGTGGAGGAGGTAGAGAGGCTAAGCTAGGAGAGCTTTCCTCAAAGTGAACACTCCTCTCAATGAACACCTCATGTGTCTCAGGATCCATCAATCTGTATGCCTTAACACCCTCAGGATATCCAACAAATATGCAAGGCCGACTCTGAGGTTCCAATGCCTTGCGTTTCTGTGGAGGTATGCGAGCCCATGCTGGACACCCAAAGACTCTGAAATGTCTCACAATCGGTTTCCTACCAGCCCAAGCTTCAAAAGGAGTAATACCTTGCAAAGCTTTGTGAGGAACCCGATTCTGGATGTGTGTGGCACAACTGATTGCCTTTGCCCAAAAGGCGAGATCAGGAGAACGTGCATGTATCATACAACTAGCCATTTCTTTGAGAGTTCTATTCTTGCGTTCTGCAACCCCGTTCTGCTGTGGAGTGTATGCTACAAAATGCTGAAGATCAATCCCCTCAAATGTACAAAAATCCTCAAGTCTTTTGTTCACATATTCCCTTCCATTATCTATGCGAAGAATCTTGACCACTTTCCCTGATTGCTTCTCCACACGAGTCTTGAAGTCCTGAAATCTGTCAAATACTTCACTCTTATGAATGAGAAAGTAGACCCAAGTGAAGCGGGAGTAGTCATCAATGAAGGTGAGAACATAGCGAGCCTTACTAAATGAAGGTGCTGGAAATGGACCTGCTACATCGCTGTGAACAAGTTGAAGAACTTCCAAAGCTCTCCAAGCTTTCCCCTTATCAAACTTCTCTTCGGGATGCTTGCCCATGGAACAACCTGAACATACACCCTCTAAAAAACTGATTCGAGGTAAACCTGTGACCATGTCTTTAGTGCTTAGCTGCTGAAGATAGCGGTAGTTGAGGTGACCAAACCGCTCATGCCATATTTTACTTTCTGAATTTGAATGAGTAAGCAAGGCCCTAGAAGGTGAACTTGGCACAAAGTGGGAGAATGAATAAAGCCTTGAGTTGTCATTGACTTGTCCCACTGCTACCAAGGCATCATCATCAAGTTCCTTTACCACAACTGAATCTGGTGTAAACTCAACCTTTTTCCCATTCCCATAGTGAGTGATTTGGTAGATGGAGAGAAGGTTGGTAGACAAGTTAGGAACATAGAGAACATTCTCAAATGTTCCATCATCCATGTCAACTGAACCTTTCCCTTCAACCTCTACTTGAGTATCATCACCTATGTAAATGTGAGGTACCTTAGATGGCTCCAATGAAGAAAACTGCTCCTTTGTAGAACCCATGTGATATGAGGCACCCGAGTCAAGTATCCATTGCTGTGAAGAACCTGTTGTAACCACAAATGCTTGCCCTTTTCCCTTAGACTGTGAGGAAGAGGAAGGAGATGAATCCTTCTTTGTGTAGGCGGATGGCAAGTTGATGTTGTTTTTCTTGAGAAGATTGGTTAACTCATCAACTTGCTTTGCGTGGCATCGATGCTCATCATGACCATACTTCTTGCAATATGCACAAGTTGGTTTATCCTTCTTAGGTGGTGTCCCCTTCTTGGAAGAGGATGAAAAATCACCTTGTGATGGAGAGGATGATTGTCCTTTTTCCTGGTGTGGCTTAGACTTAGAGTGCTTCTTCTTCTTGTTGGAATCTTTGCCTTGACTTCCTTGATTCCCTTGATTAGCCACCAAAGCCTTGGACTTTGAAGACTTCAGAAGCCCCATGTTCAACAACTTAGATTGTTCCAATATCAACATTTCTGTGAAAGCATCAAATGAAGGCATAACATAAAAACTCCCCACTGTCAAACGATGAGTTTGGAAGCTAGACACAAATGCTGCATATTCTGGTGCAAGCTTGTCCAACAAGTTGAATATCAACTGAGCATCCTTTTTGTCAATTCCACAATCCTTAAGCTTTGCTCTTAGCTCATTTGCTTTGGTGACATAATCTTGGATTGTATCAAAACTCTTGGGATCCAAGTTGGTGAGTTCATTGTCAATCTGATAGCCTCTGATTTCATCAACTTGACCATACACTTTCTGAAATATATCCCAAGCCTCTTTGATTGTTTTACACTTCTTAATGTGAAAAATGAGGTCATTTGATACATACTTGCGCAAAGTTCCAAGAGCCATGCAATTCTTTGTGAGCCATTCTAATTGAGCATTGGGATCAGCCTTAGGATCAGGTGGTGCTATTATTGTTCCATCTATGTAATGTGTGAGACCCTTTTCCATTAATTTACTCCATACTTTAATTTTCCATGATGCATAATTATGTGGAGTTAAAGGTGGAAATTAATTACGACTCATTGCAACAAAAATGGAAAGAGCATAAAGAGAGGCACAATCACACAAGACACCCCCCCCAAATTCACTCAATCAAAGAACCCCCTCAAAAGTGATGATTTTGGCACTTTATAATTAGTGCGTATACAATGGGCCACTTGCAAAAGATGGCAAAGTGGATTTCTGATTACAATTTTACAACTGCCTCAATAAGGCCAAAAAAGACTCAAACTAATAATGCAAAAGATCTAACTAAGATCCAAGCAATTTACAAGTACCTAATAGGCCAAATAAGACCAATATATGAAAGTACAATTTCCACTCAAAATCTCTGAAATCTGATCATAGATTATGAAAGTAGACGAAAAAACATGCACTTTCAAAAAAAACGGCACCTGAAAAGGAGGTTGTATGAGCTCAAACGAGGCCTTTGAAGTTGCAGAATTGAGGATTGGACAGGTATAGCTGAGAGAATCCGAAAATTCCGAAAAACCTGTACACCAAAATCAGAAAATAACCACAGCACTGCGAAGATCACGAAATTTTAGCCCATTTCAAAAAAAATTGCACCAAAAAAGGAGCAAAAATGAGCAAGATATGGCCTTTCAAAGTTGGACTGCAAAACTGAAAAGCTCAATGGAGGGGTTGAAAAATTTCAAAAACTGCTAATGTGGCGCTGACGTCAGCAATTCATGGGATTAAATTTGACGCTCGTCTGGCCGTCACAAAAATGTCATCCCCCTTGCGTGGCGTCCGTACTGTATAGATATGCTGACTGGGTGCGGTGACGTGGCATACGGCTGGACTGCGTGGCGCAGGTGACGTGGCGTACGGACTGCTGTGTGTGAGCCGCGTGGCGGGGTCTGGGTAGTCGACTAGGCTCCGCGTGGCGGGGTCTGGGTCTGCCGGTTTAGAGGTACACAGCGGCCGGCGGTGGTGGCTGGAGGCTGCAGGAGGTCCTGGCCGACGGCGATGAGACCTGAGGTCGCCGGAGGGTGGTCTGGGCGGCCGACGGCGGCGGCGGGAGTTTCTCGGTGTGCGGAGCGGCCGGCAAGAGTACACGGCGTGCGGAGCGGCTGGCGGGAGTACGCGGCGGCGCTGACAGCACCTGCAGAAAAGGTACGGCCCTACAACGCAGGGTACAGCAGAATATGGGGGGGTCTGCGGACCCCCAAAAAACAATCCAAAAAAAAAAAAATTTGATATTTTTTTTTTGAATTTTTTTGATCGCTTTTTTTTTTTGATTTTCCGATTTTTTTTTTTTCGAAAAATAATTGTTTTTTGAAAAAAAATTTCGAAATCCATACAATAATAGCCAAAATGGGAAAAAAAAATTTCTCACCAAAATAGGTCGACTTTATAGTCGAAATTTATGGAAACGGCCTCCCGGATTCAACGGTGATGTCCAAATCGCTGTATGACGCCCCCAAAAAATGAAGATCCCCAAATCCGAAAATAGAAGCCTTCCACGATGTCTCCAAAAAACTAATCAATGAAGCCCCAATAGCTCTGATACCATGTAAGATTTTGCCAAGATTAAGGGCACAATGAAAAGCATAAAAAGAGACAATAGAATGACAAGAACAAACTGTATCCTCATCAATATGCAAATGATCAACTGGATTAACCAATACAATGAATATAGGCCTGCTTATATAGGCAAGGCCATATGGATGTATGAGCACACAAATATGACATGTGGCTCAATGAGAAACAAGGGTAGGTAAGAAATACTAGGGTTAGGTAGGAGAAATAATATAATATTCCACAAGAGGTGGATGACCCACCGAATGTGGAGTGTAATAGCAAAATAAGACCACAAAAGGTGGAATTTCTCCTACAAGCTCTATCCCTATGTGCACACTTCCCTAAGTGTCTCAAATCCAAACTACGAAGAGATGCATTATCCTAAGTTAACTTAAGTAAAGTGTAATAATATCCATAATGAATATTTATTTACACCAACAAAAACAATTTACCTAGTGAAGCCGGTAACATCTCTTCAATAGTCTTGGAACACATGCTTATTCCTTTTAAGCCACAAGAACCAAAGAACCTCAATGGCTAAAATAGGCCATACCTTATCAAAAAATTGACTAATTAGAGGATTTAGCAATGAAACCAAATAAGATATCTTGCCAAGATATAGACTTTATACTTGCCCACTTTGACAAGATTGGGACAAAACAATTCCATACTAATTTAGCATAAACACAATGAACAAAAAGATGCTCACCAAATTCCCTTAACCCACAGACAAGGCATAAACTATGATCAGAGAAAAGAAAATCACCAACAAAAAGCTTTTTGCTCATTAAAAACAATCTAGATTTTGAATTTTTAAGACACTTAATTATGGTTGTCCACTTGGCTTCTTGATCATTTACACTACAAAACAAATTGAAGTGAGTGGAAATTTTAATATTTAAAGAACATTTGATAAAAATTCATGATAGTGACGTCAAGCAACTTATTACCACAAAACCAAGAAAATTTTGCCACAAGCTAGTGTCATCATTTCTTTCTAGCACCGAAATATTATTTCCATAAGAATCAATAATCATAGAATATGTTGTTTTCTAAGTATGAAGTAAGCCAAAAAAGCCCTGAAGGCATCCCAACAAATAACCCCATTATCATTAATAATCTGACCAAAAGTTCTAATGCCATTATTAAACCAATTATGAGTTGAGCACCCTCTATGAAAAACATGTAACTTCCCATTCAATTCAATAGACCACCAAATCGACATAAAAGAATAGAATAGATCATTCTTAATTAACCACAATTTCCTAACCTACTCCCCAACCTTCCAAATGGAGCCAAAAACCACAAAGCCATTTAGATGATACTAGAAGTTCCAAACAACAACTTTACTAAAACCCAGCCCCTTCCACATAGGTCTTCCTTTGGTGAAGCCATTCGAAAAGCTATACCTTATGAGGGCCTTCCAAGGTTCACCCTTGTCAAGGGCTTTGACAACCCACTTAACAACACAAGCAACACCTTGAAGATACAAATTTTTAAGCCCATACAACCCACACTTTTGGGCCTATAACACCTATCCATATCGACCACGTGTCTCTTCTTACCCTTTTACCATTGGACGAAAGGAAGGTCGTAAAGAACTTCTTGAGCTTAATCAAATTAACTCTATGACATTCATCACAAGACTCTCATAATGTTGGTCAAGACTCCAATTTAATCCCCCAATAATCATGCTCTTACGCATCATAAGAATCCATCATAAGTAACTCCCACCTTACAATGTCATAATGACATTTAAATGCTCTTGCAACATCTTACATGCATTTCATGATGGATGATACATGGAAAAAAGTTCCACCTCAAAGTGGGACACCTCACTCCTCATGTGAGGACAAATAAATATATGCAAATCTTGTTAAATACAAGCAATGGGAATGCAGAGTTGAGACATCTTTCCTCAACATTATGCTCCATGATTTGTTCTTCTGTAGTGTTTAGTCCTAAGTGTATAGTTGGTGAATAATCAGATAACACAGTATTTCCCGCACGTACCAAGTATTCATGAAACAGAAGAATTATACATCACACCATAAATGACAATGATAATATTTAGACCAGAAAGGTTATATCTTTATTCCAATGTCCAGAATTGTCCATACATAATAATCTCCCTACTGAGGTTCCAACCAAACAATATATAGACTCGACGGTTGCTCAAGTTGCCAACCGTCACCAACTCCCAACTACCCGACGGGAACCTCTCGGCGACAAACATAACATAAACACAACATACATTTTTATAGATCTTATTCTTACTAACATACTTCATTTACCCCTAACATTAGCCCCCCCCAAAACGTAGTCGTCTTCCAGACGACTCAGACAAGAGAAACTGAATTATAAAAACATAGCTAAGACCGAGAAGAGGGAGGCGACATCCCTGTAGTGGCCGTAGTAGGAGGTTGATGTCCGACCTGAAGTTTCAGATTATTTTCTGCCATCAACTGTCATTCCCGTGCTTTCTTTACCATGTGAGGAGCTTCCAGTAGCTTTTTATCTTTCTGTTCCAACTGTAAAGTGAACTCTGCCACCTGGGCTGCTAATGCCTGTGCCTCCTCCTGCAAGCTACAACGGGCCTCATAGGTAGTCATCTTCATTTCCATCTCCTTCCTCAAGCTCCTCTCTACTGTGGCCAACTATGCCTGCTTCTCACCTTCCTTTTCCAGTGTTGTTATGTACATCCATTGGGCCTCTTTTTCCACCTGGTTAAATGGTCGGCCCATTAATTGCTTCCGCCTACCACCATAGTTATCTCCAGGTTCGTTCAGGCAACGGCACCAAAATGTTTAGTCCTAAATGTATAGTTGGTGAATAATCAGATAACACAGTATTTCCCGTACGTACCAAGTATTCATGAAACAGAACAATTATACATCACACCATAAATGACAATGATAATATTTAGACCAGAAAGGTTATATCTTTATTCCAGTGTCCAGAATTGTCCATACATAATAATCTTTGTGCCGAGGTTCCAACCAAACAATATATAGACCCGACGGTTGGTCAAGTTGCCAACTGTCACCAACTCCCAACTACTCGATGGGAACCTCTCAGCGACAAACATAACATAAACACAACATACATACTTATAGATCTTATTCTTAATAACATACTTTATTTACCCCTAACATGTAGCTTAGGGTAGCTCTTGTTCTTCAAATTAATCTTCTTCATCAAACGCTACCTCAATATAGTGAGCATGGCCCTTGCCAAGGCATCTGTGACAAAATTCCCATGGCTCTTTCCAAGATAAGCATAGCTTCTTCCTTCTAGGTTCATTTCTAGTGTCATCATCCAACTTCTTTGCTACAAATAGTTGCGGTGTAGCTATTTGTGGGTGTCAATTGGATCTCCTATTTGATATTTGCCCTTCTGAAATCTAGTTGTGTGTGGTTTTGGCCATCATACTTCCTTAATAGGGGTGGCTCAAGTATCAACCCTCTCTTCATAGCCTCGTAAACTAATGATGATGCAAAGGCCTTAACTAGACCTTTGAGAGGCTGATATATACCCTAAAAAAAGGAAAGTGGTCCTCTTCTCTGATATATTGGGTACCATAGCTGCAACTCTTTGAAGTTCCACTACATATGCATGCACCAAAGTCTATTTCTTGATTCTAGTAAGTTCTATAAAATATTCCTCTTCATTCTTTTGCTCAAATCTATCTAGCAACCACTAACTAAAATCTTCAATAGTTTACACAAGGTCATGCTGCTGCGTGACCTTCAATAGTTTAAACATGGTGCCATCAATTATAGGCAATGACCTCTAGGTGCAATATAGGAAACTATGCTGCACCCTCTTCCATATTTGGGTTGAATGTGAAATAAGCTTGCAATTTCTACAACCAAGTCCAAGTAGATATCTTCATGGTACCATCAAAAGTTGGTATAGTTAATTTATTCACCTTATGCTTTAATTCTTCCCCACCATTATCTGCTTACTCCCTTGACCTCTTCTACACTAGGTATTTTATCCCAATAGATCCAAGTATTTGTCAAAGGGTATGGCCACCTTCAAATCTTTGGTCTTCTCTTGATATTCCAAACAATCTATCAAGATCCTTTGTACAAGAAGATTCAAACTCAATTCTAATAGATCCACGTATTTGTCAAAGGGTATGGCCACCTTCAAATCTTTGGTCTTCTCTTGATATTCCAAACAATCTATCAAGATCCTTTGTACAAGAAGATTCAAACTCAATTCTCACTTCTCCCTGTAAGAACATGGTTAAGTCTACCCACTGTTACTCTAGTTATTTCCTTGGCAACATGCATGTTAAATACTTTAAATCTCAATGACACAAAGTATCTATCAAAGGGTATGGCCACCTTAAAATTTTCAGTCTACCCCTAATATTCCAAACAATCTATCAAGCTCCTTACAGAAGAAATTCCAGGGTCTACTCTTTCTTCTTCTCTCTAAAAGAACATTATTAATTCTTTCCCATTGTTATTTTGGTTACTCCCTAGACCTCTTGTATGCTGAATATTTTATCCCAATAGCTCTAAGTATCTATCAAAGGTGTGGCCACCTTGACATCTTCAATGTTCCCCTAATATTCCAAACAATATGTCAAGCTCGTCTCTTTCTTCTTCTATTTATACAAACATGGATCTAGAGGGTTTTGAAATGGAACCACCCACTGCTCAATTATTTGCAAATGAACTTTCCCCTTCATGGTGTTCTAGTGTGACTTTAATTTTGAGAAGGGGTGGTGGTGGGTGTATTCATCTAGATTTGCAACATTCTCGTCAACAATTCATTCATTCTCTCTTGACTTGCTAACAATCTTTCTTATCCTTCTAATAGCACCTTTGTCACTCCATCTTGCTTCATATAGAGACCTATTAGGTTGTCCTAAATAAATTCCGATCTTACTTCCTCTATCATAGGTATTTTGTTTCTCACCATACACCACATGTTGGAGGGATATTAGCTCTAATACCATTGCAATATCCTCAATAAGTTTTAATATAATATACTTACTGCTTTCTAATCACCAAGGTCCCATGAGGACAAGGTGAGAGCATACAATGAATAAATATTATTATTCACAACGTTCTAATCACCCAGATCCTATGAGGGTAAGGCATACGATGGATAAATCGTGATTTTTTTACATATATAATTTCCAATGATAATAACCAAAAAGATGTAACAAAACCCTTCATTTTGCACTTTATGTAGTGTGCCTGGAGCTTTTTTTTTTCATATTTTAACAAATGTTTGATAAATTGTCCACAACATAGCAAATTTGAAACAAAGTCTTTCTTAACAATACAATA
Organism: Cryptomeria japonica; assembly: GCF_030272615.1. Lineage (NCBI taxonomy): Eukaryota > Viridiplantae > Streptophyta > Pinopsida > Cupressales > Cupressaceae > Cryptomeria > Cryptomeria japonica. The sequence continues at coordinate 951,552,093 of NC_081407.1, read as the reverse complement.
TGAAATAGCAATGGATAAATTATGCACTATTAACTCAACACGTTGTTATGTAAAATTGTTGTATTGTTAAAGATAACTTTCATACAGATACAATGCCGAGATAAAATATGCTAACAACAAAAGAGCAGATATAGGGCTGCACCCACTCATAAGCTTCTGAAATACCAAATAAGATGGTGTGTCTCGGGTGTTCGAGGGTCCCACAACCTCTACAACATCAGTAGCAGCTCCTACCAATTTCCACACCTCTTCCCATGATGTACGGCTTGGTCAACCAAGTCTTAAAGCAAAATAAAAACCAGCTGCTACCTCCATGTTTGGTACAGCCTACTTCTTAGGAAGTATAGCTTGATTTATTGACTCCAATAATCACCTCCAATATATGTGCAGCTGGGTATTATTCAGCTGGTATGAAGGTGAGCACTAGGCACACAAATCCTTTACCAATATATTTCAATAATATAAGCAAGCAAATGATTTTTTTATTTTTTAATAAACCTTTTTTCTTTAATTTGCAAATCCATTGGACACCAAAGAAGCAAACCTAGAAATGATATTTCAATATTCCATTACAACTCACGAATTTCATGACATCAAAAGACCTATGAATCCTGGATGAATCCATTCATAAATTGGCTAGGAGTGTTTCCATCCTTGAAACCAACCTTTGCCATTGGATTTTTGTCCTAGGGTAGGAAAGATCAATAATTGCACAATCTCCAAAGCTAGAGTATTTTTTTAATGCCATAAAAAAATTCTCACCTTAAATCTCCCTTATATACAGTTTTTGGAAATCAATAAATATTATTTCCCACACTTCTTATTTTCCTCAAAAAGTGGACTTTATAATATAACTTCACAATTTGGGCCCCAAAATTAAGTCACCTTTAATAAAATTATCCAACTTTAGAAAATCAATAAATTAAATATAATTCATCTAAATATTGACTCTATTTAGACAACTTAATTTAATTAATTAATTAATTATTCCCTTATCTAATCTCAATTAGCCTACAGGAATGAAAATAGGCTTTTGGTCTTCACCAATCACCTACGCCTACAAAGGGGACATTACACTCTCTATCGACTCAACCATGAAATCATTGCTTCACCAAAGAGGTGAAAAATTTTCATCACAACATTTGCATTTTTTCTACAATACCTTTGATTTCTCAACTCCTCTTATTGATGAGGTGAATATTTCAAATCATTTTACACTCCTTGCGAATGGCATTCTTCCCTTCAATTCCATTGAACCATCACCAGTCTTATCCACCTCTCCTCATGTGTTGACCACACACCAGTTCATGTTCCCCAATCCCCTCAAATCCCAAATGCTTACACTAGTTCATGGTCTGGATGCAAACAAATTCAAAAATCAGAACTTAGTAATCATCAACAAGATTCAGTAATTGAGAAAAGGAAAACTGCAGCAACAAATCAGATTTACTGAGTTACCTAGTTGGCTGCCTACTTCATTTCAGACCTGCAAATCAGCTGTTTCAGAGCTTCTATCTTCAGATGTATTGAAGACCATTTTATGGGTATGCTTAAAACTGAATTGTAAGTCTTTTTGAAGTACTAAGTCACAATCCTAATAAGGAATTTTGTAATTTTCAGACCTGAAGCTAAATCTGAAACTTCTATTTCAAGTTACAAGTTCCATGTTCATTATCAATATTAATTGTATGCAATTGTTGCTTATTTCATATTGTTTCATCCAAAACATTGCAAGCACAGAAAGAAAACAAACTCTTCCGCATTCCCGTCTAGTTCTGAAAATACCATATTCAAAAAAGAAATATAGTATTGTTAATTTAAAATTAACAAGCAGGTTACAGTTTCAATGTTCCACTTGGGGTGGGCCATTACACAATCCCATGTCCAAAATCACAAGAAAAGTAAAAGAAGCCATCAATCAATCTTCCATCGATGATAACATTAAAAAACATCTCATTCCTAATTGAGAGATCATTCCCAGAAATTCATTGTGTACAAAAATCCGTAAGGTTGGCATTCCTCTAAGGCCCATTATTGATGCTACAATTTCCCCCACTTATAAATTAGCGACCTTCCTCACCAAGAAAATCACCCCCCTCATAAACAAGACTTGCTCTTTCATCAAGGGTGTTGATAATATAGCGTCAGTCGGTCTCCTTCTAGCCAACTCTGCAAATCAAAATGTGTGAATGGCCTATCGGCCTTACACATTTCACATTTCGATTATTTATATATCATGCCTTATACTTCTGTTGAGTTCTAATGTGCATGTTTAATAAGAAGTTAATATACAAAATAGTGAATTTGTTAATCAGTATAACCGATTGACTATTTGCATTAACTTGTGTTTATGACGACTAATGTCTTGTCTGCCACCCTTAGTGAATGGGTGCGATATCTTGTGACTGTCATATCTCTCCAAAGAGAGACGACTCTTGACAACGTCACCCATCGATGCATATTAATTGTTATACCTGCATTGGAGATTGATACATGATAGCACATCTAACCGAATTCAACTGATAAGGAATGGATAGCATATATAGTGAGCAATATCAGATCTATAACATATCGAATATATAAATACAGCAGACAGAGGCAACCAGATCGTATTTCAACATCAGCAAATTATATGTATCGATTACAGATCAATCACACAACATTGGATAACTCTAATAATAGACAACTATAGTTGATAGATAAGAATTGAAGTATATACCTACAGCAGATTGGTTATACTTCATTGCTGATCAAAGCCTCAATATATCTCAGATAGATTGTTCATCGGGTGAAGATATTCATCAACAGACTAATATTCATTTGTGATTGAGATCAAAGCATTAAGAAAAATTAAAATTACCTGCCTATAATAATCTGATCAAAACTCAACATGGTATCAGAGCAGATTCTTTCCTGTGCCTGCTCTTTAGTGACAAGATGGGTTCAACTCGAGCACAGAATCAACTCCCTGTTTTACATCATCAGTGAATTGATTATTGAAGTGATCTGATTATGATGAAGGCGAACCTCACTAAGGCAGTGATTTTGTGTTATCTTCATAAGCTAGTGATTTGATATCAACATTGGACAGCGACTTCATCTCTGCGAATACAGCGAACCATATCACTTTCATTATCAGTGATTTTGCATTAATGATCTGGTTAATAGGTTTGAATTCATTGAGGTCGATTTTATGTGTGGAGCAATTACTGAGTAAAGCGAGCTCCCCAGAGTGAACAGCGATACAATTGTACATACTGGAAAATTATATGTTCACGAATCTGTGATTGCCCGACAGTTCTTTTTGTTTGTGGGTTTTCCGAAAGTGGAGATTTGCAGCGATATTTGGATCCATGGCCAAATCTCACAGTCCACACTCATTGCGATACCATTGAGACAACAGTTTCATATCCTTGAGCCGATTGTGGCAGATAACATCTCTGTATTTTGCAGAATTCGCATCACTGTTCAACAGTCTGTGCGTTTGTTTCGATGGCTCAATCAACTGTTGGCTCTTTCACTTGATGGGCTTACTGTCGTGTATGGGGGGATCAGAGCGGTTCTCTTTTCAGCTTTAATTCCTGTCAGATCAGGTGTCTTTTGTGATCTACTTTGCAGATTTTATGTGTGATCGAGTCCTCTTCATGCAAATCCGTAGTCATTGCCTTGGCTTGAGGCATGACAATTTGTTGTAATTTGACTCATTGATTTCCCTGCATTGAGATCCTAGTTGGCAGCGATTTGTTTTTAAGGCAGCTTCATTTCATTTGGTTGAGATGATTTTTATAAGGCATGTATTTTTCAGCTCTTGGCTTTCTGTTTCAACATCATTTGGGTTGAACTATATTGCTTTCATCGGCTAGTTTCAAAACCATCGTCTTCATCACGCTGGCCTTCAATATCCATGGTTGGAGATCGTCATTTGTAATGGGTCAGGCGCATTTACAGCTACAGAATCTCAATGTTTCCAGTTTGCAACAACATCATTGGTGGAGACAAAAAAATTTATGCCTTTTTGAGGTAGCTATTCTTGTTTAGTTCGAATAGGCATCAGATGCTTCCTCTTCGTGAGCTTGGTCACCGTGGTGAGTGGGTTGTGTTATGCGTGGGTCATTGGTGTTTTGGCGTATGGTGACTTTGAGGCCTCAATGGTAGAGCTCATTGGCACGTGAAACTGACAGCCCATCGTCATCCAAGCCTCACCATTATTTTGCTGAAAAAAAAATAATTAAGTTACAGATCCGGTACAGCAGCGAAGCAGACCTGATTCGCCCGCCATTGGAAGTGATTTCTCTTGGTGGACTGTTGACAATTTACCTAGGGTTTAACCCTATTCTTGAGCACCACATTTGGGAGAGATGTTCATGAATGTTTGTTGGTTTTTTATGGCAAATTTGACATCACTCTTTGGAGCAGCAGACAATTCAGACCTGAGTGCATCCTTGGAACGGATTTCCTTCGCATCTTCATTAAAAGTAAAGTGGCTGCATCAGAATCAATATTAAGATAAGTTTTATGGTTGAGTAATGTTCATGAATTTCATATGTAGTTATTAATTCACGCAATTACATTATGCGTATTATTTGTGAAACAACATTGTCAGCAGATGTCCGCTTACGACAAGCTGCATTTCGATATCTTGTTTGTTAAATTTCTTCAATTTACTATGAGAAACTTGTCCCTTACATATAGGACATCTTTAGAATCACAGCCTGTTGCTTTTCAGGTTATAGAAGTTTGAAGTTCTCTTTGAGATGAAGAGATTGAAATTCAGGAGGAATATGCAGAGGACTTCAATGGAGATTCTGAGATTTAGCAAAACAATTATTTACCTGCAGAAGTGCAACAGTTCACTTGTGAAAACCATAGAGGCATTTGTGCAGGTGATGATAGCATCTAAGGTTACAAAGAAAGAAGGCTCTTCCAGTGAGAGGGAGCGTACTGCGAGGAGATTTTGTTCTAAATCTCAGGATGGTCATATTCCTACCTGTTGTGACCATTTCACACATCGCCCCATTGAAATGGGGACCCCCTCTTTTTTGCTCGGTTTTGCCTGTTTCTCTCTCTGCTTTTAGGGTTTTGAGTAAGTGAGTGAGTCGTCTGGACTAGGGCTAAGCCTTAGGGTTTCCTTTTTTGATATTTTCAAGCCGAAGTCCAGTCAATTTTGAAAGTTTATTGAGCATTCTCGCATGGATTGCAATTTTGAAATAGGACGAGTTTGTCAAGATGTCAGGTGTGTCTGTCTGGGTCCAGTCAGGATTTTGAAAGCAAGTTCAAATTTTGCCTAAGTGTTAGTGATGGATTTGTGCAATTTTGTCCGGGTGAATTTTGACCAAATTTTGGAAAGTTTGATAATTGACCCCTGGCCTTGGAGATGACCTAATAATGCCTTGTGAAGTGACTGAAAGCCTAAATTCTTGATATTTTGGCCTATAGGGGTAAAATCGCTCCTGTCCTTCAGTCAAGGACCAGGGCGAAATTGGTATTTTATGCATCTTGGTTATTGACTTGTTTCATTTGTCTTGTGCAGGGCCGCCAGGAGATGCAATCAAGCATAAATTGAAGGTTTTGAAGGTTTTTTGAGACTCAAAATGGCAAATTTTTAAGTTTTAGGCCAAATCGCTCCTGTCCCTCTCCCAGGGACCAAGGCGAAATAGCTTACTTAGGGCATTTTGGGCCTTACTTGATCAAATTGAAGTGTCAAGAACGCAATAAGAGATGAAATCAACATAATGGAGCACCCAGACTTAGTCGTTTGCAATGAAAAGTTGAACATTTGGCCTTAAGGACAAAGATCGCTCCTGTCCCTCACTGAAGGACCGGAGCTTGTTTTTCAACGTTGCACTGTCCTTGCAGGGCCAAGACAATTTTTTGACTAGAAGAGATCAAGGAGGACACGTTTTGTCTATTGAATATAATTTGAAGTAATTTGCAAGCAAGGAAATATGCTAAAATGACAAAATCACTCCTGTCCCTCACTGAAGGACCGGAGCTTGAACACCAAGTTTGCCTTATTCTTGCAGGATTAAATGATTTCGCGATGTGGAAGAGATCTGGGAAGGTACGTTTTGCCTATTGAATATAATTTGAATGGATCCCGAAAGAGAAAATCTACCCAAGAAGTCAAGTTCGCTCCTGTCCCTCTGTCAGGGACCAGGGCGAATTTTAAAGATAGCTCCTGTCCCTCTCCAAGGGACCAGAGCGATTTTCTCAAAGGACAAGTTTTGGACCAAGGAAAAGCGAATTTCAAGTTTGAGATGAAGGAAAGGTGACCCAACTAATCCGTTGAAGATAATCTTGAAGGTTGGCAATACACAAATCAGCTTACAAATGAAAGTTAGCTCATGTCCCTCTCCAAGGGACCAGGGCGAAATCTTGGTTATCTAGCCTCTCCCTCCGAATTTGAATGGGTCCAAGTCAAGACACGAAGTCAAAATGATGTTTGGAATGCTTTTAAGGAGAACGAAGTTGCAAAGGACCACAAAACTTGCTCAAATTGCCTAAGGCGCTCCTGTCCCTCTCCAAGGGACCAGAGCGAACTCTTCAGGTGTGCCTAATTTTGGAGTACTACTATCGTTTGCAAGACTTAAGAAGGAATAAGAAACAACATTTTTCACTTTGAAGACAATTTGAAGTTGATATGATCAAGGGTTCGCACAAAGAACAAAATGGCGCTCCTGTCCTTCAGTCAAGGACCAAAGCGATTTCAATAAAGTCAACCGTTCCCTTCAAAAACTACGTCAAGGCAAGATCATGCGGGATCCCAAATGTCTTTAGGAAGATAATGAACAAGGAGTTAACGTCAAAAATCAACAATTTTATGCCACAAATGCAAGTTCGCTCCTGTCCTTCAATCAAGGACCAGAGCGATTTCTATGAAATCAAACATCTCCCTCCAGAATCACGCCAAGGCAAGAATTGTGCAAAGTAAGGAGTGCCTTTCGAAGATGATAAACAAGGAATTGACCCCAAGGCTCGGCAAATTTTGACTAAAATGTAAAGTTCGCTCCTGTCCCTCAGTCAGGGACCAGGGCGAAAATCTCCAAAAATCAAGTTTGCTTTGCAAAGGACAAGATTGGCATGCGTAGAACAAACAAGGATGATCATTGCCTACCTCGCAAGTTGATTTGGCGATTCAAAAGACAAGGACCATGGAGTAAAAGCAAAAATCGCTCCTGTCCCTCACCAAGGGACCAGGGCGAAAATAGTCTAAGAGGCATTCATTTCAAAAATTGAATAGATCAAACTCCAAGTTACAAATGAAGATCCCTGTTTGGACGTAAGGGAAGTGACTTTGAACGTGAAAATCAATCCAAGTTGGCTAAGGCGCTCCTGTCCCTCTCCTAGGGACCAGAGCGATGTGGTTAGTATCCCTTATATCTCTCATGTCTTGGCGCCAATAAATTTTGAAATTCATTAAATGCTAAAATTCGATAAACTTTGAAATATTTAATTAAAATGGCATTTAAAAAAATAGCGCATAAGGCATTTAATGATTGATTGGGCCTTTTAAAAAATCGAAATTATTAATTACAAAGGCATTTATTAAATAAAAGGGAGAGTGCTTGGGATTATATTTCCATATTTTTACAAAAGTCGGCCTCCATTTTATTTAAATTTTATTTATTATTTGCCTTATTTTCAAAAGTCGGCCTATGTGCAATTAAGGAGGTGAGCGCCTATATAAGAAGGGTACTTTCAAGCATTTTAAACCATCATTCAATCATTGTTGCATGCGAATTTGGAAGAGCAATAAAAGGAGCGAATTTTGTCCAAGGAAAGGAGCGAAATTTCCATCCAAGGTGGAGTGCGAACTTTGTTTGTGGTTAGAGTTGGAGCGAATTTTCCCTTAAGGCGTTGAAGACCCCAAGGTGGTGAAGTTGATAAAGGAGGCGCATTGGCTAGGAGAAGCTCGCATTGAAGACCCCTATCTTCATTTTGCCTAGGCGAATTTCCTAATTTTGCATCTTTTTAGAGTTAGTTCTCAAGAAAGGTATGGCAAGATCTCCATTGTCCAAATTTTGAATTTTGAATCGTCCTAGCCTCAATTTTGAATTTTGAATTTTGAATCTTGAATTCCAAAATTGCATCGTTATATTTAGGAAATGATAATTCAAAGATTTATCATGAAGTTTCCTAAATTCAATCTTTAATCTAGTCTATATTTCTATATTGCAAAATCTATTACTCATTATGAAATGTTGTGTAGGTGTCACGATGGCGACCCCGAAGGCAGGAGCATCTACCAGTCGTCCAACCCTCATGAAGGAAGATCAGAAGAATGAAGAATTAGAGACCAAGATCGTGTCTAAATGGAGCAACATTGGAGATACCAACTTGGGAAACTTCAGTGTGAAGAAGTTTCGAGAGGTCCCCTACATTGGCAAACCATCACCTGTCGCAAGGAGAATAATTGAAAGTGGCATTATCAAGGCGGCCGGCTTCCCTCCAGCAATCCAATGCCATGAGTTGATGATCGAGTGTGCTCGCCATTACGATCCACAGTCTAGATCGATCGTGTCCAAGGAAGGAAACAGTTTGGCTTATCTTTCAGAGGAGGCCATCAGTGAAGCTCTTCACCTGCCAGAGCACAGAGATATGATTTATAAAAGCTTAGAAGGAGCCAGGTCCATGTACGAAGATGATCCAGACACTTGCTTGAGCATCATCAACAAGAATTGGTTACTCAAGAGTCGTCCTCGCCTGAGCAAGATTCCGAACACACCACATAGGATCGACTTCCAGGAGGAGTACAGAGATTTGATAACATTACTTAACCGAGTTACAGGGGCTCCTCAAGCCTTCTATTTTGAGAAATGGATGTTCTACTTCATCCAAGTAATAGTTCAAGGAAAAGGAACAATTCATTGGGCTAGAATGATTAGCCATTGCTTGGACATGCAGTTAAGAAGACTGAAGGCTACCAAGTCTTTCTACATGAGTTCATACATCATATATGCCTTGATCAGGAGTTTCGAATATGCAGGACTGCCTCACAGAGGAGCGATCGGAAGAGGGCCCGGGGAAGTCAGAGTTTGTGATTCCTATGTTCATTTGCATCATCCTCCAAGAAGTGACTACAAGTTAGTCAATGATACCTTCACGATGAACATCACCAGGACATTGCAAGGCGGGATTCACAATCGGCTATCTCAAGATGCACAAGAGCTTGTAAAGAGGTACGGTGCTTGGTTCATCCAATTTCAGAAGTTTACATATATTAGAGTTCATGGATGTCCTTCACCTCCCTATATGTTGCCGAGATATCCGACAGACAGAATAGTGTTACTTGAGGTAACTAGACAGTTGGCAGCTTATGCGAAGGCATTCAGACACAGGCATGGAAATGGAGTTCCTGTTCCTATCATACTAGGAAATTCAGTTGAGGTATGTCCTAATGCTCTAGCCATGGATGATGCAGAAAAGGAGTTAGCTTTATATTCATTTTCATTCTTTGCCATGAGAGAGAGTTTCGATCCTTATGGGTATATAGAAGAGACAGTCGGAAGGAAATACAGACATGAACCTCAGATAGAGGATTTTGTGATGAATCTCTCAGATGATCTTGAAGTAAAAAGAAAGATGCATTCCAGATTGCCTTTAGACTTTATCAGGAAATGCAAAATTTATAGAGTGGCCGACCAAGCTCAAGACAGTGGCAGACATCTCCAATCATCTTATGATCGAGAAAGCAAAGCAGTGAGGCTAGATTGGAATGAACCTGAAAGTTTGGATCTAGATGCCTTGATGGCTCCAGTTTTGTCTTGTACTCGCAGATGGGTTGATGTGCAACATCAAAAGTTGAGAGAGCACGGCATATCTATGACTTTTACTTTGGAGGAAAGACCAGGAGAAGGAGGAGCAAGTGTGAATGAAGGTAATCCTAATCCTAGAAACACAAGCAAGGGCAACCTTCGAAGCGTAAGTGAAGGCAATCCGCATCCTAGAGGATCGAAGAGAAAGGAGAGACCTGAGAAAAGAGAATCCTCCAAGAAGAAGCAAGAAGCCAATAGAGATCGTTCATCCGGCACATCTTCTCGACAAGAGAAGAGGACACTTGAAATGGAAGAATCTATGGAATCAATGGTACAGAACGATAAACAGGAAGAAGGACAGGCACCTCAACGTTCGTCAAGTCAAGTCAATGAGCTACATGAAGACAAGAATAATGACGAAATGACATCTCCTCTCAGAGAAGAAGAAACATTGCCTAAGGAGATACAAGTTAGAGAAACAAGATCTGCCATTCCAGATTGGTTAAAGGAGAGACTAACAAGGGTGATTGTAATCGAGGACGAAGATAATGTGATTGATTTAGAGAGCCTTGTTGGAAATTCTCAGGAAGTGACAGAAAAGAGGAAAGCCACTAAGATGTCCAAGATGATCAGAGATGAGACAGGATCCAGGAAATTACAGATAGCTACACCAGCAGTGGACAAGTATGAAGGTGAAATCCTTGCGGAGGAATATGATGTAGAGACATTTGAGCTTGGTCCACTCACAGCCGAGCAGACGTTGGATGATGCCACTGATTCATTTGAAGCACTTAAAGACAAGCTTAGAGAAGAAATGGAAAAGAATAGAAAGCTTGAGTGAGAGGTCAGTGCTTGGAGAGGCTACTTTAGCCATCTCAATCAGCCTTTGAGGCGTCAGGATCCAGCAGTATCTCCTGCACAGGCACTTCCCTTTGAATCAATTGGTGAGGCAGAGAGAGTCAAGAGTTTGGTCCAGCTTATGAGCTCTTGGATTGACAAATCCCATACAGTTGCTATTGAATTTGCAACAAGAATGATGCAGACTATTCATCGGGCTATTCAGGTTCTTGAGATCATCCACAACCTAGTGATAACTGTAGCTGCGTTTGCTCATACTAAGGATGTTATCATTCCTATCCTGCAAGTAATCAGACAAACATCAAGGAAGGTCCTAACGCAAGAAAAGATAATGGATGGAGGACCTCATAGTTTACTCCAATGGTCAACTTTACTCCAGATGAAGGAAGTCCTTTTTGAGGACATCAATAACAAATGCAATCAAGTTGAAGAGATTATCCATCCGATCCAGGACAAAGTGTTTGAAGTATTATGTACTATTCTTGGCAGGAGGATTGCAGTTGAGACAGATGTGGATTTGCAAGAATTAGAAGATAGGGTCAAGGTCATCTTTTGCAAAGATGAGAATGTTATTACAGATGAGCAACGGGATCAGATGTTTGCTACCATGCTCTTGATTGAGAAAATCAAGGAACTTGAACCTGGATGGGACGCTGCTCTTCTCAAAGCTTTCGATCAGGTCATCCACTTGGAGGAACGAATGAGGAATCTTCCCGAGATTCCAATTGCTGAGATCGAAGGAATCGTGTCTAGATTCATTGCATATGCTAAGAAAGAGCATTGCAAAGGGAATCAGATTCTAGAAGAAAGGTTGTTATAGATGATGTGGCACCTTAATTTTCATTGGTCTATGTTTCCTAGGTTTTTGTGCCAAATTTAATATTTTGGCTATGCATTTAATATTGTTCAATAAAAAGGGGGCTATTTGTAATAAACCCTAATTAGGGTTTAGGTGTCATAATCTTGGCCATTGATCTTCTTTTGATCTGGACCGTTCATTGTAATTGAGGATGCTATTTATACCCTCATTCATTTTCATTTTGATATATAGATAGATAGATAGATATAGAATTCAGAGAGAGCAATAAGAAATAGTTAGAGTTTTTGAGAAGCAAGTTATTTTGTAGCAAGATTGAGCTTTGAAGAAGGAATTTCAAACAATTGTTGTTTATGATGGCTTTGAGATCAATAAAATATTGAAGTTATGGTGTTTTATTGCAATTCTTGTGGTTATCTTCATGGTTGTTTACTTTCTTGAATCATTCTCAGTCAAAATAGTATTTAAGTTTGAAGGACTAAGTGTTGGGCTTGATCTTTGGTGAGATTCACATTCCAAACCACTAGCTTCTTACTGATTGTAGGAACGCCTTGTGTGGTCAACTGGATAGACTTGAATTACTTAAACCTTCAATCGTCATTGAACTTTGGATATGTGCCTTTGTGGTAGTGTTCATGATCCTTGATGAATTGAAAGATCATTTGTTACCTTAGAAGATCGCATCAATTTCAATTGAGTTGTTATTTCATGGCAATACTGAAGTTGGTAGAATCTTACCAAGTCCTACCCGCATTGAGTCATTCTTACGATTAGATTAGAGTTTACCTCTTGCAAACCCTACCCTTTTGATCTTTTTTGGAATTCATTAGTATTAGGAAATCTTGTTCCTGCAATTCGGATACGTAAGTCCCCTTGATGAAACAGCAATCACAACGACCACTGGTGCTTATCCACACGTAGAGACCCTACATAAAAGAACATTGGAGTCACCCTGATTGATCCTTTTTGCGACATCTTCAGCAATCAGAGACTTTATTCAAGAGAGGATAAGGTACCCTTGGGTATTTTATTCTGTGTATGATTGTGTACAAAATACACGTCAACACTACCTAGGGCTCGATCTTATGACAGTAGATCCATGGTGGTTTTGGATCTAGCACTTCCAGCCGTATGAGGATCATACCAAATGATGAGAGTTTCCTGAAGCAAGATATCTTCCATGATTGGGACCGTGTGAGCAAGGGATGCTTCCGTGACAGAGGGAACAGCTAAGAGGATGTCCTTTGATTGATATCCGAGGATCTTGGTCATATTGGTTCAGAGGGAGTGGACCATGTCAAGATGGTTTCTCTAGTGATCAGTCAAAGGAATATGATTCATGGGATGGAGTCCCATGGCCTTTATGCTGACTCCTAGGTCATTATATTCCTGGATAGATGAATACTTGGTGAGCTTGAAATACACCAAGAGTGATGCAGACTCCAACCTTGTATTTCATGAAAGGTCAAAGCATGTGATTATGTTAGAGACACGATGGAAAGGAATGCTATTAAGTTAAGATACATTAGTATTGATGAGCAGACGACAGACACTCTCACCAAACCTCTCTCCAAAATAAAGTTGTGTACTTTCGAGGTAAGCTTGGTATGGTGGTGAATTAAGCCCTAGCTGAGATTGAGTCTCAGCATCATTGATTTGTTTATATTTTTATACTAATGTATTCTTCTCTTTATAAGATGTTTAAAGTGTAAACTCTTGTTAATACATTTCTCTTTGAGAGAGACTTAAGGTGAAAGCCCTTATCTCCACCCTCTGATATGGTTCATGGTGGATGTCATGTGTGTGACGCCATGACAACACTACGTGAGAGAGTCTGTGGTGATTTTCTTGTACTTGTGTGTTTACCCTCTGTATGAGCCATGGTGAATATCATTGTGAGGTGATGATCTCATAATGATGAACACTTGTGCATCTTCCCATCATTATGAGGTGACGATCTCACAATAATGTTGATATCTCGTGAGGTGATATCTATGGATAAGCCATAATGGTGTATATCACGTGAGGTGATATCTATGGATAAGCCATAATAGTGGATATTACGTGAGGAGATATCTATATATAAGCCATGATGGTTGATATCACGGTGAGGTGAGATCTATGAAGGAGCCATGATATCACGGTGAAGTGATATCTTTCCTTTCCACATATGGATGTAGCCATTGTGGTCAAACATCACGATGAGGTGATGAGATATCACGGTGAGGTGATATGACTTGTCGAAATCAAGAAGGATTCCTCCCTAGCTAAGAGGGAGTGTTGATAATATAGCATCAATCGGTCTCCTTCTAGCCGACTCTGCAAATCAAAATGCGTGAATGGCCTATTGGCCTTACACATTTCACATTTCAATTATTTATATATCATGCCTTATACTTTTGTGGAGTTCTAATGTGCATGCTTAATAAGAAGTTAATAAACAAAATAATGAATTTGTTAATCGGTATAACCGATTGACTATTTAAATTAACTTGTGTTTATGACGACTAATGTCTTGTCCGCCACCCTTAGTGAATGGGTGCAATATCTTGTGACTATCATATCTCTCCAAAGAGAGACGACTCTTGACAACATCACCGATCGATGCATATTAATTGTTATACCTGCATCGGAGATTAATACATGATAGCACATCTGACTGAATTCAACTGATAAGGAACGGATAGCATATACGGTGAGCAATATCAGATCTATAACATATCGAATATATAAATACAGAACACGGAGGCAACCAGATTGTATTTCAACATCAGCAAATTATAAGTATTGATTACAGATCAATCACACAACATTGGATAACTCTAATAATAGATGGCTATAGTTGATAGATAAGAATTGAAGTATATACCTACAGCAGATCAGTTATACTTCATTGCTTATCAAAGCCTCAATATATCTCAGATAGATTGTTCATTGGGTGAAGATATTCATCAACAGATTAATATTCATTTGTGATTGAGATCAAAGCATTATTAAAATTTAAAATTACCTGCCTATAATAATCTGATCAAAACTCAACAAAGGGCTCCTCAAACTTCTTTAAATTTATCAAGGACAAAAGAGATGAGGAGGATGATATCCTAGTTAGCTTTGATGACATCTCTCTCTTCACCAAATTCTCGGTTGATGCAACTATTGAAATTGTGACGCATAAGTTGGATGGTGAGACAACTTCCTTAGTGGATTTGTATTTAAAATCCACATTCTTCATTTTCAAGTGGTTGTCTATGAGCAATCTTTTGGTTTGGACATGAGATTCCCTCTTTCTGCTATTGATGCCAAACTTTTCATGAAATATTTTGAAGAAACAATTCTCTACTCTTTCTAGATTAGACCTCTATTTTAAAAATTATACGCAAATGACAAAAACCTTTGTTGGCAACATGGTCTAGAGATATTTGAAGAATCTCACTCCCTCATAACCAATATTTTTGAAAGCATTCAGTTCATCGACAAAATTGAACATGACAACCAAATCCCCTTCCTTGACATTCTTCGCCTCAAAAAACTAGATGGATCCATTTCCCATTGTTTTTATTGAAAAACCAAGCACATAGACCTTCACCTTCATGTGTCTTCCCACCACCACCCAGCCTAAAAGGCAAGCCTCCTAAAAACTCTTGCCACTAGAGCTTTCCAAATTTGCATTGAGGGAAATATTGCTCAATAAATTGCTCATCTTATAAGGATTTTTCTAACTCAATGGCACAAGCCTAAACCCATTTATAGAACATTTAAACAAGTTAAAACTCATAATACCTCTCCCAAGAGTAATGATTTCTCATTAGATGTCCATGTTGCTACTATCCCTGTGTGGAAGGCATCTCAAACAAAATCTCCAAAATCCTTCTGAGAAAAGGCAAGAGGTGTTCTTTCCAACCACTTACAACCATAAGAAGCCTCGTACATTCCTTCAAAGATCCCATTGAACTCCTACACAACTCAAGGGTTAATAAGATCGAATACTCACGCAATGCCCCATATATCAATGAAACCAGTACCTCAATCAACATGAGGACTAAAGAACATGATGCTAACTTTAGACATGAGAGAAATCAAAAATCTGCCCTAACTTAACACTCTTTCAACAAAAAGCACCACATTTTCTTAAAGGAGACTCAAATCCTAGTGAAAGAGAACTTTAGATGAAAGATGAAGGAGGTGGTTGAAATTAATAGGCACACACTTAGCCATAAATGCAATGATGGTTGGATTTTAAGTTTCTCATGGCACCCAATACTTACCTCTCTCAAAAGTGGTCATTCTACTTTCTAACACAAGTTGACTTCCCTTCCCTCTTTCTATTGTTGACCTTATTTCTCCTCAAATTGTTCCTTTTCCTTCCCCCCTTGTTATCACTTCTCCCCTCAACCATGTTTCACTTCGCTCCTTCAACCTCTACTTTTTTCATTCCCTATCCCTTCTACCGTAAGACTTGCTCTCTCTCCTCTTTAGGCCTCCTTTAACCTTTTGTAGCTTCTCTGATACTATTTTTGTTTCACTTTTGTATCCTTTCCTCTTGGCATTTTCATTTTCCTCCTCTTTCTCTTAATTCTCTTTGCTAGGTTGTTTGCATCCTTTCTTTCATTCTTCCCTCTCTAATATTCCTTTCTTTTTCATCATTGATCCTCCAAGGCACTCATGTCTCTCCTTTGTTGGTTTCATTTCTTTTCCAGTATCTTTTGTAATTTTTTAAGTTGTTCCTATTTCTTCCTTTCATTTTGCCCTTTTTTTTCTGATACATAGATTGCAGTCTAGGGGATTGCTCCCTATGCATTAATAATATAGTATACAAATTTAAATTTTCCTTTCCTTGGGTCTTAGCCTAGATTCAAAAATCCAAGAGCATATGCAACTTGGAAACCACACCCTAATAGTCTTAGCCTATACATTCATTTAACCAAGCCAATCCCAAATGCTATGGGAGACAAAATGTTGATGGGGCGGTTAAGGGTAACCCAGGGGAGGCTGGTAGTGGTGGTGTTTTCAAAAATGAGCAGGGACAGCCGGTGGGTCTTTTTCCTATGGATTGTGGTGTAGTTTTACTACTGAGACCAGGGGGGGGTGAATCAGTAGTAGATAAAAAAACTTTTAACCCTAAATCAATTTAAACCTTTAACAATACTTGTCAACCTTCAATCTGAAAACTGAAAGAAATTGAAACTGAATGCAGAAAGAGATACAACCGCACAACAAATACAATGCACAATATTTTACCTAGAAATCCACAATGGAAAAAACCACGGTGAGAAACGCTGCTAGGATCTACTGTCCTAATCCAGCCTCACAAATAAATCCAATTACAATAATTAAGGGCACCAACCCTAAGGAGTCACCAAGCCCCTAAGAGCACCAACTCATCCATCACCCACTTAACAACCTGAGCACCAATCCAGTATTCTTAAAGCACTAACTTTTACAACAAGAAGTTACAACTGATTTGAAATTTCTTTTTACAACTTTTGGAACATGTAAGCAAATAATTACAATCTGAATATAAACGAACTTCAGATATCTGTAAGAGTCCTTCTGCAAACTAAGTGCAAACTGAACAATATAAATCTGATCTGAATCAAACATCAATAAATGTTACCACCCACAGCATGTTCTTTGTAAAAGTTTTATTTTCTTATACCAGGATCAAAACTTCAGATCTCTGATCTCTGCAAATACTCCTTCCTCACATTTCTGATCACAGCATGGATTTCTCCAAATAGTCTCCAATCAAACTTTCTTCATCTCTATTACACTTTGTATCAGCAATTTCATCTGGCTTTTATGATAAGTCTCTGTTCAGGAATTTCACATTACACTAATTCTTTTCATCGACCCTTCACATTCCTTTCATACCTATCGCTCATACATTTATAATTTTCTTTTTTATCAAACCTGTATGATTTCCACATATACACCCACACATTTCATCAAAAAACCACTTTCGTTAAGTGCTATCTTTTATCGGGTGAACAGTTAGGAGAAATAGTTGTTTATAACTTTTTACACAGTTATAACTAAAGCAACAACAACAAAACACTTATTTTAACAAACTTCAACCTCCAGACATAAACGTCGCTCTTCTAAATCTCTTCTATGTCGCTGTTCATATTACACAAATGCAACTGACAAAATATAGTTACCCATGACAGTTAGCAATACTATAACAGAAAGATATATTAATATCTCTGTTCGATATAGAAGATACCAGTATCGTCTTCAACAGCAAACTTCAGGATGTCGTCCATGTTTGAAAATTCTGATAGGTGTATCAATATGAAGAAGATATTCAATACTTGTAGTGTGTTTGCCAGACTCAGTTTATGCTTCAGATAGCGGTAATAATAATTTCTTTGTGGCAATATAAGAACTCTTCTCTCTGTGTAAAAACGGAACATTGAAGATAGAAACTCTTCAGAAAAACCTGATAGATGTTCATGTTTTGCATCCTCGGATTATATGAATAACAATTATATCAATTCCCCACACCTGAATATCTTCTGCAAGGTATATATGATTGACCTCTAATATTAGAGTCTATGCCAGATTATCAAACCCGATACTTGAGTCTATACAACAGTGCTGAGAATTTTGAGTGTCGTTCTCAGTCTGTCTCAATGACATCCCCTCATATAAAGTCACAGCATGTAAAGCCCCACAGTGACCCAATGATCAAATCAGTAATATCATTTTACTCCCACAACATCATATTATAATCAATCATGGGAATGTTATTTGCCCAACTTAAAACTATAATGTTTAGACCATAATCTCATTGATAGCTTCTAGAAATTCCTTACTTTTCGTGACAAACATCTCCCATCTGTAGAATAACTGCACATCTCTGTTTTGACATCAATGGCAAACAATTCCAACAGGCTGGTAGTGGTGGTGTTTTCAAAGATGAGCAGGAACAGCCGATGGGTCTTTTTGCTATGGATTGTGGTGTAGAATCTAACAACGTGGCTGAGGTGGGGGCTTTGCTTAAAGGTTTGGAATTAGCTAGGAGTCAGGAGTGGAATAGACTTTTGGTGGAGGGAGATTCGAAGGTAGTTAGTAGAGCTGTCAATGGGAGGAAAGTGATGAGTTGGCGTCTCAAGGCTGTTTTGGGGATGGCCTATTCTTCCTTGCAAGCGTTTGCTGACTATAAATGCTCTCATATCATGAGCTTGGAAAATAAGGTTGTGAACTGGGCTGCAAATTTTGGTGTGGGTCTGTTTGCTAGAATGGGAGAAAGTGTTCAAGTTTGATGGTCTAATTATCCATTTGATATTCGTCAGCTGTTGCAGGATGATATCAACGAGCACCCCCCGGACAGTTAGGCTGTTTCTTGCTGTGCCAGTTGTTCCTCATTGTTTGGTGGCTTCGGGCGTGTGTAGCTCAGGCTGTTTGTTTCTGGCTGTGTAAACTTCTTTGGGGGAATAGCGTGTAGGAAAGCAGAGCTGTAAACCTTCTTCAGAACAAATGTAGGAAAGCAGAGCTGTGGGATTGGAAGACTAAGAAAACTCTTTTTGGTTTATTAGTGGTGCCGGTTGTTCTTTACGGATGTGAAGTTTGGGGGAATAGCATGTCTAATCTCAAATGGAGGCAAATAGAAAAAATTCAAAAGCATCTTATCACCAGCAACCTCAAAGTCAAATCGATGACACCTTATGAAGTTCTTTTAGCGGAAGCGGGTATGTTCCCAATTGAGGCTTCGGCATCATTCGACTGTTATGCTACTTAAAAAAGATATAAAAGATGGATAAACATTGGTGGCCCAATTTGGTTGTTGAAGAGGACCTAAACCGTAGGAAAAAGACTTGGAAGAAACAAAATAACAAGTGGATGAACAAGTGGGACATAAATTTACATGACTGTCCTAGCAGCAAGGAGGAGATAAAAAAGTGGGTGTTAGAGAAATTTAGGAGCACCATGTGGACAAGACAGCTAGGGAGAAAAAAAGCCTACTATATTAAAGAATTTAATCCTACTTGGGAACATGGGGAAAAAGCTTACTTGAGATCTACGATTAATGCAAAGGCCAAAATTCTAATTGCACAGCTAAGGAAAGGATCTCACCATTTGAGATGCGAAACGGATAGATGGAAGGTACCCAAAGAAGATTGGCAAGAAAGGACGTGCACTTTTTGCAACAAGAGGACAGTAGAGACAGAGTGGCATTTTATTAAGGAATGTGCAGCTTACAAAGATATTCGAATTTGATAATGAGTTAAAGGTGGACAGTCTGAATGAGCTTTTTGAAGAGTCAAGGCTTCACAAAACAGTGAGTTTATTACTCAAGATTCATAAGAGAAGAACCAGCATGGAAAAGAACCTGAAAGTGGGCTAGCTTCGTGCATCTTGGTCCCTTAAACCATTAGGTCTCCTGGACGTCATTAAAATTCCTTCATTCATTCATTCATTGGTTTTTGTAATTTCTTTGTACAGTGGTGGCCTTTGGCCGTGTTTTTTTTGTTTTTGGTTACTGGAGCCTATAATCAGGTTTGTATAAAACCAAAAAAAAGAACTACCATCTGCATTGGTTGTTAACTAGAAAAATAGATAAACCAAAAATATACAGCTAAACACCCAGAATATATGTATGGGTCTGATCCTCATTGAGAATGCTATCATTCTTTATAAAGCTACATGAAATTGAGCCATACTTAGACAAGGATTTCTGGAGATTTCGTTACGATACAAATCCCTCAAATATGACTTGTAATCCATAAGATGTTCTAGGCTTGAGGTTGTGACAATAGAATATGCACACCCTACGCAAGAAGAAAATCCAAGGATTAATCCATGGACTTATGGACTTAAGCTTCCGAATGATTTGTTGAAGCAATGTCTAGAAATAAATTCAAAGTTGTAAATTTACCAAGTATCATACATAATTTTGATGATAAATGAAGCTTCATATGAGCAGTCCAAATAAATAAAAACTAAAAGCTCTCATTATACCGAAAATAAGCTACGAAACCCGGGGACGCGTCCCCTACCTGAAAACCCCCGTCCCAATCCCAGGGACGTTTCGGGGACTTGGGGACGGCCAGGGGACGTCCCCTCCCCGTCCCCAAATTGTCAGAATTTTGAGGGGACATCCCCGAAACGGGGGGATGGCTTCCCTAGCTGTGGGGGACGTCCGTACGTCCCGAGGACGGCTGGGGACGGATTGGGGACGTCCCAGCCGTCCCGGGGATGGCTAGACTTCCCCCACATCTAGGGTTAGGGAAAAATATTAAAATAAAAAGTCGTATTTTCATTTTTTTTTAATGATGTTTTTTGTGTAATTGAGGGAGTGAAATATCTCATGAAGGGTTTTTTGCCAATAGAAAAATATCACCCAACGCCTATATAAAATAATAAAAGTATTTTTGGCCTCGCGGGGCGCTGCCCCTCGACCCCGCCCTGTATCGCGACAGGGAGCGCGCAAGGGGCGCTGCCCCCAAACCCCTGTCAAAAAATATAGGGGGAAACTGCGCTGATGGAAGTAGTGAAAATTTAACCTCCGAGTCTGATTAGGCTCCATTATGTATGTTATTTCTTTAATATCTATTATGATATGCATATTGACAATGTGAATGAATTGAAATTCTGAATTATGAGTGCATATTGAGTATTGAGTCTATTGATAATGTTGTATGTTCAATGTTTGAATTCTAAAGTGTTTTCATAGTATCATACACATGCTATATCCATGTTTTCATATGAATATAATGTATAGATGCATGCTTTATCCATGTTTTCATATGAACATTTAGAATTTTCCTATATATTTTAAATTTTCCCTATATTTTATATAGCCGTCTCCTTTGTCGTTCCCCCGTCCCCAAATTTGGCAAAAAAATTTGCCGTCCTGAAAACTCATCCCCCCGTCCCCCGTCCCGGAAACTTGGGGTAACGTAGAAAATAAGTAAATTGTCAGACTCCATAGAGACCGTTTAGTTAGATGTTACAAATAATCCACACACAATATAAGAGTAGAACTTGTTTTGTAAGTATATGTGTATGATAATCGGCAAATACTTATATTCATAAAATTTAGAATGTAAAAGTTACATGTTAAATTCTTTAAGAAAAAAGCACAAATACTAAAAGTTACTAATTACACTTAAATTTTCTCGTTAAGAATTGAATATCTTTTCTTGCTCTCATGCGTTTGAAGGACCTGACAGTGAATATTTCGCACTCGAGTGGATAGGATATGTGCCCTCCAGTCTGAACACGGTCCAGGGTGGTTAAATCTGCTGTAAGCCACCCTGTAGTCTAAGTATACTTGAGTGGACAAGGAGCCAGATATTCTAGGCCTTAAATGGACCTTTCTTCGTTGTAGGAAATCTGAATTTCAGGTTGTCAGTAATCGAACAAAAACTTCATGTAGTTATCAGAACAAGATAACGGACCAACATTTATATTTCTTAATATTATAAATTTAAAATAATGATAAAGTTACTCCCTAGGCTATATGCACTACAATGATTTTACAATTATCCATTGTATATGTTTGTTTATCTATCTTCGAATCTGTCTATGTGTTTGTCTCTCTTTCTATCCATTTGTCTCTTTGTCTGTCTCTCTGTCTATCTCTCTGTCTATCTCTCTATCTCTGTCTATCTATCTATGCCTCTGTCGATCTATCTATAAAATTGCATTTGTTTGAACCACTAAAATTAATTAATGTTACGAGATTTCGTTTAAAATTGGAACAGCTATAGCAACAATATTGGCGAGAAATAAATACACTTTGTAGGCTCTGTAAACTAAGAGATTTTGTTTAAAATTGGAACGGTTATAGAAACAAAATACGCTTCCTAAGCCCTGCAGACAAATTTGGCGAGGGTGAACATCAATCTCAGCACTAGAATTTGGTGAACTTTGTAAATTTGAGTAAATTTATGCTCAAATTTGACAAATACATTCTGAACGTTTTTTCAATTTGTCTCATGAAAATTTTGAGGGAAAATGTTTACAATGACGTAATTAACCAGATTAGACAATTCTTAAAAATAGCTAAAATTAAAGTCCTGCAAATGAACAGGAAATGCCGTCTAAAATTTCCTCCGGTATTGAAAACTTTGTAAATTTACCATACAAGGAACAAATTTAAACTGAATTGACCATTTCACAGTTCAAAATACTCAAATAAAAATATAAAATCGAAATGGAATTTCTTCATAGACCAATTTACCATGTAAGTTATCAAATAATCATCTCGTTCTTAAAATTAAGAAAGGCTGCAATTAACTCACAGAATTTGTTTTAGTTGAACGAAAGCGAGTGGCGGGGGAATTGGAATAGAAGAAACCAAATGCATGCCCCGCCATAGCCATTTTGAGAAGGCAATTGGCTAGGGTTCCACTGCCTTCAATACAGTGATCACCCTCTTTTCATTTAATTTCCTGTGGTAAAGATATTCAGTTTGTGGCGCTAAGCCTGCCTTCTCTTGTATAATTAAAAAAAAATTGGCCGATCAAATTTTTTTTATCCACCAATTTTGTTGGTAACTCGCTAACCAAAAAATTTTGGTTTAAAATGTATTATTATTATTTTTATATCGGGGAAAAAATGTGTTATATTATTTTTATGTTTTATATATATTATGATAATAAATATAGTATTTTGAAATGATATAGAGATTTTTTTTTTTAAGATGTTTATGTTAAAATTATTATTTATAATAGATAAGTATTTTGAATACTTAAAATATTTTTTATTCATTTAAGAGTTTTTTTTTTTTTTTTTTTAAGTTATTTTATTTGTTACATATATTTTAAAATATGGTGTTTTACTTGTAAATGAAGGGTTTTCGAAGGATGTTGAGTCCTTCTCTCAAACTAGAATTCTAGTGAGGGCAAAGGGCAGATTTGATGCTACAAACCAGTGGCAAGGGTCAGGGATTTGTGGTTGGTGTGATCATAATTTGTTGCAACGAATGAAGTCTGTGTTCGGAGGCAAAAGAGAGGAGGGGCATGGGCATGCGACGGGAGGGAGAGGCTCTTCTAAATACCTTGGCCAAGGTCGTCAGAACCCTTGCTTTCCTAGATCGACAGGTTGGAAATGTTGGTCTTTCTTGAAGATGATGAGTGCTCTTCTTGGGTGGAGAGGGTAAGATCTGGAAATTGTAAGTCGCATATGTCGGTGGGGCAAGGTAGGAAACCATTGGGGTCGAGATTTTTTAATGGCAAAAAATGTTGTTATGGCGATAATGTTGGGGACCCAAGAAAACCTATGAATGTCATTACAAGATCTTTAGACAAGGAGATGGAGAATGAAATGGAAGCTAATGAGAGATTTTTTGCAAAATAATGTTTGATTGGAAAATTTAAAGGGTTTTGGCCGAGTCTCGATGAATTGCATAAGTGGGTGACAAAAAATTGGGGTCTTATTCTTGAAGGGGACATTCAAATATATCTAGGCACATGAGGATTTTTTGTGGTAGTCTTTGATAAGGTGGAGGACAAGAACATGATTTTGTTTGACTACCAGTCGAGTTGGAAGGATTTACACCTGCTTATGTTAAAATCATGGTATCTGACTTTCAACTCGACAATGGAATCATTTAACAAGGTACCAATTTCGTGGGTAAGATTGTTGAACTTGCCTTCTTAGTTTTGGTTTGAATCTTGCTTCAAGGCTATTGGCAATTCATTGGGTAGGTTTTTGGTGGTGCATGAAGGCTCTCTAAACTTTCTACATACAACTTATGCTTGTGTGCTAGTGGAAATGGACATGACATGAGAATATCCTGAGAAAGCCATGTTGAAATATGCCCAAGATTGTTGGCAGCAACTTATTGATTATGAAGGGATACCCTTTAGGTGTCACAAATGTTTCCAAATTGGACATATGGCAAACCAATGTGCCAAACGCAAATCTAAAAAGCCTAAACCCTAGTGAAATGAGGTTTCTCCCCACCATTACTTTTTGGAAAAAATAGTTGAGGATCGAGATGGTACCCCAAGGGCAACAAATGATAAGGGAGATGGCAATGGTATTGTGCCTTATGCTCCTTAGAG
Organism: Cryptomeria japonica; assembly: GCF_030272615.1. Classification (NCBI taxonomy): domain Eukaryota; kingdom Viridiplantae; phylum Streptophyta; class Pinopsida; order Cupressales; family Cupressaceae; genus Cryptomeria; species Cryptomeria japonica. The sequence continues at coordinate 951,527,647 of NC_081407.1, read as the reverse complement.
CTCCAATCTTGCCCCAATATCGACCACATGAACCATCGTAGCAGCATTGAACCAATTATATGTGGAGTATAGCAATCTCCTAAAGGGCCCCAGGTCACGATTCATGACTCCCACGCGGTATACCTCCCAGGCCTCAGCAATGAAATTCTTCTTCCTCTCCTGCTCAACCCGAGCCTCCGCAGCCTCCTTGTCCTTTGAATCAATGGTCTCATCCTGCGGATCAAGAATATAATGGATGGGGTTAAAATAACACTCAAGGTTGCTTGTCCATCCATCTGAATCCAAATATATTATTATTATTATTATTATTATTATTATTATTATTATTATTATTATTATTATTATTATTGTTGTTGTTATTATTGTTAGTTATTATTGTTATTATTGTTGTTATTGTTATTGTTAGTTGTTATTGTTGTTCTTGTTGTTGTTGTTGTTGTTGTTGTTGTTGTTGTTGTTGTTGTTGTTGTTGTTGTTGTTGTTGTTGTTGTTGTTGTTATTATTATTATTTGATTTTAATATTTATTTATTTTTTAAGCAAAAGTGGCAAGCCACTGATATATATATATATTAATAAGATAACTGATTCAAGAGCTCAATAGGGAAAGAACCAAGAAGAAAACCCTATATCCTTTCTCAGATATAATGAACAAAGAGAAATTGGGGCTATAAGAAGGAAGCCCCCAAAGATCCGAGGAGAAAGATAGGACCTACCCATAGTACAAACCTCATAGAGGCCAAGATTGAGAGTAGCGTGTCAAGACAAATCCAAAAGAAACCTCAAAAACTACCCCCATAACCGGTTATCATGAAACTTGAGAAGCAGAATTCTGGCTGCCGGAACACTATAGAGCTGCCACAACCGGTTACCGGATGTGTTATACTGGAACTTTAATACCGGTATGTTGTCCTATTAACCGATTCATAAAAGAGCCTCCATTACCGGTACTACCCAGCTGATTAACAAAATGTCTCCACTACCGGTTCTATTATACCGGTTGAATTAAACGAAGAGACTAACACCTGTTACCGGTGAGCAAATGTGAATACTGATAAACTGAAATTACCAATGAGCAGACCGGTCGAAATGCTAACCTTTTTACCTAATCTTGCTACACATTGATCGATAAGTATTACATTGCCAAAATTGGTCATTCAAATCTATACAGAGATTTGAAAAGTTGTAGCAAAATGACCATCAATTTACTCGTAGAGATCCAAAAAAGGAAATAGACACGAGCCTATTCCACCATTGCTTCTAGAACCATCTCATGTTCATCTAGCTACTCTAAGGGCGAGGTGCTTACACGAACAGTAGGCTCATGAGAAGTGGAGGCAAATTCAGCATCTCCTTGTGTTGTTACCATCACTGGCAGAGAATTGAGATCTGGCAGAGAAAAATGAGTGACCTGAGAGGTTAAAGGTTGATGAGGAGGGACCCGGGCATCTACATGAGGAGCGCTAAGTAAGATAAGAAGTGCATTCACCTTCTTCTTAATGTATGTGAAATTCTGCAACTCCAAAGTGTTTTTAATATTGTCATAAATTGAAAGGAACTCAAGTCGGTTGAGGAGGAATCTACGTGGGAAGAGGCCACCAACATGTGCTTGACCCTCCCAGAGGTCGTACTTCTGAACTGCAAGAAGGAGTTTATTATTAGGCAGAAAAACATCCTTAACAACTTTACTGGCAATGATCTCCAACAATGAAAGAGATTGTAACATATCTAGAGCATTCGAGAAGAAGATTGAAACCAAATGTGAAGGAAATATGAGCCTCCTTGCTTGGGAAACAATATTTCTTCCCCAATTAAACGGTTGATGCTCTTTCAAACCTGATAACTATGAGTGAGGAAAACTTGCCCAAGTTGGTCATCTGAGATATGATCTGTGAACAGACGTTCTCATTCTTCCACAGAGATGTTGACTCTGAAGTTGCGCGGCATATACTCCATGTTTTCTCTTCTGCAAGTGAGAAAAGTGTTGTTACTCTGCATGTCCCTTGTGTCAATAGGAAGCATTTCACACCTGCAACTGAACCCTGCCTGAAGACTGCGCTAATTTGGAACCCTTAATTGAGTGCAAAGACTAAAAAGGATGCAAGTAGGAAATGCTGAGAACTATCGATTAATGATGATGAATCAGCCACATGTATGTTGGATTATAGGTGTAATAAATATCTACATAACAATGACAATGAAAGTGAAAAAATTGAGTATGAGATCAGTTATTGGAGATTGTGAAGGCTGAAATCATGCCTTTGCACAAGGCAACAATGATGAGTGTGACAAGGTTTCCATCTCTTAGCCGCCAATTAAACCAATAGTACCTGCTCGCACATGCAACCGTAGAGTATGCGAGTGAGTAGAGCAAGTTGCATGATTTCCAATCTATGAAGAATAAAAAGGATTCAGGTAGCATATATTATAAAGATTAAATCATTAATGGTTTAAAACTCATTTTCCTGTACTTGACTCGGCTTTGATGATGTCATGTAACTAGGGGAGGATTTGGAATAAAACACGGTCATCTTTAGCTGAATCAACCTCTATCCCATCACACCCCAAATTTGCTATCCTGTTCGCTAATTTATTCCCTTCTCTGAGTGTATGCGACAAGTGGACTTCCACGAATGAATCCAATAGATCCCAAACTTGAGCTAACACATGATGAATGTGCCAAGTGAAGGATTTTCTATGTTTGCAAGCATTAACTATAATAGTAGAATACCCTTCAACATGAACTTTTGAAAAATCCATCTTCTTAGCAAGTGTCAAACCAAGCAACAATGCTTGGGCTTCCGCCATGTTATTGGTTCCCAGGGGAAAGATTGAGGATTTGAAGGCTTTCAGGTCCCCATGATGATCTCTAATACAAACTCTGGCCCCTGAGTCACCTGGGTTACCTCGTGAAGAGCCGTCAAAATTTATTTTTACAAAGTTACACAGAGGAGGATGCCAGACAACACGAGATCTATCATTTTTTAATGGATTGTTAGATGAAGAGCAGTTAGCAGTGGGAATACAAATCAATTTCCATTTCTTAACTATATATGCGTGAAAACTGAGCTACAACTAAAATACCTTTGCACATATGTATTTATAGATTCTAAGATAGATTTTCCTAAACCCTCGAGGACTTTCTCAATGGAAGAAGTAATTTTTTTGAAAATTATTTTGTTCCTCTCCCACCAAATTGACCACAGGACTGTCGTTGGGTTAATTTGCCAAATGCAAGAAAAAAAGGGAAGATTTGAAAAGGGTTGGCCATGATTGGAACAAATCCCAGATAGAACTTGGCAAGGGCATTGAGAGTTCCAAATTATTCACAATAAAGAGCCAACATTGACAAGAAAAAGAACACTGAAGGAATAAATGATCAACATTTTCAATTTCTTGACCACAGAGGACACACAAAAAAGGTTGAGCAATTTGCAACTTATCAAGTTTGTCACTAGTTAAAATCTTTTTTTGCAGAACCAACCAAGAAAAACATCCTGCTTTTGGCAAAACTATATTATTCCAACAGAAAGAATATGCTCTCTGATTCTGATGCCGGTTCACCATATGTTGTAGAGACTTGTATCCATACTTAACTGAGTAATTACCTTCTTTTGATGGAGCCCAAATGATTTTATCCTCCTTATTTGACAAGAAAGCTATTCTTTGGGATAAGGCTTGTTGCACTATTCTCTTGTGATTGTCATCAACAACGATCTCTGAAAAATCTTGCCAAATTACTTTCCCTAAATGTATTTCAACACCACTAACATAATCAATTAATTTATCACCCCAAGCACTAATGACAATTGGAATTACATCCTCGAAATATTGCAGCTATAGTGGGATATATCCATTCCAAGAGTCATTCCAAAAATGTATTGATTCTCCATTATGCACTTGCCAGGAGATATATGAAGTTATTACTTCCCTAGAGGACATCAAGAAATTCGACATAACAGACCCTTCCGGAGGGTTAGAGATAGTGAGAATTCTAATGGGGTTAGTTGAGTCCAAGTATTTAGCTTGCATTATTTGGCACCATTTTGTGTTGGGCTTAGAATACATTTTCCACACCAATTTTCCTCCAAAAGCTTTATTGCACTTAGTGGCATCCTAAAGACCTACCCCTCCCGAATGCTTTTCAATGGCCATGTTACTAAGAGAAACTAAGGGGATCTTCTTCTCTTGAGATAGGTTACCTTTCCAAAGGAAGTTCCTAATGATTTTCTCAATCTGAGTGATAATTGATTTAGTTGCTTTAAGCACGAATATGTAATAATTCGGTATGGCAGTTAGGATAGTTTTTATAAGGAGGATGCGACTTGAAAGAGAAAGCCACTAGACTTTCCAAGTTGAAACTCTAGCTTTAATCCTTTCAATAACATTTTTCCAATAGGAAGCCCTGTTTGGCCCCATGAAAAATAGAATGCCTAAATATGTGCATGGTAACTCCTCTATCTTGAATCCCGAGATTTTTGTAATCTTTCTTCTAACAACGCTTCTAGTATTAAAGATATATATCTTTGACTTTAGAGCATTAATCTTCTGACCTGAAATTGATGTATAAGCTTCCAAAATATTCTTCATGTGAGTGGCTTCTGAAATAGAGGACTTACCATACAGGAGAGAGTCATCTGCAAATAGTGTGCGAGTCACTGAAATATTAGTTCTTGGGATGTGAACACCCTTCCAGTTACCCTTTACATTATTAGATATGATTAATATACTAAATGACTCAGCCATGATAATGAAGAGGAAGGGAGATAAAGGGTCTCCTTGTGTAACTCCTTGGGTAGCTAAAAAGAACCCCGTTGGAACCCCATTAATGATGATCGAAAAGGCTTCTCTTGAAATACATGAATTGACCCATTTGCACCATCGTTCTGAGAAACCAAATTTTTGCAGTACTTTCAAAAGAAAGCTCCAATCTACTTTGTCATAAGCTTTCATCATGTCAAGCTTAAATAAAGGAGGACAACTAAGATGTATGGATTGAGTGAAGAACTTCATGAGCTACTAATGCCCCTTCAACCATTTCTCTACCAGGGACAAAACCTCCTTGTTCTAGAGAGATAATTTTTGGAATTAGATGTTGAAGTCTCAGATAGATAGCCTTAGTAAGAATTTTATAGATTGTATTACATAATGAAATAGGTCTGAATTCTACAAATGTTCTTGGTTCCTTAACTTTAGGGATGATTGATATGTTTGTAACATTAAACATTTTAAAAACTGAAGTACTCCTTCTTGATTCTTCAAGTGCAACCAGCAAATCGAGATTAATAACATCCCAACACTTCTGAAAGAAAAGGGCAGTAAATCCATCAGGTCTCGGAGCTTTATCTGGAGCTAATGAGAAACCTACTTTTTGCACTTCTTCTAATGAGAACGACTTCATGAGATCTTCATTGTCCTACTGAGAAATAGAATGAGAGATGGCTCCAAGGACATCATGATCATTAATGGTCAAATGGGGTGGGTTTAGAGAGGGTGGAGGAGCTAGGAGGGTTTTGAAAAATTTGACACCTTCTTCTTGAATATCCTTAGCATTTGACAGTGAGTTACTTGTGACAACATCATTAATTGAGAAGATGGAGGCTGCTACACTCTTTGCTGTTGTTGAAGCATGAAAAAACTTGGTATTTCTATCTCCTTCTTTCAACCAAAGCTCTCTAGATTTTTGCCTCCAGTAAATTTCCTCTCTTTTGATGAGCTCCTCCCACTTTGATTGTAATTTTTTTTGCCTAACATAAATGAGTGCGTCCATCCCATGAAGAATAATGTGCTCATGAACTTCAGTCAACTCATTGGCAACTGCTTGTTTCTCAATGAAAATGTTTTTAAACATGTGAACATTCAATAGTTTGATTTGGGATTTCACATACTGCATTTCCTTATAAAACTGATACATTTTAGTGCCCCTTTGATATGGTGCACTTACCCACCATCGAGGCAAAAGAGGGAGAAAGTGCGAGTGTCTGAACCACATTCTTTCAAACTTGAAGGATGAATGATGCAAGTAGTGAGGTGAAGATGGGGATATAGAAAAAGAAATAGCAAAATCACCTAAACATATAAGAGGTAGAATGTTCATTTCAAATTTGTAATTATGTAGCATCCACTACTGAGATATGAGAAATCTATCCAATCTCTCAGCTATTTGTGCAAAATTTATCCTCTTGTTTGTCCAAGTAAAAAGCCCTTTCTCAGGGACTATATCTTTTAATGCATTATCGGAGATGAAGGTTATAAAATCATCAATGGTCTTCTGTGGGGGGCTAATTCCTCCTATTTTTTCCTGATAAAAAACAAGTGCATTAAAATCCCCATGTAGAATAAAATTTTGATTTGCAGACTGTTGAATAAAACTTGTTAGGGTATCCCATAGTCTTTTTTTTTCATGAGTAGGAGTGGTGCCATAAAGATTTGTCAATTTAAATGAAAGATGAAAGCTCTGTATGTTCATCATTTGCCAATTATTACCTTCACAAACTGTTTCTGCTATCAAATTCTTTGAATTCCATGGTACTACAAGGCCTCCTGAAGCACCTATAGTTGGAACATGTGTTGCTTTCCATTTTGGCCATTTACCAACTTTTGATTGAAATGTATCCAGAGACATTTTTTATTCTTGTAACATAATAATGTTAGCTCCTGACGAATCAAGTTGTTGCTTAACTCGACATCTCTTGTCAAAAGCGTTTATGCCTCTGACATTCCATGAGATGATCTTCATTGGGATCGAGGAGAGCAGCATGCCCTCCTTGGCCTCTTAGTCACTGAAAATTTCCCATCTAATGTGGTTTGTATACCTGCCTCTATTACCTCTTTAACTTTCACTCAATTAGGTTTCCTCCCTCTCGGTTTTGGAGACATTGAGACCTGCCCCTGACTAGCCGGAGATTGGGAGATGGACAAGGACTGCGAAAAGTCGAATGATAAGTCATGATACTTATGGGGATCAACTGTAGACATACTATCATCATCTTCAAGATCATGAGGGAAAGGAGGATTATGTGAGTCCTGACTAATGAGAGGGAGAGCATTAAAATGTTGAGAGACCCTTTTATCTTTTTCAAATAAGAATTCATCTGCAATGTCATCAAAGAGTTGAGAACCTACATATTTCAGCAAATCATCCGCAAATTGCTCTAGGTTATCTGGTAGTTCAAGAATCTTTGACTTAGGGTTCCAGTGAAGTTTACACTGTTGATTGTGAGTTCCAAGCATAGACGAAGACATAATGTCAATAGGCTGATTATTAATGAATAGCCTCTGAACTAAATCCTCCATATTTGAGAAGGGTACGGATGAAAAATCAAAACTCCTCTTAATGAACCTTTGTAGAGGTGGTCGGATAGAAACCTCAATCTCTTCCACCTGAGCATTGATTACTTCACTGTTAAGTGATGAATGCCAAGGGAGGCTTGTTAGACACAATGCACCATTGAGAGGGGGGTGAATAAGTGGTTCTCAAACTTTTTCCCTTTAGCTATCCTAGGTGTGTATAGCGGTTATGGGATCTAACACAATGCAAACTTACCAGTTAGTGGGAAGACCAACACACATGCAAACATACACAAGGGACATCACATAACACCAATATATACGAGGAAAACCCAATATGGGAAAAACCTCGGTGAGCAATGTTGTTGGAGTCTACCGCTCCAATCCAGCCTCACAATCAAATCTTTGTTACAATGTTTAGGGAACCAACCCAAGGAGCTACAACCCCTGTCTTGTTTATGGGCTACAACCCAAAGGAACTACAATACCTGATTTAGGGCACCAACCCAAGGAGCTACAACCCCTACCTGATTTGTGGGCTACAAACCAAAGGAGATACAACCCCTACACTGAGCTACAACTCAATGATCACTATGAAAACATCAATTACAAAAGTACTTATTCTGTTACAAGTGAATCTTGCAACCATTCCAAATACCTTACTATGTCGGTGAGATACCTTCTCTGCTACACCAACTCACTCTTTTGTTGCTCTCATCTGCTTCTTAAATGTTGGTAAATTCTACCGGTACACCTCTCCTCTTCTTTTGCTTTGCTGGATCTCTACCTTAGTCTCTTCTCTTCATCGGTACAACACTCTGTCGGTTCTATGTCTGCCTTCTTTGCAGCTTCCTTCACTTCTACTCTATCGGTATGGACACTACCGATTCTGCTCTACTACCGGTTGAACACTTCAACTTGATTCTCCCTCACTCTCACTCTCTTCTCAGATACTCATTGAGTAGTTGGCTGATTTTCTCTAACATGTAGAAGTAACACTCTATCACTTCGCAACAGCACACTCTTCTTCCATTCAACAACACTTTAACTATGTCTTTGGCCTGCATATTTATAGTCTAGTTTTCCCACCAAAAGCCTATTCAAAATCTAGGCGGTTAGGGTTTCCTCATCATCCTCAAGGAAAACCAAATCCAATTAGATCTTTCCCGATCTGATCACCCAAACAGCCAACTGTACAACTCCACCATTAACGCGCCTTCTTGATCACGCCTTCTATCTCTGGCAATCCGCTTTTTCCCTTATCGGTTGATTTCTTGGTCAACCACTAAGATTGGTCTTGTTGTTTCTTTCATCCGCCTCAATCTCCTCAAACACTCTTAGCTGGCTCTAAGTTGTCCTCCAGACCTTGAGCCCCAAACCTCTGCAACATGTCCCGTGATCTGTGGGATCTTCCATTAATGTCGACCAACTCTACAACTACCTCATCGGTGTACATTTATTCTTCATTCGAATGCAGGTCTGCCACCTTGACTCCATGTGGCATCCATGTCGACCAACTGCCAGCTTGACTTCCTCATGTCGGTCTAGATAGGATCACCGACCAAACACTCTATCGGTTCCTCTTTCCTGTCGGTTTTCTAACCCTGCTGGTATCTCACATTCTATCAGTTAACTACTCATGTCTGCTCTTTGTTGAACTGTCAGTGGAACACCAAAACCGGTCTCCAGACATGTCTATCCAAAGCATGCTCAACCCCACAAGGTGGGAAGACGTCTGCATCTACACCTTGTCCATATTACCAGTGGACTTACATACCGGTAAGCACTCTTGATGACATTTTGTCATCAACCTTCACCAGACTCCATCTTCAGTCAGGCCACATTCCTCTGTTTGCATCTGTTCAGCCTTGCCTTCTCCTTGATCAACTCAGACCATATCACAACCGATTTGTCAAGATGACAAACACATCACACTCCATCTGTTCCGACAACTCAACTTGCCTTCACATCTTCTTCCTTATCTCACATAGCTATGATGCACACAGTGCATAATAGGAGATAAGCTCCACTTACCGCTGGAGTGACACCATCTTCTTTATGCAATGTACTCATGTGAATTCCCTGTATGTGTAGCATATCTTCAAAACAGGCACATGTGATCCGGTGTTGGCACTCTCATTGTCAATCATCTCTTCCCATAGGGACTACATCTTCATCCGGTGGGAGTCTTGTTGTCCTACAACCTCACAACATACAGGTGATCTATTCATTCTTCTCTTCCAGTGTTGATGTGATTCAGGTAACATTCTGCCTCTTCATCACAAACAACATCCAAGCACCTTGGCCATCTTGCTTGTACACTGGTCATGAGCATTGTCGGCTGACAACCACTCACTTGGTCGATTCGACTTCTCCATGTCAACACATCACTTGCCAGTTGACATCCTTTCCTTACTGGTGATATACTGTACCAGTATCCTATCTACCTCATCCACACAAGTCAGACACTAACTTGTGTACCGGTAACACCAATGGTCATTCTTCCTTACCTTACCGGTGTCCTGCAACACAAGGTGATATCAAAGATATGTCAACCTGTACTCCTCCTTGACAATGTCGCACATACATTACTCATACTGGTAGTCATTCCATACCGGTTGATATCAATGACAACACAATGCCAACAAGGCTAAAATATTGTTTGTCTTGATTTATGAGTGGGGAATCAGGTAGAGAAAAATAATAATTAAAAAAAGGAATAATGTACCTCAAAACTGTAAATGTTATTGCAATTTCCAATTTAATGAACAAGTTATATGTTAGATAGTGTATTTTCGATTTTTGTATTATTACTATGACAATAATAATGTCGTCTTTCTTTTCTGTAGGTCTGAAGGATGAACATGTATCGATTTCAATGTCATTCATTTTGTTTTGAATGATGTATATATAGCAAGGCAGTCATGATCAAGTAGCACCTTGATCGGACATGTCTTTTAGACATGTCCGACCAAGATGTCACTTGGTCGTGACTATCTATCGATATAACTAATCAGTGCCATTTGTATATGTTAACAAATCGAGATGAACATACTCGATAATGAATTGGTGTTAAAGTAGATTATAATGAATCAATATAAACATACCCGATAATGAATCGGTGTTAAAGAAGATTATAATGGGTCGATATAAACAATAACAATAACTAATAGCATTTATATGCTATCGGGTTAATACCCCGATAGTATATTAATGTTGATTTATGCTATCGGGTTACTAGCCCGATAGCATTTAGATCGACGCTAAACTATGTTAAGTAGGTCGTCGATCTAATCCATCTTTATCCAATATCAATATCATAATCAAGATCAAAGTTACAATCTGATAAACATATTCAGCTTGGAAAGCATAAATCAGATAATCTAATAGCATAGATGAGTAAACCAAAACAAAATAGAGGAGATTAACGAGTTAGGAAAATCTTATCTTGCAGAAGCTACTAATGCATTAACACTCCCTCTTAGCTTTGGAAGATAGATAAAGTAACCTGCATCACATTTCTTTTTCCATAATGTCAGTCTCCAAGAATATATATCATCTATACATATGATATGAAGTATCATCAGGACATAATATACAAATATAAAGTATCACTCTAAGCATGTGACATAGAGTATCACCTAACCATGTGATATAAAAGATTCATCATTTCATTATGACAAGATATCACCTAAACACATGATATCAATATTGCCTAAACACACAATATTGAGGATAAACATATGAGGATGGTCAGATTCTCATCTTATCCAGGTTGTGATATGTGCACAAACATTTCTTACAAATATTTTATCAGAACATCATCATGGCACATCCATGACATACCAGAGATCCAACATGATAACTGGTTTAGAGAATCATAAGATCGTCACCTTATGATGTCTACATACAAGTGTTCATAATCTGGGAGATCGTCACCTCTTAGATATGAACACAGGGGGTGAAACCCAAAATGTCCAGACATGACAAAAGAAGTTTACACATTAAACATCTTATTTACAAAGCAGATTACCTTTCTATCATACCTAAACCTTTTCTGAAGTGATCAACCTTCACTCTGGAAAGTGGTTTGGTCAGAATATCTGCAGTCCGATCTCATGTGCTAACATATTCCAATTTGATCACATTTTTGTTTACCATGTCTCGCACATAATGGTATGGAATCTCAATATTCTTGGATCTGTCATGAAATACTAGATTTATACAAAGCTTTATGCAGCTCTGGTTGTCACAATGGATGACGGTGGGAAGTGACTTCCTAAGCCATACTGCTTCTCGAGCAGCCATGGAAGCTGCAATGTACTCGACCTCGGTGGAACTCTGAGCTACAGAAGACTATTTTCTGTTGATCCAAGATATCATGGCTAATCCTAAACTGAAGCAACACCCTGAAGTGCTTTTCCTGTCAGTCACACTCCCAGCCCAATCTGAGTCTGTAAATCCGTGTAGGTCTAGATTGACTTTCTCATATTTGAGACCAAGGTTTAGAGTACCTTGTAAGTATCTCATAATGTGTTTCACTGCAATCAAGTGAATTTCCTTAGGCTCACACATAAACTGACTTAAGGCATTGACAACATAACAAATATCTGGCCTTGTATTCACCAGATACACTAGGGACCCAATCATCTGTCTGTAGAGTGTAGGATCAGTGGATTGTGACTCTGCTGCTGCTTCCCTAAGTTTATGTAAATTTGTTTCCATGGGAGACGTCATAGGTCTGCAGTTATGCATTCTGAATCTCTTCAAAATGTCCAAGGTATATTTTCCTTGGTTTAGTATAATATTGCCAAAATTCTGCCATACTTCCAATCGTAGGAAGTAATGAAGGAGTCCTAAGTCCTTCATATCAAATTCTTTGGATAGATCATTCTTGCATTGATCTATAAGATGATCATTTCATGTGATTAATAAGTCATCAACATATAAAATCAACATTAGCATATCATCTTTATTTCTTTTGTAGTAGAGATTAGGATTTGCATCATTTTTATAGAAGCCTAGTCCTGAGAGATAGGTGTCAATTCTTTCATACCAGGCCCTGGGGGCCTGTTTAAGCCCATAGAGAGCTTTCTTGAGTCTACACACATGAGACTCTGCATCATAAATTTCAAACCCTTCAAGTTGCTCTAGGTAGACTTCTTCTGAGATCTCACCATTTAGAAATGTTGTCTTAACATCCATTTGGTGTACCTTCCATCCTTTTGTTGCTGCAATGGCTAATATAGCTCTCACTGATGTACACCTGGAAACGGGTGCAAAGGTTTCTTCATAGTCTATTCCCTCCCTTTGTGAGAATCCTCTGGCTACAAATATGGCCTTGTGTTTCTCAATACTGTCGTCTGCAACATGTTTGATTTTGAATAACCACTTAGATGAAACCACAGATTTCTTGGTTGGCCTAGGAACAATCTCCCAAACGTCATTTTTCATAATGGATTGATACTCTTCAGACATGGCATCCTTCCATACTTGATGTTTAAGGCATCTGATACATTGTTTGGTTCAGTTTTAGAGAGATCATTCATAAGAGCAACATAGCTAGTGAATTTATTAGGTCTTTTGCTTTCCCTGAAGGTTCCTGAAGGAGCAACAAACTTCTAAGCTTATGCTACAGTCTTGGTGGCCCATAGAGGTCTTTTCTTGAGGTTTTCTCTAGGTGTGTTTGAAGTTTCACCTATGGTTTCCTCAAGATTCTCCCTCTGAAGCTCAGGAGTGGGGTCTTCTTCTATGTTAGGAGTGGGGATATAGATTTCAGGCTCTATTGTACTTAGGGCTCTTTTGAAGGCTAAGTCTTCTTCAAAGATTACATCCCTACTAAGTTCAATATTTCTTTGACCATGTATATATATTATATAGGCTTTGGATGTTTCGCTATATCCTACAAGTATTCCCCTTTTTCCAGAAGGTTCTAGTTTTAGTCTTTTCTCTTTAGGTACATTTATATAGAAAGGACACCCAAATATCCTAAGGTGGCTGATACCTGGCTTTAGTTTGGTAAATACTTCCTAAGGAATTTTATCTTCAAGATGTGAGTGAGAATATCTGTTTTGGATATACACAACAGTGTTAGTTGCTTCTGCCCAAAGATTGATATTTAGATTCTGATCAAGAATCATGGCTTTGATAGCTTCTACAATTGTCCTATTTTTCCTCTCAGCTACCCCATTTTGTTGAGGATTATAAGGTATTGTTAGCTCCCTCTTAATCCCTGAGTTTTTACAAAAATCTCTAAATAATTTTGATGTGTATTCCCCCCCATTATCAGTCCTTAGGGTTTTGATTTTATTACCTGAGTAGTTCTCTATCATTGATTTAAACTCTTTAAACCTACTAAGGATCTTTTCTGATTCTTTACACTTCAGAAAGTAGATCCAAGTTTTCCTAGAGTAGTCATCAACAAATATTACATAATACAAACATCCTCCTAGAGAGGGAGCGAACATAGGTCCACATACATCAGAATGAACTAACTCTAATACTTTGCTTGTTTTCCTAGTACTATTATGGAAGGCACCCTTGATATTTTTACCTAGGGCACATCCCTTGCATGCCTTTGAATGATATTGCTGCAGCTTAGGTAAACCTGTGACAAGGTTTCCCATAGATGACAAAGCTCTATAATTCAGGTGGCCTAGTCTTCTATGTCAGACCTCATTTGCATTTGTTGCTTCGTGAATCAGGGCTAGGTTGGGCTCTGTGCACAACTCATACAAATAGCCTCGTCTTTGACCAGACTTTAGCTTTCTTGATGGAAGAATTTTTCGGCCAAGCCAACACCTTGTTCTCCATGAAGGTTACTTTGTATCCGTTATCTTCTAGGGTTGATATGGAGACTAGATTTCTCTTGATGTTGGGGACATACAGTACTCCTTCGAGTTACAATGATATGCATGTCTTCAGTTTGATGGTGTAGGAACCAATTCCTCTAAATGGATGTGAGGAATCATCTCCGATGGTTACTTCCTCTTCATTATCCTCTGTCATGGAGTCTAACACTTCTCTAAACCCTGTAATGTGTCTAGATGAACCATTGTCAATCACCTAGGAGTTAGACTTATTTGATGCATGGCTTGTAAGTGCTGAGTAGAGGACATAGTTCTGGGAGTTATCTTCTCTTTTAGATTTTCCTGCTCTGGCAAATGTGGCTTGTTTGGCTCTCTCTGGACATTTTGCAACAAAGTGCCCGAACTTATCACACCTATAGCATTGAATATGTGATAGGTCTCTCTTTGAAGTATTCTTGACTTGATGACCCTTCCTCTTTCTAAATTGCTTCTTCTTGGTTGTCTTATTTGTGTTAGTATTTAGGATTTGAAAGTCTTCATCTATGTTCTTTTGTTTTATTCCCATCTTGTTCAATCTTGATTCTTCTTGGAGACAATCATCCCTTAATCTTTCAAACTTAGGATATTTGGACCTTTCACTGATGCCTTGGATGAATGTGCTCCATCCACTAGGCAACCCATCTAGAGCAATGAGTGTTAACTCTTTGCTTTGGATCTCGTAATCCAGAGTTGCTAGTTCATCTCTTAGAGTTGATATCCGCATAAAGTAGGCATTGATTGTCTCCCCCTTGTTCATGGTGATATGATTTATTTCTCGTTTTAATGTCAGAGTTTGACTTGCATTCAATATCTCAAATGTGCTTTCAAGTGCTTTGAACATTTTATAGGCTATCTGATGTTTTCTTATGATGGGCATTATGTTGTTTCTCACCCCATCAACTATTATTTTGATGGCTTTTTCATTTCCTTCAATCCATGCGGTTTTGTCAGGTTCATTTTCAGGGTGATTATTTTTAGTTTGAACAAATGAATCCACTTTATTCTCCTTTAAGATCATCTGGATTCTGAACTTCAAAGATGAAAAATCATTGCCACCTCCAAGTCTGTCTTCAAATCTGATAGCACTGGCCATTGGAGAAATGTGATGTAGTATATAACCTTGTTCTTAAATTATTCACAAAATTGAATAGCCTCAAGTTCGATCAACTTGGCTCTGATACCATGTAAATGTTATTGCAATTTCCAATTTAATGAACAAGTTATATGTTAGATAGTGTATTTTCGGTTTTTGTATTATTACTATGACAATAATAATATCATCTTTCTTTTCTGCAGGTCTGAAGGATGAACATGTATCAATTTCAATGTCATTCCTTTTCTTTTGAATGATGTATATATAGCAAGGCAGTCACGATCAAGTGACACCTTGATCGGACATGTCTTTTAGACATGTTCGACCAAGATGTCACTTGGTCGTGACTATCTATCGATATAACTAATCGGTGACATTTGTATATGTTAACAAATCAAGATGAACATACCCGATAATGAATCGGTGTTAAAGCAGATTATAATGGATCGATATAAATAATAACAATAACTAATAGCATTTATATGCTATCGGGTTAATACCCTGATAGTATATTAATGCTGATTCATAAATGAATCGACATTAACGTGCTATCGGGTTACTAGCCCGATAGCATTTAGATCGATGCTTAACTATGTTAAGCAGGTCATCGATCTAATCCATCTTTATCCAATATCAATATCATAATCAAGATCAAAGTTACAATCTGATAAACATATTCAGTTTGGAAAGCATAAATCAGATAATCTAATAGCATAGATGAGTAAACCAAAATAGAATAGAGGAGATTAACAAGTTAGGAAAATCTTAGCTTGCAGAAGCTACTAATGCATTAGCAAAAACTTTAGCAAAAAGGATATGCTCTTCTTCTTCAACATGAGTTCCCCATTTGCTAGCAGATGAGGAGGGAGCTCTAATCTCATCTCGCACCTCAACATTGGGGTCACATTCTTTATCTGGACTATCCACTAAACATAATAAGGGATCACAAGAGTGGTCAACACAAACCTTGATAGATGAGCAAGCCGATCCTTGACATTGGGAGTTAAAGTGACCTAAACATTCAGAGTGGTATTCTACTGCTTCAAGATCTTCTATAAAAATGGTTTGCTTCCATTTACCAAACTTGGATGCAACTGTCAGACTATCTGGAAATGGTTTTGACAGATCTAGCAATAAGCACACTTGAGATGGGAGATGAGTCAATTCAAAGGGAATGAGGTCATGTTTAACAAAGTTTCGCAGCTGATTGGAAAAAAGCTCAATTAGCTCTAGATCTCTATATTCAAATGGTAACACAGGTAATAGAATCCAGAAAGGGGCAAACTTGCAAATTTCTAAGTTTGTCTTAAAATTTGGGATCCATGGGACCGTGAAAAGAACAAATCCTTTACAAAACCAACCTTTAAATCTATGGATCAAATCCTTGTCTTCTTTAGACTCAAAGATTGCAATAAAGAAATCAAATCTGTTATCAATGTAAAAGATCTCTTTAATCCCTTTCCAAAAATTTTTGCCCAGGAAGATAAATCAGAGGGAGAGGGAGAAGACTTCCAGAACTTACCGATGAGTGCACGATCCCTGAGATGTGATATCTGCGGAAGGAGTAAGTGATCAGGTAAAGAGATCAAACAGTTTGGAGCATGTCAGCTAGGGAAAACAATAGAAGATGCATTCAGGCCTTGGAGAAGATTCCTTTGCTATACGTTTCCTCCTCCAAACTTTTAGGGTTTGATGAGAGGGTTGATTAAAAACTTCCGCACTTGACTGCAACTTAGATTTCCTCGAATTATATTGCTTGAGGGACGTTATATCCTTGGATCCTAAAGAATGAGTGAGCTCATCGTTATGGAGTGGAATATTATTAGGAGAGGAGAGAAAACTAGGTTTAAGCAGAGGAATAGAATTTGGCCATGAAGAAAAAGGCTTATGAAGAGGAATGGTATTTGGCCAGGATAAGAAGGAAGGAGTGTGACCACTCAAGAATCCCCCAAGGGAGCTATTAGAAATGAGATTAGCCTTAGATCTCTCTCACAGTTTGTCCAAGAATGCCCTAGCTTTGTTTGTCTCTCACGGAAGATCAGGCCAAATATTCTCACAGTTCAAAAATTGGTTGCTTTTGCTTGGAAAGCCTTTTGATCGGTCGATTACTCTGCCAGGATAGGTGTTGTAGAAAGATTTGAGAGTGCTTGTCCTTCTGGTTACTATAGCCACCACCAAAGTCGCCCTTCTGAACACTGTAGCCACCACCAAAGTCATAGCGAAATCGAGGCCACCCTCTATGAATTTTCTGGAATCTCTGGTACGTTTTTCCAAATTTTATTCTCGCCTGCGCCCGTGCCACCGCATGTGCTCCTTCCCACATCTTGCAAATTTATTATTTGATTTTAATATTATCTTATACTAATTTTTATAATATTATGATTTTTATATTATTATATTATAATTAGTATCATCTTTATTATAATACAAATATAACAATTCACATATTATTAGTCCCTGCCTTAAGCAGGGAACTAATGTTTTCAGCTCCCCAAAATAATAGTATTAGTCTACTTTGATAATTGTGCAAAAGTGAAAAATTTAAGCCTAAACAATTTTTTATTTTTTTTTATTAAATTGATTTAAAATTCATTTTTTTTTTATTTATAATTGGATGTTTGATATTTTGTTGGGATTTATTTTCTTCTATTTTTGTCAAAAAAAATTATAATTACCCAATTGTCAAAAAATTTCAGATATTATTAAAATATTACCAAAGGTACGTCCAATCAAATCAACCCAAAGGGTTTATGGCTACGGTGCAAATGAAGAGCCTTAAATTTAGGCATAGGCAGTGGCCATTTTTACCTCATTCCACCTCATTTTTTTGGAAAGGAATTATTTTTTATAGCCTTTAATGGGGCCACACGTTTTTAATTAATATAAGCTAAAATTTAAAGATAAAAGTTAGATTTTCTAATAAATATTTTTTATTAACAAATATATATATATATATATATATATATATATATATATATATATATATATATATATATATATATATATATATATATATATATATATATATATATATATATATATATATATATATATATAATTATTAATTTGGAATGTAATTACATTAGAGTAAATATAAAATATGTCTAAAAAATAGATATTGTTGTTTTTAAAATATTGTATCTACAAAAATATCATAATAATTACATTTGATTTGATTTAATTACATTTTGTTTCTATTAAAGATAATGAAGACACATCACAGAGATAGTCTGTTCAAAACTCGGATAGTGGCCAAATCAAGGTGTTACATAGAACTGTTTGCAAGCAGCGAGTGAATAAGATAGATATAAGATAGATTTAATACAACAAAAAGTGGTACTATGTCTTCAAGAGCATTAGGGTACTATGTCTTCCTTAGCCCACGTGGTCCATCCTAGTTGCCTGTCCATCCAGATCAACTTCTTGGGCACTTGGTCAGCAAGGGGGATGGCTTCAGGAATCTCTGAAGAGGAACTCGATAAAACAATGGCCAGTGGAAGAGCTGTTATGGCATTGGATTGTGCCTTTCTATCCTTTTTCCAGCTCCACCATGAAGTTGAGAGCAGTCTCAAACTGGGACCGAGCTTCTAACGTTCTTTTATGTGTAAATCCATGGGATATCTCCCATGTGAACATTGATGCATGACCATCACTAAAAAGTGTTTCAAACTTCTTCTTAGAAATCCCAATCAAAACTGTTACCTGCATGGAAACATTCAAGGTTATGAGTCTCTCAGTAAGCACTCTTTCAATGCCATTAAATACATCATTATTTCTAATTTTCCAAATCAACCACATGATCTCTGAGGAGAGTATAGACCAAAAGAGATTGACATTTTGGTAGAACCGACACATAACCAGTTACACACTCCCAACTAATGACATTACCATTGATATGAACACCAAAACGTTTCCACACCTCCTTTGCAAAAAAACAATCAAAGAAAATATGCATCGCTGTTTAAGGAACCCTGCAACATTTAGACAGGCTAGGAGATCCATCATAACATGGAATAGGGAGTCTATGCATCAGAAGGCACCACAGAAAGCACTTAATTTTGGGCTCAACGGGATTGTTCTAGAGCAGACTTAAAAGTTTGTTCCAAGTGGACTCACTGTGGGAAATATTCTAGCGAATGTTCCAGTGGTCAAAGATTTCATTATTATCCACTAGCTGTGAATATATGTCTTTTGCTTTAATTTTGGTAATATGTGCCTCATTGGGCCATTTATATTGCATACAATCATGTTCATTGTATTCATGTTCTCTGGGGAGGCCGAGGGCAGAGTATGCATGGGTAATTATAGTGTATGTCCTCCATTGAGATCGAGGAATCTTGAACTTCTCACAAATCATAGACCAAGAGATTAGATACCCATCCCTGGTAATATCACTTAAGCATTTGATACCTCTTGTTGCCCATTGTTTTGCAGAGCATCCCTGGATAAGAGCCAAGGGTTTACCCTTATGGAGAAGGTTCCATTTCCCACAGATCTTACCATCCTTTCTTAGAATGTTATTATCAGAGATTAGGTGTCTAACCTCTTCCCATGCCTTCCACAGGGTTTTGAAGATCATTGATCCCCTGGGTTTGACAACAAAACTCTTGGCTACTAGATCATTGATGGGCATATGTCTCCAAGTTGAGCCATGTTTAGGTACTGATTGAGAACTGCTATGCCTAATGAGGACTTTCCAAGGCTCCTCCCCTTCTAGAGCCCTAAAGATCCATTTGGTTGCCAAAGACACCCTTGCACTCTGAGGTCTTTAAGACCCAGACCTCCTTTTGACTTACTCATTGTGCATCATTTCCATTTAACCACATGCATCTTCTTATTCCCTTTGCCATCAAACCACAAGAAATTATTGACTTGTGTCTGAATGTGATTCCATTGATAGTTGCCAAATAACTAGGCTGAGGCATAGTAAATATTATACGATGATAAAATCTTCTGACATACCTGTATTCTGCCTGCCAATGAAAGGTAGTGCTTATCCCATTTTCTGATCTTCTTATCAATTTTTCTTTAATCCATTGCCACATCTCCTTGGGAATAGGATAATCAGAGAAGGGAACCCCCAAGTACTTGGTCTGGAACTCAGGGCCTCCCCATATTATAGAGTATTTACTAAATCAAGGAGGAGGGTTGCTAACCTAGCCAAGCATGATAGATTTGGATAGAGAGATCTTGCTCTCAAAGGCAATGCAAAAGATATCCAATTTGTTCATTAAGGCTGGTAGGTTGTTTTCCTCCATTTTCAATATGATAGCAGTATCATCAACGAATTGAATATTAGAGAGTTCCTCCCGATTAGGCAGAGTACCCCTAGATCCCTACTAGAAAGAGAGTGATCCCTCGGTAGATAGTGAAGAGCATCTACAACTATAACAAATAAGGCAGGGGCCAAAGGGCACCCCTGCCTGATGGATTTGGAGAGAGAAATCTTGTCTGATATGATACCATTAACTTCAATACAGGCATTGGCATTGGTCAACAGGATCTCTACCATTCTGCAGAAGCCCCCAGGAAACCCCAACCCTTCTAGCATCATGAAAACAAATCTCCACTCTATCATGTCATAAGCCTTTTCAAAGTCAAGGAGTAACATGGCAGGTTGCTGGTTGGATTCTTTGGCCCAAAACATAGCTTCCCAACAAGCAAGAAGATTTTGTAGGATGTACCTCCCCTTGACAAAGCCTATTTGAGTATATGTTACAATTTTAGGCAGAATGTCCTCCAATCTTCTGGCCAGGAGTTTAGCTAGTATCTTATATGAGACATTGAGGAGGGTGATTAGCCGCTAGTTTTTAACCAATAATTTGTCCCCCTCTTTGGGGAGGAGTTTGATGAGCCCACTGTTGATATCCTCCCCTAAAGTTCTAGCATCAAAAGCTTCTTTGTATACTTTCCATAGAACCTCACTAATCCATTCTTGGTTTTTCTTGAAAAACTCCACTCTAAGCCCATCCGGGCCTGGGGCCCTGTCATTATTAAGAGCATCAATAGCCTTCTTAACCTCCTGCACTGATATTTCCTTACTGAGATTGTCTGCTTCCTCTTTTCACACTTTTTTCGGTATAATGGACTTCATTTTGTCTCTTAGTTGGGCCTTATTGGGTTCTCCATCCTCCGACTTGAATAGGGTAGAATAGAATTTCACAAAAGATTTCGGGATACCTTTTGAGTCTTCAATGAATACACCTTCATCCTAGATGCCACCAATCTTCTCCTTATCCTCCTTGTGCTTCAATATACTAAAGAAGAATTTGGTGCCCTTATCACCATGATCTAACCAGTTCAATATGGCCCTAGTTTTTAGACCTTGGATTTTGTGGTTCCGCACCCTCCTGAGAGCATCTTTAGCCTACCATAAGGCCTCTCGGGCATTGTCACTACCCGGGTTTCCTTGGATCTCAAGTTCAGCTGCAACCAGGCTATCATGGAGAGCAGATTCTAACCTCCTAGAATCCTTGGCTTTCTTTTTTCCTACCATCTGGAAGAGTGTTCTCCAGCTTGCCACATTTTGATTCCATCTGGCCCTCTCAGATGTTAAGGACTTATTGCAGTCATTGAAAAGTTTGATGATGAGGGGAACTTGGTTGACTTCCTCATATAACAACAGTTTAGAATTCAAGAAGGAATTAGAACTCGTAGGGGTGGAATCAATAGAGGGGTTGCCTAGAGAAATAGTAGCTTGCACCGAGTGGAGGTTAGATAGAGTACAAAATTACCCTCACACTACTCCCAGCTTTGTTCCTCTTAAATCGTACTGCCTCTCTATTAGCATAAAACATGTCCAATCTACTGTAAATCCTCTTGTGACCTTGCTAATAATTACACCAGGAGTACCAGATGTCCTTCTTCTCATATTTCTTCGCAACAAGGGGGTCTAAAAGCTTGAGTTTGTTCATCATCCTGCACCAGTAGAACCTATCATCCCCTTTCTATTCAAACCTGCCCCCTCCAAGCTTATCCGAGTGTCTCTAAACCATATTGAAGTCACCACCAAGAACCAAGGGAATCTCTACCAACTGTGAAATCCATTTCCAAAGCATTGTTCTCTCTCTATAGTCATTGGAGGCATAAATGGAACTTGTCCCAAATTCTATCTCCTGCACCTTAAGCACCACCCAGACCATCTTGTTGCAAGGGCAAGAGCCCCATCTCTATATAGTCCCTCTCCATTTGTTTCTCATCAGTATGGTCACTTCCCCTCTACCCCTCAAGTGATTGTTAATGAAATAAATGGAATCTCTCCATATGCACTTAAGATTGATTTCAAGGGTGAATTGAACTGCCTTAATTTCCTGCAACATTAGAACATCTACATCCTTATACAACCTAAGGAATCTTTTAACCACATACTTTCTATCAGGGGACTCTAGTCCCCTGACATTCCACGAAACACAGTTTAGCTCCGTCAAATCTAAGAGGACATGTCCATTGGTACCCTAAATGACTTGTAGCATTTAGGATATCACTTGTTTTTGCTAGATGGGCCAGATGTAGTCCCACCCGACCCCTTAGGTCTTCCTCTTGGTCTTTTAAACTCAAAAATTTTCTCAACGCCCAATGAAGGCGGGGCTACCTTCTTTTTGTTAGCCTTTTTCTTTTTGTGTGGTTTAGATTTGGCTTGGTTTACTCTGTAAGCTTTCATGGCTTCCTCAAGAATGCTCTTCTCCAAGGTTCCTGAGTATGGGACAATGGCCCAAGTTAAACTCTTGTCTTCTTCTCTCCCAGGGCTTTCAAGCTCAGAGATCCTCATCTTATCACATTCTAAGAGTGAACCTGCCCCTCCCAAGTTTGCCTCAACACTATGGCTAACCCTTACCTCATCCCCAACCAGTGTCTGGTAAGGGGTGAAGAGAGGTGGAGAGGAGGGGACATCATTCACATCTAGATTTAGGCCTGAGGATGGCGAGGAAGGCAATGAGGCCCTCTCTAAGGTAGCAATCCCCAAAACCCCTTTCTCAACATCCTTTGCCTACACCATGTTAGGGTTGGGGGAAGCATTAGTCAGAGTGTCATACATCAGCTTGGCAGGAATAACTACAACTTCATAATCATTGATTTGCGCCTCAATTCTTTTTTGAGTGTCCCTAAGATTTCTGAGTTTTTCCAAGACAATCTACTGAGCATTCAAAGTTTTGGTCTTGGGCTGAGGACCTTCAGATCCTTCTCATTGGTCTCTAAGCAAGGTAGGGGGGAATAGTCTCACAAGATGCAGCTTTAACTGTGCCATGGAGGGAATAAAGTTTGGAGATAATGCTCTTCTGAGGGGAACCATCGGGAGCCCCTTTCAAATTATTGCACTTCTTCTCTCCATTTTGGGAAGCAACTGCTGTCGGAGGTGGTATGGAGGGGGGAGTGAAATCTGGGGTTTTAGAGGGCCAAGAAGACTCATGGGAAGCATGGTTCAAGTTCGGGTGAATAATGGTTTTGGGGTAAGAGAGGGCCTTGGAAGAACCTTCATTCTTAGTTTTAAGAGAACTGTTTTTTAGCAGATGACAATTCTATGAATATGCCTTTCCTTTTTACAAATAAAACATGCGTTGATTCCACCCAGAAGTTCTATAGGGCACACAAATACTTCTTCTTCCAGTTTGAATTTAATTTCATTCAGAATATCTATGCTTGGTTTAATGGAAATCAAGAGTCTGACATCCATATACGAGAGCAAAGTGGAGGAATTATCCATTCTAATAGTGTTGCCAATTGATTTGAGGGCTTTGGGAAGCCATTTCCACATGATGGGGGGAACATTTTTGATCGAGAGCCATCTAGAGCATGAAAGGGCGAGGATTTCATCATGAATAGCTTTGGGTTCCCACCCAATAGCCCTGAAACACCCTTTGCCTATAGACCAAAATTCTTTTTTAAGCACTTCCTTTTGGCTTTTAGAATCTTTGAAGAAAATAATGAAGAGACCCCTATGTACCATGTGACAGAATTGAAACCGAAACCCTAATTTATTAACCCAAACAAACTATAACCAATTATTCAAGAAGCTTCTAGAGGGGAGCTCAGAAGGGTCGACTACAACCAAGAATATGGCAACATACCTAAGCCTATTACACTCCTCAGACAACATTGCGTTCATTTTTGAATTAGGCATAATGATAAGGGAGGCATTGGAAGATGACTTACCTCCTCTGGTTCCTCCTGGATCCTCTCCATTTGTGGAAGATAGCACGACTTCAAAACAGACTCGTTCAAGGACGACTCTATCTCCCACGACCACTTGCAAGAACGAACTGCCTCTGTTCTCGTCTACTGCCGATGAGGAATTGAGAGTGGTAGAAGAGTTTCCATCGCCCATAAACGAAAAAGAGGCCACATGCAAGAGAAGTCACAATAAATGCGAGTACAAGACAACCTCTGAAGGCCGCCTTTGCCCGGGTCTAGGCTCATGCGAAGTTCGGTCTTGAAACGTACTTTCTCAAGTTGCAACTTTAATTACATTTTTTATTTAATTTAAATAATAAATATTAAAATAAAAAATAAAAAATATTTAATAAATTTAAATAATGTAAAATAAAATTTTATAATAATATTATGAGAATTTAACTCATCGAAAATTTAGAATAAATCATGTCTAGAAAGTATGAAATATAATATAATTAAATAATTTAGTAAAAAAAATCTTTTAAACTTATATTTTTCAATTCTTTGTAATTATAACATTTTTATTTTTTATTTATATATAAAATTTGGAGGAGGCAAAAATTTTTTAACAAGATTTATTTTTTAAAAACATTAAACCTTTTAATCTTATAATTTTAGATTACTTGTAATTACAAGATTATATTTCTTTATATATAACATTAGGAGGAGGCAAAATTTATTTAAGAAGTAATTTATGCAATAAATAAATCTTTTAAACTTACATTTGTGTATGTCTTTTAATTATAATATTGTATTTATAAATAATTTGCTATTTATTTTATAAATTTTAAATATAATTTTTATTTTAAAGATTTTAATAATTGTTATATTATAAAATATATTAACATCCATATCTCTCCCCCTCTTCCTCTTTCTAGACTTTTACATCCGTATCTCTTTTCCTCTCCATTTGTACCTCTCCATATTTCTTCTTTCATATATCCCTTTATATACAACATCAAACCCTAAATACCACTAATCCTAACTCTAATTACATATCATAACTCTATTGACAAGAACTTGACGATTTGCGTTTCTTGTTATTACTTATTACCTTTATCGGTCGCTTCTCGCCCGGTGAGTGTTTCAAATGTTGTGGTCGATTCCCGCTCGGTGGGTGTTTCAATCCCTACGTTTTCTGCTTGAGCTCCTTCATATGCGATCTATGGCATCTCTAAGTCGTCGATTTTTGATGGGGGTGTTGGGAATGTAGGTTTGGATGCAAAGGTTGTTGCGATTGCCCCCATTTCGAAGGGGATTTCTTCTCGTTCTTCTCCCTGTGCCCCTGGGGGCAGCTTCCCATATGTTGGGGTCTTGAAGAAGGTTGCTTCAGTTGCTGAGCCTTTTCATGTCTATAGATCCATTTCCCTTTCTCTGGAGGAGGATATTGTGGCCGAGATTGATCATGTTGCTTCCGTTTTTGCTGCTCATGGTCTCATTTGTAGATTCAGGGGTTTTTGGCCCAGCCTTTTGGAACTTCATTCATGGATTTCCAAGCACTGGGAGCCCCTCATATTTGGTACAATTCATATTTTCCCTTTAACTAAAGGGTTTCTCATAGCAAAATTTGACATTGTTGAGGACAAAAATTGTATTTTTTGTGATCATTTCTTCAGTTGGGATGATTATTTTGTGTTAATGGTTAAGCCTTGGCACAAAGATTTCAATCCCTCTTCCACAACCTTCAACAAGATGCCTTTATGGGCTAGAATCCCTAACCTTCCACTTCGTCTTTGGGTGGATTCTCTTCTTGAGGAAGTGGGTGAGGCTCTTGGGGACTTCCTGATGTTCAATTCTAATTCCTTTAATATTCACCATTGTACCTATGCTCGCATCTTGGTGGACATTGATGTGTCTAAGGGATTGTCTGCAGAGACAAAACTTTTGTCTCCTAAGGGCCATTGGATTAAGCCTTTGGACTATGAAGGGATTCCCTTCAGATGTAGAAGGTGCTTTAAAATGGGTCATGTTGCTGCCAAATGTGATCTTGGTGTTACTAAGAAACGCTTTGTATCTTGGTGGAACGGTGCTTCAGCTCAACATTATTTTGTTGTGAAGAATTCTTCACAGTGAAGTTTTTCCCAGGTGGTTACTGAAGACAACCCGACTGCCACAACGGTCCTGTTGACGGATGGGGTGGCTTCCCCCATGGTAGGTGGCTTTGTTTCTTCACGGCCTAAGGTGGCTATTGGGGGTTGTGGGTTGCAGGCTAGTGTTTCTTTTGTTGGGGTTGTCCCTCCCATTGTTGTTAGGAAGGAAGGTGATGTTGCTGGCTCTTTGGTTATTGGATCTGTCCTGGTTGCTGTATCTGAACGGTTTGCTGGGGCTGTTCCTGTCTCTGGGGAGATATCTGGTGCGGTCCCTGGTTCTGTTATCAGGGTTGATTATGGCCCCAGCCTTGTTGGTCCTGCTGGAGTTGTGTCATATGTTGGTCACTTAATGGTTGCTAGGTTTCCAACACTAGATTCGTTGGAGTGGCAAGATGAGGCTGCCAAAGTTGAAGACGGTTGGATTAAGGTTAAAGACAAACATTCTAAGTGGTCCTCATCTTCTTTTGACATGACCCTTCAATCCCACAAAAAGGGTTCCATAGGAAAATCTTAAGTTTGGGGGGTTGTCTTTACCCCTGTGGGCAGCTGGAACTTTTTCTCTGCTGCCTTTTGTTTGTTATGGTCTGCCTGCTTGCAGTTGGTTCATGGTTTGGTTTTACTTTTCAGGCAACTTTTCTCTTTGGGGTTTCTACCCTTTCTTTGTTTTGTTTCGTCTTGTGAACCTTATTGAATATCTCATGTTGTGGGTTACAGGAGCCCCTTTCAAAACATGTTTTGTACAGGGTTTCGGGTCCCTTAAAAACCTATTTTTGCTTAATCAAAAATATCAAACTAATAATCCTACTATAAATACCACTAATCCTAAATAAATTGGTTTCTACTTTTTGATTTGTAAGTATTTTTATAGGATGACACAAAGGTCGGATTTGAGCAAAACATATGAGAGAATTTGGTCAAAGGGACTAAGATGTTTTTGTTTAAGGGACTAAGATTTTTCGAAAATGTACACTACTACATCCAGTTATCCTTTTAGTTTCGCTCTTTCATCAAACAAAGATTTGAAGGATATAGTGGTTTCATTAAAATTTTGAATTATCTTATTGTTTTCCAAATACCTTGCAACTATTTGCAATATTTGTTTTTAGAACAACTAAATAAGTTGTACTACTTACTCTCCAATCTTTTAGCCTAAACATTGCATATCTTTGAGACTAATTATTTGACAATGCTTTGGCATGATACTACAAAGCTTACAACTTTCTTACAGACCTAGAGATTCATTGTATTGTCAAGAAAACAAATAAAATTCCTCTAACCATTCATTTCAATTGCAATATCTACACTAGAGATTAATATTTTTTGGTTAATCTCTACTATTTTTTGCAATTTTTTGCAATTGACAGGGACTCTAGTTGTATCAGAGCTCTTGTTATTATATTGTTATTATGATATTATTATGTTTTCATTAATATTACATTATTATTATATCATCTTATATTATTTTTATTTTTATTATTATATTATATTTATTATAATTCACGTATAACAATTATATATTTTATATTAATATTGTTATTTTATCATCTTATATTATAGTAAATTATTAAATTTTAATATTATCAATATTGTTTTCATTATAATATGATTATAACATTATTATACTATATTTAATGTTATCTTATAATTATATTATCTTATATTAATTTTTATTACTATATCAGCTTTTTTATATTTTAATGTCAATATTTTATATATTTTTTATATTATATTTATATTTTTAATTTAAAAAAATTGAAGAAACAAGATTACAACACCTTTAAAAAAATGGCATAGAAAAATAATATCATTATTAAAGTTAAAAGGTAAAAGACCACAACATCTCCTAAACAAAACCTAAAATTTATTGGAACACTACAAATAAGGAGGAAAGGAACAACGATGGCACACCAAATAACCTCAAGCAAATAATTGTACATTTAAAGCAATTTAAATTAATCAAAGAAGTAATGAATTTCATGAACACTTTTATATATTTATCTAAGAAGATCTAATAACCAATTTTTTAAAGTCTAAAGCCCTAAAAATGTAAAATAATATAATACAACTAAGATATTCAAGTTTACTCAATACAACCAAGCTATTCAGGTTTACACAACAAAGCCTATTACAAACCAAGTTGCTTCCTATTTCCTTCTCTGTCATTTTGTTTTGACAACCCAATGACAATCAATGAGTTTTTAATCATTTTGACTATCGAACTCCCCTCCCATGGTGTAATTGCTAATATGTTCTTTCATGAACATTAATGCCTTTTCTATTTATAAGCCTTTGATCGAAGATGAGAACCCATGTTTCTTCAACGTATTCTTTGAAATAACTTATATGTCTTGTCATTTTGACTAGAGCATATAATATCTAACAAAAATCCTATCAAACTCCATTTCAAAGCTCCCATTTTGGCATGGTCATGGAGGATGTTGGTGGAGGTTGTAATCATCAATAAATTCTAACCCTATCTTTTATTTAATGCATTTTACTTTATGAAAAGAGAAAGTACAATTACCTTGATTATTTATTAATTATGCAAATGAAAATAGATTACATTCTAATCTAGTTTTTAGATTATTCATAAAAGTTTCAAAAAATTTCATATACGTTGGCATGGAAGTTTAATATTGGTGAGAATTATTTGTACATTTTCTTAGATTTTATTTGTGATTCAGTTAGCATGTTACATATGGTATCAGAAATAACAAGTTCAACAATGGACTTAGGAGCTCAAAATTTGAAATGGGTAATATTTGAGTGTTCTAGGATGTGGATCCACACTACCCCTTGGAAAAAGGTTCGATGCCCAAAAATTATTCATCCATGAATGACCAAAACTAGTTATGATTACTCTAGCTACTTGAAGATGGAGGAAATGGGTGTTTTAATCAAAGGTTCAAACTTATTCCAACATCCAACAATGGATTACTTGTTAATAAAGCATACATAAAAAGAAAAACAAACAAAACACACACATGCATTTGAAAGTTGTTGGTAGCAAGAATGAAGGAAAACTGAGAGGGGGGGGAGGGTGAATCAGTTTTCACTGGATCTACAAACTTAACCACAAATACGGATCTAATAAATTGCATCTATAACAAAGATAAGAAAATAGATAGCACAACACACAACACCAAGATTTTGATGTAGAAAACCCAATTAAGGGAAAAACTATAGTGGGAACCTACCCACAATAAGATGATACTCTGCAGTAGTATGTTAAAATATTATAATCGGGAATGCACATGCATTCAAGCACACTGCCTAGAGCTCACTGCTCAAAAGATAATGACCCAAAAGGCTACAATCCTCAGGGAAGTCTCACTGACTTACAACAAGATTTAGACTACAATCCGGAAGGAATGAACTGCAATAATAGCATCTTCAAATGCCCGATGACGGTTCTGGTTAAGCACAATTGTCTGCTCTGCAACACCAATCTTTGCTCAATCACAATGTCGAAGGATGAATCAATTGTTCGCACATACACCACTCTCTGATAATTCAGACAAAACCTTTCTTACCCAAATTACATGACAAGATCACCTACTTATACAATTCATCAACCTTGACAACAAGGTCGGCTAAACCCTCAACTCACAATTACAAAATTACATCGCACGATACAAAGATTAACCACCAGATCAATACAATGACATACATGACATAAAATGGACCTAATTCAAATCTCCAAACACCCAACACCACCGAAAATCACGCCAAGATCAACCACAACATGCTACACCATTAGGAAAACTACGTAACACAAAGAACATTACCGGTTCAACAAAATCACCATCAACTCACACAACGATCAATGAGGATCATCAAAACAAATAGGACACAATTAGGAAACACCAGCAAGCACGTTAGAATCATCATCACCAACTGCACCAACACCACTTATCAAATCTTTATCAATCAACATTTGAAACTCAAGAACACTCAAACAACAACAATAGTCACGAAGAAAGATAACTTGTGGAGCACCAAATCACGAATCATCTAAAATGAAGATACACAAGACCATCCCAAACAATCTCCCAAAGACTCAACTCAAGATCTGATCACACCAGAATATACTGGAGGAAATACTGAACTCTACAAAGCATTGATTAGAAAAACAAACTGCAAAACTGGATCATATGATATGATCAATTAAGCTTCCCAAATCACCAAAACCATTACAAAAGAATATAGTGATACTATAGATACTCCATACACCAAACCATGATCCCAATAAACCAATCTGTAATCACCAGAGCAGGAATATGTTGACGTCAATGACAACAACATATCCTAGTAGCAGCAATGTCGAACAAAAGAAACCTCACTCCATTGCAGTCCTATCAATCAAGATCTCATATTTAATCAAAGGTGCTCTCGGAAACACATGCACAAGAGGCTATGGTGAATGGAGATCATTGATGAATGAAAATGATGTGAAAGCAAGAGAAAGTGAAAGTGTGAGAAAATAAGAATGCGAGAATGCAAAAGTGAACTAAATTGCTAGATCATTGGAAATAAGAGAGAGGGCTAGGTTTAAATAGATATCCCCATGGTGGATCCAGGTATAAGGATAGATGTGGGATAAAAGAGTTTATGTAGAAATGAAGAGTGTTTGTCTCACATGTATTAAGTGAATGTAATTGCTAGAGGTGAAATATGATAAATAGGGGATGCATTGGATATGCTATAAAAATTAGGAATTTGTGAATTTAATGAATACTGGAATGTGTATTATATAATGGATTATATTATTAATAAAATTAATGGAACAATAAAAAATGAGTATATTATTGATTTATTGGAATAATGATATGGATATGGATATGAATATTAATATAATGAATAGCATAACGAAGAATGACAAATGAATATTATAATGGATCCACCTTGATTGTTTAGGAAAATTTAAGATTAATAAGAGGATATTTTTATATGTCTACACTACACACCTCTTTTAGACATTGAAACTCTAGCAAAAGAAATACTTCGACTTCAAAGAGAAAGGCACATATGGCAAACTTCAAATAAAAAAAAAGTGGAAGCTTCCTCCACCCTTAAGCCAAACCTAAAACTTGAGTCGATTCCTGAGAACCCCTTTAAGAAACAGTTGTAATGGATGGTCAAAAGATCACTGAGCCCCATCATTGAGATACTGACTGATTCCTTCTAATTTTAATGGGCAAGAAGAGCCCATCACCAACAATGATAGTAGCTCCTAGATACGATTTAATTAATTGCAGTAGCAATCTGAGATATTTGTAAACAATTTGATTTGAGCAAAAAAAGCTATTTTTTTGTTGAGTATATAATTTCATGAATATTTACCTTTTCGTTGTAAATGTAATCTTGGATATAAAATAGAAAATCCTTAAACATTCTCAGCAAAGAGAACTATAACATGGACAACTCTAGAAATGATCATGGGAGCCTTAAACCCACAAACACACCCATGGCAAGTTGGATCAACTTTTAGCCATGGTGAACACAACTCAGATTAGACTGGTGAATCTAGAACAAAGGGTTACGAGTCAACATGAAACCAAAGAGGAAGAACATGAATCTTAGCATTTGGTAGGCATAAGCATACCACACATAGTGAGCACTGAGGGGAACATTCAAAAGATCAATTTAAAGCTGAAATGAGAAAACAAATAGCTCAGGAGTTGAAACATGATATGAAGAAGGTAACTCTACCAAAGTTTGAGGGCACGGTGTTAGGAGACACCATTGGAGCCTGGTTTATGGAAAAGGAGAAATCTTTCAAGATAAGGAAATATTCCAACAACAACAAAGCAGTTTGGGGAGCCTTTCAACTGGCTGGAGAGGCAACCACATGGTAGGAGAATAGAAAGCTAAACATAGGACGTAAACCAACCTTCATTACCTAGAAATAGTTTGTAGAAATTCTTTTGAAAACCATGGCTAACTCAATTATTCTTTGACTAGAAGCTAACAAACTTCCAAGACCTCCTACAAAGGGGAATTTTCGATTAACGAATATTGGGAGAAGTTTAATTGATTGTTAAAATATATGTCACTATATCAAGAGAATGAAATATTCTAGATCCAAAAATTCATCATGAGTCTTAATAATTGCATTGTTGGAGCCGTAGACATCTTAGTACCTACAACTATGGATGAAGTTTATGAGAAAGCAGTGAGACATGAGAAGTGGTTTAAAAAGGATGATGTCATCAAAGATAGGAGTCAAAATAAGTCTAGGTGAACTCAACCATCACGTGGCCATCACAAAAATTCCAAAGGAAGGGCGAAAAGCAAGGATAATGGAAGAAGAGTGAAAAGGGATACAAAACAAATAAATAGGACAAGAAATCATATAATAATTCTAAAAAATATGGGGACACCTCCTTCAAGGGTACTAAAAAGAGAGGAGCACTAGATGGATGTTTTACATGTGTTGAGGATCATTATGCAAATCAATGTCCATCTAAGAACCAGAGCAAACAATAGCAAATCTACTACCATTACACCAAATAACTTTCTAGTAGAGAATCCACACGACATTAGATAATAAATAGGTAGATTTTCAAATCACACCCGTTGAAACAATAGGTAAGTTATATAGGAGCCCAATAACTATTCTTGTAGACACTGGTACCACAAAATGTTTTATAGAACCTAATTTGTTAAGTAGGTTTCCGAAAAGGGGTGATTACATGGCCAACTCTTGGACAATAGAATATGCCAATCAATTAAGAGATTAGTAAAAGCAATGTTTGTTTGAGGCCATGGTTTACAAATGAGGTCAATCTATATGTATAATCCTTCATTTTAGATGACATGTCATTAGAAATGAACTAGTTGTGGAGGCATTGGGCAAACCTAGACTATTTCTCTAAAACTATAGAATATTTAGATGACCTCGAAAATAAGGTGTATCTTCAAGGAAACCAATGATATGCCAAGGTGCGATTAATTTTTGCTATGCAACTAAATCAAAGTAATAGAAGAGGGTGTCAAATGTTCATAGTCAAAATGGAAAAGTTAGGAGAACCAGGGGAGGTTGTATTTCATGACAATGTGATGATTTATGAGTCATCCATTTTTGAAGGACTGGGGTTTGAAGAGACTAGTAAGTCAAAGGATTCGTTTGCTAAACAATATTCTTATCTTCAGGATTATCAAGATGTATTTCCTAGGGAACTACCAAGACTACTGCCAAAGAGAGCTTTTGACTTTTCCATTGATTTGGTGTTGGGAGCCACACCTATATCCAAAGCTCCCTACATATGACAACCATTGACCTCAGAATAAAAATCACAGTTACAAGAACTAATTAGTAAGGGTTTGATTCAACCTATTATGTCGTCTTAGGGGGCTTGAATGATTTTTGTGAAGAACAAAGATGGGACCCTACAACTATGTATTGAATATAGAATCCTCAATTAAGTCACTGTAAGAAAAAAATACCCCTTGCCACATATTGATACTTTGTTTGATAAAATGCATGGGGCTATAGTATTTTCCAAGATAGACCTATGACCAGGTTATCATCAACTAAGATGTAAGGCGAAGACATCCATAAAACATCTTTTGGAACTCAGTATGGGTATCATGAGTGTACACACCTAAAATAGTCCTAGCCTAATTAAATAAATATTTTATTTAATTATTTAATCCCAAAGCCTTCTATTAATTAAATAAATTTTTATTTATTCAATTAATCCACTTATCCTTTTCTAGCCTTTTCTTATTTAAATAAATATTTTTATTTATTTAAATTATCCTTTCCCAAATTAAATTTTATATATTTAATTGGCCCCACTTCTTCTATTAATTAAATAGATCTTCATTTATTTAATTAATTCATTAGCTTTTTCTCTTCATGACACATGCCATTCATCTCTTAGTTTACCTTTAACCACCTCCCTAATATTTTCCTATTTTTTATACCCTACCCTCTAATCTTAGTCGACCATTTATCCTTCCACCTCTTAATCCTAGCCTTCCATTTTTAGGGCGTTTTGTATAAAGAGGGTTCTTTCTCCCATAACTAGGGTTTTGGTGAGGGCGAAGGACAAATTTGATACTGCAAACCAGTGGCAAGAGTCGAGGGTTTGTGGTTGGTGTGATCATAATTTGTTGCAACATATGAAATCTGTGATTAGAGGCGATAGGGAGGAGGGGAGTGGGCATGCGAAGGGAGGGAGAGGATCTTCTAAATTCCATGGCCAAGGTCATCAAAACCCCTGCTTTCTTAGATCAACAGATTGCAAATGGCGATCTTTTCCTGAAGATGATGAGTGCTCTTCTTGGGCAAAGAGGGTGAGATCTGGAAATTGTTAGTTGCATATGCAGATAGGGTAGGGCAAGAAATCGTTGGGGTAAAAAAAAATTGACAGTAAGAAATGTCGTTCTAGTGATGATGTTAGGGGCCCATGAAAGCCTATGAATGTTGTTACAGTGTCTTTAGATGAGGAGATGGAGAATGAAATGGAAGCTAATGAGAGTTTTTTTGTAGAACAATGTTTGATTGGATTATTTAAAGGGTTTTGGTCGAGTCTCAATGAATTGCATAAGTGGGTGACAAAAACTTGGGGTCTTATTCTTGAAGGGGAGGTTCAAATATATCTAGGTGCAATAATTTCATAGGCTCTTCAGATATGGTGACATCACTTGTTAGGCAAGTTAGTTGAACTTAGAATAGATTATCAAAGGTTAATGTACATATTTAAACAACCCAAATTTAAATACTTGTCAAAAGAGGTGGTTGGAATTGATTTTTGACTATGATTTTGAAAATATCTACATCAAGGAAAAAGAAATTTGGGTGACAGATGCCTTAAGTCGCTAAAGACACATATCTTCCATGGTTTCTATTTGCACCAATTTTATGGCATGTGTTTTACAACAACTAGAAGTTGATGAATACTATAAGAAGCTAAGAGAAGCTCTGCAAAAACCAATCCTTAAGATTTGATGTGTGAAGGATTTCGTGTTAAATTTGATGGTCTCAAGAGGTATCCAAGGCCATATGCACATGCATACAACACCATATTTAGGACGCCAAAGTGTTACCAAGTTATTAACAAATGTTAAAACAATTTATATATGGAAAAGAATGAAGAAAGATGTTGCAAGATTTGTGGCTAGTTGTTTTGAATGTCGAAGGGTGGAGGCAGAACACCAACAACCAATCGGGTTACTATAACCTCATGTTGTTCTAGGTTGGAAATGATAGATCATCAACATGAATTTTATTCAAGGTTTACCTATGTCTAGGAATAGACATAATGTTATACTAGTGGTACTGGATAGACTCACCAAGGCAAATTACTTCATACTAGGTAACCTAATGGATGCAACACCTATAATAGCCCGTAAATTTGTCAAAAAAAAAGTTTGTTTGCATGGAGTGCCTAAAAAGATTATATCTAATAGAGAAGATAGGATGACATTGACGTTGTGGAAAACACTATTTTCTACCTTGGGAACTCAAACCCTATTTGCTACATTGGGACCTCAAATGGAAATGATTTTAGCTTACCACCCAGAAATAGATGGACAAACTAAAAGGATAAATTTAATACTAGAGGATCTTCTAAGAATGTATTGTATGGATCAACAATACAAGTGGGAGTATTACCTGCTTCTAGTGGAATTTGCATATAATAGATCATATCAATCAACCATTAAGATGACACCTTTTGAGCCATTGTATGGAAGGAGGTGCAAAAATCACATCAGGTGGGCTAAGCTAGAAGATAAGATAAGCCTTGATTGAGAGACGCTCTTAGAAATGGAAGAGCATGTTAAGTTGATCAGACAAAGTTAGCAAAAGCTAATTATTGGAAAAAAAGTCATGCAGATACAATGCAAATTCCAAGACAATTATGGTAGGAGAGAAAGTACCCTTGATAGTCAAACCAGAGTAAATTTTAATTTTGGAGTCTTCTAATCAACCACCAAGATAAGTCGGACTATATGAAGTCCTAGAAGTTGTTAGTCCAGTAGCATACATGATTTCGCTACCTCCAACTCTTGCTTGGTTGCATAATATTTTTCATGTATCTTATCTAAATAAAAACATATCAAACTTTGACCATATGATTGATAGGACCTATTTGCAGGTGTAGTCACGATTGACCCACTCAGGGTGCTTGAGTTACATAAGCTTTTCTTATGTAACCATGAGATCGCATAGTGCAAGGTCTAGTGGGATATATATGCAAAATATAATACCACTTGGGAGGATTATGATGAAATCCTTCAGAAATTCCCTCATCTATTTAAATTGTTTAATAGCTAAGACTTTATGAGATGTTAATTAAAACAGACTTTTATTATCAATTATGTTGAAACATTATAATTAGGGACAATGATTCACAAGGGGGGAATATGTTGCATCCCTCTTTCATGAACTTTATATATATATATTCTTAAATTGCATAAATAGAGATGTGATAATGTTATTTGAAGCTATTGAAAATATTTGTTCACGCATTATAAATTATACCAACTAATACTTTGTTATATGGATACAAGGTATGGTTAAAATATTATGTCTAAGTGGATGCAGAAGATTTAATCGCCCTTGGAAGATATATGAAAGGAACATGTGTATGTGTATGTGTATGTGTATGTGTATGTGTATGTGCATGTGCATGTGCATGTGCATGTGCATGTGTGTTTAGTCCTAAATGTATAGTTGGTGAATGATCAGATAACACAGTATTACCCGCTCGTACCAAGCATTCATGAAACAAAACAATTGTGCATCATAGCATAAATGACAAATGATAATAATTAGACCAAAAAGTTATATATTTATTCCAATGTCCAGAATTGTCCATACATAATCTCCTTGTCGAGGTTCCAACCAAACAATATATAGACCCGATGGTTGGCCAAGTTGCCAACTGTCACCAACTCCCAACTACCCGACAGGAACCTCTCGGCAACAACAAAACATAAACACACATAACACACTTATAATTATTATTCATACTAACATACGTTTTTACCCCTAACATTAGCCCCCCCCCAAAACGTAGTCGTCTTCCAAACGACTAAGACAATAAGAGTTGAAATTATGAAACATAAACTAGGACCGAGAAGAGGGAGGAGGCGTCCCTGTAGTGGTCGCGGTAGGAGGCTACTGTCCGGCCTAGAGTTTCAGGTTCATTTCTGCCATCAACTGTCGTTCCCGTGCTTTCTTGACCATGTGAGCAGCTTCCAGTAGCTTTTTATCCTTTTGTTCCAGCTGTAAAGTGACCTCTGCCACCTGAGCCGCTAATGCCTGTGCCTCCTCCTGCATGCTGCAACGGGCCTCATAGGTGGTCATCTTCATTTCCATCTCCTTCCTCAAGCTCCGCTCGACTGTGGCCAACTCTGCCTGCTTCTCACCTTCCTTTACCAGGGTTGTTATGTACATCCGTTGAGCCTCTTTCTCCACCTGGTGCTGCCGCATCTGTAAGTATGTCTCCCGGAAAGCCCCCTCCATGCTACGGAAGGTGGTGCCCAAGGTGCCTATGGGTCTAATTCTAAATCATCTTGGACATACTATGGTCCGGCCACCCCTGCTGCTCAAAGTGTTGTGTGAACTCATCCTTGCACCCCTCAATCATGAAGTGACACAGCTGTGTAGCGTCGGTTGAATTGCCTGCCTCCATCTGTCCGGTAAGTCGAGCCATGTTGCGTGCAACATCAGAGAGCCCTTGTAGCTCCTCTAGGAATCATCTGAGTGAGCCTGTTGGGTCATTCGGGTCGGTTGGTGTGATATAGAGTGTTGTGAGAGCTCCTGTCGGTCCACTGCTCTGCTTGTCCCTTCCCTGTCGTTCCTGATTGGTGGATCTCTCTTCGGCCAAGTCTGGGACATAGATCTCTTTATCTGTGGTCATGCTTGGCCCAATGGCCATGTTATGTGGTGCAGGGGACGGGGGAAGGTGTGGGGCAAGTGCGAACTGCCCTAGCCATCCATCCAGCGAGGCGTCTATATCTTCATCTGTCAGAGTATCCAAGGCTGCCTCTAAGTTAGCTGGTATCGTATTGGTTCCTGCTGACATCGTACCAGTTTTTGTTGACATCATACCAGTTTCCACTGGCACCGTACTAGTTTCTAGTGACACCGTACCAGTTTCTACTGACATCATACCAGTTTTTGTTTCTGCTGCAAGTACGGCCAAGCTGATCTGTGGCAACGATACCCATCGTTGTGCCAATGGTTCCCCCTCTCCAATCTTCTAGAACAGTACCCCCACTGGTCGTATGTTTCCCACTGGGCTGGCTACTGCAAGTGCCTCCTGAGGTACCAGGTGTGCTGACGATAGTTTCGAGGGTGCAAACTTTACTCTCGTACTTTTCCATTGCGCCCGTAATCCTCCCTGTTTCTCCTCCTCTTCCTCTTCTTCCTGTTGCCATGACTCTATTTCCTCTTCCTCCTCTATAACTGTGTGTCTTGCCAGATGGAACCCCTCATCGTCGCTTTCTGTTTCTTCCACCTCCTTTGAATCCTCTGCGCTGCTAACCTCTTCACTCTCCACAGAAGCGTCCAGTTACCTTCTCTTCCTTGTAGGTTGCGCTGTGTCACCAAGGGTGTCCAGGTGGATATAGTAGTACATGGTGGATTTATTTGGTTCTACCCTTCCGCGTGGTTTAAATGTCCCCCATACTTCTGGTGGCACCTGTAGGCATACGCCGTCTAGGAATAAGTTGATAGCATGATGGCACATGTAGAACGTTTTGTGTTCTAGTCTCAGGAAGTCGTGGATGCATTCTTCCAAGAGTTGCCCCCAATTGTACACCTTCCCACATTTGATCTCGTTCATTAATCCTATCATCCATATAGCTATGTTAGAGGTGTTGCTGGCCCCCGTCAGACGACTTTTGACTAGGTCCATTAACATCCTCCATTCCCCAGGTGCGATAAAGGTACGCTCCATTCCTCTGTTGTCGACCTAGGCGCTTTTCCACTGCTCCTCTGTGAGGTCATCTCTACACACCAAATCCATCAACCATTTCTTCTTTTCTCTGGTGAGTTTTTTGGTTGGCTTGGCAACAGATGCTCCTTTCTCCGGTATGCCAAATACTTGTCTGAAATCCTCAGGTTTGAACGAAACCCGCACTGTGTGCTCTTGGAACTGGATGACTGAAGCTCGTTCGTGTGGAATATAGCCCGATACCATGGTTCGCAGGACTGGCTCAAACTCTTTAATGTTGAATGTGGGCATTTGCACGATGTGATCGACTTATGCCCTCTTGAGAGATTCCTTCATCACATGGTTTGGAGGGTTTTCCTCCCACCAGGTATGACATTCATTGCCAGTCACACTCTCAAATGCTACATTTGCTGCCGTCATTCCCTCTGAATCCTTTGTTGCCTTCAATCTGCTCTTGGTTTTCTTGCTCCTAGTGGGCTCCGTGGCAGTCATGGCTGCACTGCAACTGCCTTTTTTTGTTCTTCTTCCCATACCCCTTCCTGGGTCGTTATTATAACTATTTGACAGATTGTCTTGCCAGTTTGTATGGTCCATTGTATCACTCTTAGTTTCCCTGCTGTACGACTTCTTCCTCGTGTTCTTCTAGACAGGCCCTTTGCCTTTTATACTTGCATGCTGCTTGTTCCTACCGTGCAGATATCTCTGCCTGCCTTCCTGGTATCGTACGTCGTACAAATATCTCTGTTTGCCTGTTTGATGTTGTATGCCGTACAAAATTTGCCTTGTGGGAATTCTTTTGCGCATGCTGGTGGGTGCGGGTCGTTCACCGTACGCTGAAGGAATGTCGCTTCTTCAGGTTATGTTTGTATGGCAACACCGTACACCGTACGACACCTCAAGTTCACACTTCCCTGGTTTTCTTACGTTGTACTCGTACAACGAACAATAGGCTCCACTTCGTGCTTCATACTCCACAATCTCGGACACTGTATACCGTACGCGTACAGTGTGTGTGTGTGTGTGTGTGTGTGTCATACGTCGTACGGTGGTCTTTACTCACACTCATACGAACATTTTACGTCGTACACGTACGAAAAAATTTGTGCTTTTCCTCTCCGTGTTCTGTACGTCATACAATGTACGGTGACTCCAGTTCTTTGACTCGCTTGTACCCTGAATCAGTACGTCGTACGGTATGACATGTTGGCAATTCTCTGTAATCCGTACGCTGTACGATGCATCCCCCTGGCATTCGTGCCTTCTCAACTGTGTAATCTGTACACCGTACGGAATTATCCACTCTTGGGTGTCCGTACACTTGTTTCGTACTGTATATTTCGTCCGTACAGTATGCAACTGGTCTATATGGTATGCTACTTCCTTCGCTTCGCTCAGTTCTATCTGGCTGCCAGGTTCATCTTCCTGTGTTGTGTCTAATGAGGTCTCGTGGGGGTTTTTATAAGACTTTTCTCTTTCCAGGGTTAGGGTTAGGTAAAAATGCCTTATTAACCTAACATAAAATAATTGTTTCCTCAACAGTCTTACTTTTTCTCTATTGTTTTTACTTGTACTTGCCTGATATTTTAATTTTTTAATGCCTGCCAATTTGGACTTACTTGCTTTTTTCCAGTACTTCTCCTCGCCCTTCAAGACCCCTTGTTTTTTCATTTGTCTTACTTCTTTTATTAGGCACGAATTTTTCAATATTAGTGACGCCCTGCTAAATGGCACAAGGTTAGTCTAAGATCAAAGAACACAAAAACATACAAAACATTAGTGTTAGTCAATCAAAAACTAATCTAAAAAGGCATATCAAGAGAGACACTAAAAGCATGCTAATGTATCTAATAAACGAAACAAAGATTATGAGGCATCTCCAACTGCCTCTTAGCATGGTCTTAGCTCCTTCTCCCTTGTTCCTCTCCTCTCCAAGTTCCAAAATAGTGTAGCTCTCAGCAGCTTTTTGCACTAT
Source organism: Cryptomeria japonica (assembly GCF_030272615.1). Classification (NCBI taxonomy): domain Eukaryota; kingdom Viridiplantae; phylum Streptophyta; class Pinopsida; order Cupressales; family Cupressaceae; genus Cryptomeria; species Cryptomeria japonica. Next base: position 951,486,271 of record NC_081407.1, on the reverse strand, counting down.
GGATGCTTATGGAGGATTGAGATTTAATATTAAGCTTCAAATATGAAATGAAAAGCCAAATACTATGCTAGTGATGCTAACATGATATATTTTAACCAAAATAACAAGATATTAGATGATTATGCTAAAATGCTCTCTAAAATGTCTATAGCTTAGATGCATACAAGTTTTCAGGATCTGGATTATGAAGGAATGGGTTCTATTTATAGGAAAAATGGAGCAATGGATGGCCAGGATTGAAAGGTTTAATCAAGGGTCAAGCTTGAAAGTTGGGGATCCATGTGCACAATTTGCACCAATGAAATGGTGACAAGTGTCAACATAAGATTGGGTTGAGAGAAGAGGTTGGAAGCATTAAATGCCTGAGGAGACCTCATGGTTATCTAGAAGGTAAGGGTCAAGCCTAAATTAGGATTACCCACTGGATTAGGAGTTAATGCAAGGATAAACCTTTGTGCAAATGTTTAAGAGATAATCATGGTCAAAGCATTAAAGGCTTGATGAGACCCTTGGGTTGGGTAGAGGTTGAGTCAAAACAAATGTTTTAACCATGTGGGAGGGTTTGAGGTAACCATTAATGGTTATTGGAGACTTTGGGGATTTAAGTGGTTGAAGGTTGAAAGCCTTCAATGGTTATCAAAGACTTTGAGCCATTTAGTGGTTGAAGGTTGAAAGCCTTTAATGGTTATCAAAGACTTTGAGGGTTTGAGAAGTGACTCCATTTTGCTTAGGAATGTGACAATAATTAGGGGATGGATTAAGTTAATTAGGAAGGTGTTAGAAGAATCTAGAAGGGGATTAGATTTTGCAAGTGGATTTGGTGGGTGAGGGAAAATAGGATTTTATTAAAATAAAAATTCATTTATTTCAATAAATGTGTGCAAGTTGCTTTTGTAGGAAAATACAAGTGGGTGGAGGATAAAGGTGATTTAAATAAATGATTTATTTATTTAAATGTGAGAGGTGGGATTTTGGGGGATTTAAATAAATATTAATTTATTTAAATGTGAGAGGTGGGATTTTGGGGGATTTAAATAAATATTAATTTATTTAAATGTGAGAGGTGGGATTTTGGGGGATTTAAATAAATATTAATTTATTTAAATGTGAGAGAAGATTTAATTAAACAAATATGATTTATTTATTTAATTAATGGTATGAATTTGGTTAAGTGAATTAAATCAAATAAATTGAATAATTTATTTAATTAATAGGAGAAGAGGGTTAAGATGAATTAATTAAATATTAATTTAATTAATTATTAATTGATGGTTAAATAATCAAATAAATACTAAGTATTCATTTAATTAAGTGGATAGATTTATGTGACTACAATTAGCTTCCTTGTCGTTAATTTACCCAGGTACCTTTTGGCCTGATTGTGTCCTCTAGTTGGCCTTCTATGAGTCACTGGCCAGTTTATTGTGTTTGTTTTTTCGGTCGAAGAGCTTCCTTGTCTCCTTTGTTTCCTTCTTGTTGGCTCCCTACTTTGTTTTTTTCTCCATTTCTCCCTTGGTTCTTTGCTCCGCGCCTTATCTTCCCTCCATTCTTGCTTGATTCCTGTTTCGGGTCTCCACCCCCATTGTTCCTCCTTTTTACCCCTGAGGTATTGTTAGGCGTCAAAATTCTTATTTCTGAGTTGTGCAACCACGTACACACATGTGGTAGCCTTCTATAGCACTCTTGTGCACAACATGTCCCTACATATTCTAGGTTCCATATCTTGTCCACCAGTGGGGCAGGTCCCACACCCTTGTAGCGGCCATCAATGTATCGGTCCCCATATTGGTGGTACCATTTTACTCTCTCTCCGTCAATCTCGGGTGGCCTAGTCGGATTGGGGATCACCCGATATAGTGAGTTAGGTCTAGCCTCTACCTCACCTACTTCAGAAGCGATGACGAATAGTTCCTGTGGCTGCGAAGGGAAGAGAGGCATGAAGTCCCTTTTGAGAGGTTTTCCCGCTCATTGGCAAGTGTCGCATTCGATCACCCATTCTCGGGTGTCGGTGTGTAGGGTTGGCCACCATAGACCTGCTAGAAGCACTTTCCTGGCGGTTGTATCTGGTCCCATATGTTTGCTTGCCAATCCGTCGTGCCTCCTTTAGTACACTGTGAATTTCCTCCTCCATGACACACCTCCTCAAGATTTGGTTAGGACCCATCTTATATAAAATCCCATTGATTAGTTGGAAGGTTTTTCTCTTTAGTGCCAACTTTCTCCGTTCCCCTGAAGGCATCTCGCTTGGAAATGTGGAGGTAGATAGGTACTAGCCTATCTTTTCATACCAGGTTTGTAGTATTGAAATTTGGAACAAGTGTGCATCTGGAAAGTCTTTGTTTACTCTCTCGGTCGGTTCCCCTGATCTGATCCTTGATAGTTGGTTGGCTATTACTTGGGACTTCCCTAGTCGTATGACAATGGTGAAGGTGAATTCCTGTAAGAGCAGTAGCCACCGGCTTACCCTCCCTTGAATGATTGGTTTACTCACTAGGTACATTAGTGCCTGATGGTCCACATAAAATGTGAACGGTGTAGCCAACAAGTAGTGCCGAAACTTCTATACTGCGTACACCATCCCCAGTGCCTCTCGCTCCATTATGCTATAGTTTCGTTCAGCCTTTGACAGAAGTCAGCTTGCAAAGAAGACCGAGTGGTCTAGTCCTTGGGCCCCTACCTGGGCGAGGGTAGCACCAATTGCAAAGTTGGAGGCGTCGACGTGTACGTGAAATTCCTTATTCCATTATGCGTACACCAATATTGGTGCACTCACCAGCTGGTCCTTCAACTCTTTGAAAGCTTCTTCTCGCTCCGTGCCCCAGACAAATGGCTCTCCCTTCCTTGTCAACTTATCCAGAGGCCAGGACACCTGCGCAAAGCCTTTGATGAATCTCCGGTAGTAGCCGACATGGCCCAAGAATGATTTCACTCCTGTTACATTCATTGGGCTCTCCATGTTGACAATTACTCCTATCTTGTCTGGGTCTATCTTCAATCCTTCCTTACAGACGATGTGACCCAGGAGTTTCCCTTGTGGTACCATAAACCTGCACTTCTTTGGATTCAGGGCTAACCTAGCCTTCCGACATCTTTCCATACATTCCCGTAAAGCCTTCAAATGGGTGTCCTGATCGCTGAAAATTGACCAGTCATCCAGAAACGCTTTGAAATTCCCTACTAACATCTTGTAAAAAATGTGCAGAATTATTTGCTGGAAGGTTGCAAGCGCGTTGCATAGCCCGAAGGGCATGCGATTATAGGCGCACACTCCTTCCTCCACCACGAATGTGGTCTTCATCTTATCCTCTGCCTCAATACTTATCTGATTGTACCCGAAGAATCCATCCAGAAATGTGTATAGTTCGTGCCCGACGACTTCTTCCAGGATACTATCAATGAATGGGATCAAAAATGGGTCCTTTATGGTTACTGCATTTAGGTACCTGAAATCAACACACATCCTTATTTGATTAGCCTCTTTTTTAAGGGAGATGACTATTGGGGAAACCCAATCACTTGTTTCCACTTTGAATATAATCCCTGCTTCTAGCATTTTATTGATCTCCTCATTGACTTTGGCTGCGTAGTTTTTGTTCATTCTGTACGGTCTCCTTCGTATCGGTTGGGCTCTTGGTATGAGGGTTATGCGATGCATGCATAGCTCTAGCGGTACCCCCTTCAAGTCTTTGTAGGTCCAAGCAAAGACGTCTTCATATTTCAGAAATATCTTGAAGGTTGTTGCCTTCAGCACAGGGTTCCAGTCATCTCCTACCAGTATCACCTGTGGTTCTGCCTCATTGCCCAAATTAATCTTCTCCACACCCTGTTCCTCGTACTTGATGGGTTTATCCCATTCAAAATAGTGGGTTGGCCTGTCATCCACTCTTGCCATTCCCTCTTGGTATCTACCGTACTCTAAGGGAAAGGATTGTTCTTCTATCACGCCGCTTGATTCTCCTATCTCACATATTTGCAGCATGTGACACTCCGGGTGGAAGACCTCATAGTCCTCCATTTGCCAAAGAAAGAGTCTTGTGAATGAACTGGTTCCATCCTCAGAACACCCGTCTAGTTCCAACACTCCTTCCTCGTCGGGCTCTTTCCCTCCTCTGTGTCCTTCAGAACCCCACTCCCATCGATTTGAATCTTCTGAGTCAAAGTCCGATGACGCGAGTTCTTTGCTAACAGACTGGTTCCTTATATCAATTACATACTTATGGTCGTCAATCTCAATTGAGAGCGTATTCCTTTTCCAGTTATGATTAGCTTTGGCCATGATCAGCCACCCCCTTCCTAGAAGAGCGTCGTACGCTTTCCTTTCTAGTGGAATGACTACAAAATCCAGAAGGAATTGTTGCATCCCAATTACCACCTTTTGTGCCATGAGCGTACCCAGAGGTTTGATGTCGTGTTGATCCGCACCGACCAGGTGGAAGGTTGGTGGTTAAAGTGTTGGCTTGTCGAGGCTTCGCCAAGTGTCCTCCAGTAGTAAGTTGACTCTGGACTGACCATCAACAATGGTGTTTGTTAGCTTTTGTCCCATTATGTCCATCTCCACTACTGTGGGTTTCTGTCCGACGCCCATCGCCAGTAGCATCGAGTTCATGGCATCCGTACCAGATTCCTTCACCGGGTCTGTGCCAAATTTTGCCATCGTTTGGTGTTCTTGACCGAGGGTAGTGTCCTCGATTACATTTATCAGAGCCATCCTTAACTGTGGCATGGTCTGTAGAAGGTCAGACACCCATATGGGTATTGTGGTTTGTAACATCTGCTTGATGATAATTTTCTCCGGTTCCGACTGCACTAGTGCATCGACAGCCAAGTGCGAGGCCCTCGACTCTCCAAACATTGCCCGCTCGATATCCGCCCTTGCCTCTTGGAGCCTTTCTTTTTCTATGCGAGGGTCAGGGTACATTGCTTTCTTGTTTTGCAACCTTGTGATTTCCAGTACGTCTTCTCCCGATCCCTCCACGTCGAGCATGTTCACCCCTTTTTGCTTTGGACAATCTATGTCCTTGTGATTTCCTGGACCGCACCATCTGCACAACAAACTTCCTGCATCACCTCCATTTTGGCATTCACGGGCAAAGTGACCCCATTTGTTGCACTTCCTGCACTGAATCATGGGTCGCCCCTTCCTATCGTATTGAATTCTGCTCCTTGGTGTGTTATTATTGGATTTGTTGTTACCCCACTGATTGTTTTTGTACCCTCCAGGTGAGGAGACAAAGTTTGTTGTTGGCTTCGGCGGTGTCGCCGACGGTGTGGCTTGGTCGGGTTGGGCGTAGAGCACTTGTGTGCTCCGTGCTTTCAAGTTGTACGAGCATTCCTTAGTGGAATGTCCCATTACTTGGCAGATGCCACATAAAACTTTACGGGGACAACTTCCTTTAGTGTGTCCTTTAGTCTTGCAGTCAGTAAACCATAGTTCTTTTCCTTCCCTACCACTTTCTTTGTCGCCTTTTAACTCCTTCATCATCCTCATCATATCCTTCTGGAGTGCTTGCACGGTTTTGGATCCCCCGTCACTGTCTTCATCCGTGCTGTCACCATTGCTGGTTTGTCGCTTCCCTCGGGATGTCTTGTTTTCACTTTCAATGTCCATGGTGCGGTTGTATGCTTCATTGTACGATGGCGGAGGGACCACTTTCATCGTCCTTCCACGAACCACCACTTCTTGAGGCCATCTATCGGCTGGTTCTCCATTTTGTTAAGTAGTTCCCTTAGCCTTCTGTTATATGCGCGCACACTTTCATTTTTTCCTTGTTTGGTGTTGTAAATTTCTGCCACAATTTCGTTGTCGTCTCGTACGAGTTTGAATTCTTCCTCGAAGGCCTTCTTCAGACTGCTCCAGGACGTTTTATGTTGAGCATTGAGGTCTGTGTACCAGTCAATAGCTATTCCTCGCAGAGTGGCCGAGAATGCCTTCACCCAGTAGTCCCGGTCAGCCTGGCCATTTGTCTCCCAGATGGTGACGCATGTTTTGCAATGCTGTACGAGGTCCTCTGACCCGTCGCCCATGAATTTTGGGAGTTTTTGCTTCTCCAGAGTGTGCGCCATCGTTCTTTTCTGTATGGTTTTATGCAGTGCCTGGAAATGGCTATATGTTGGGAAGGTATTATGTGTCCGGGAGGTACCGTATGCACCTGGTCTGGTCGGGCCCCTGCCAACCGGGTTTTGGTCACCTTCGCTTCTATAGTTCCTCCTTTCCGCGATTTCCGGGTCTGATCTTCCTATTTTGATGCCCTCTGACAAGGACAAATTTTTAATGCCAGACAACGTTGCTTAAAAAATAGTGGCAATTTCCTCGTGCAGGTCGCATACCGCCTCCTCTCCTTGTTCGAAAAATTCCGATTGGGTGCTTTGTGATTCGGCCCTGGAGTCTTCTTCACTTGACGTCGAGTGTGGGGCTTGGTTGGCGAGATCTTCTTCCGCTACGTCTGGAAGTGGCAGGTTCCTAGCAACCTCGGCCAACTCCTTCCACGTACATGGTTTTTGCCTCTCCTGACTACGACTCCGATTCTCACTTTGACTTATGTTGTGTTTCTCTGGACTCCTCAAGTCGGCAACCTCCCTTAGTCGTCATCTCCTATCGACCTGTTCTTTTATGCGGAGAGATCTCCGTACAGTTCCCTCGTTTACTCATTCGGTAGCAGTGGTACGTCTGTCTTTATTCGGTCGTAGGGGCATCAAGTGCCAGAGGTACGACACTGACTAGCCTCCCTCTCCTCTTCCTCCCTATGACTATGTTCCTCGTACCGTCGGAGAACTTGTTGCCGCCGAAGTTCATTTGTCATTTCCTCCATTTGGTCTTGGATCGCAATCAGATTCCTAGCAAGTAACCTTGGAATACTTCTGAGTAGGTCAAAGACGGGGGTGCTGATGGTGAGTTCACCACGTGCTGTACCTTCTGAGATGACTCTCTCTTGAGCCTCTCGCTGTACGTACTGCGTGACCGACATGTCCCACAACTTCACCAAGTCTTCCATCAACTGATCTCTCGTTCCTCTTCCGCGGTACTCTCTTCGTGCGTGTCGCTGTCGGCGACAATTAATTGTTGGTTAAATGGTCAGCCCATTAATTGCTTCTGCCTGCCGCCATGGTTATCTCCAGGTCCATTCAGGAAACGATGCCAAAATGTTTAGTCCTAAATGTATAGTTGGTGAATGATCAAATAACACAATATTTCCCGCTCGTACCAAGCATTCATGAAACAGAACAATTGTGCATCATAACATAAATGACAAATGATAATAATTAGACCAGAAAGTTATATCTTTATTCTAATGTCCAGAATTGTCCATACATAATCTCCCTGCCAAGGTTCCAACCAAACAATATATAGAGCCGACGGTTGGCCAAGTTGCCAACCGTCACCACTCCCAACTACCCGACGGAAACCTCTCGGCAACAACAAAACATAAACAAACATAACACACTTATAATTATTATTCATACTAACATACATTTTTACCCCTAACAATGTGTATGTGTATGTGTATGTGTATGTGTTGGATATTAGAGTTGTTGGAATGTGTTGTTGTCATTGATGTCAACATATTCCTGTGTTCTTGTGCTTCGACGTTGCAGAGAGTTGGTTTGGTTGGTATATTGCAGATATGCTAATGCAGATTTAAGGATTCAGAGATTAGTATCTTCAGTTGTTTCAGCATGAGTTTCGGTGTTTTGGAAGGTGATTTGATCGAGTTGTGTGATCTAGTGTGATGATTGGTTTTTTCTGTTGGTTTTGTATTGCATAGTTGTGATTTCTAGTTTGTATTGCTTCGGAATTGATTCATTATGTTGAACGGATTTTGGAGTGTTTGGGACGTTCTTGTGTGTCCTCAGTTCGAGTGGTTCATGATTTGAAACTTCACAAGCATATCTTTCAGTTTGTCAGTAAGTTATGTTGGTATTATTGAGCTCTGGAAGGGAGATGATAATGATTCTTGTAATCTGACTTGTTGCAGTTGTTGCGGTGTAGTTCATGTCGCTTGTTGATGTTTTTCGACCGTGTTCTATGCGTGTTGCTCGTCCGCATTGATCATTGTGCGTGTTATTAAAGATTTTATTGGTCTGGTGGTATTCTTCGTGTTGTACGACCTTTTGGCCAATCCGACAATTCTTGCGTGTTGCAGATGATCTTGGTGAGTTATTTAGTGGTGTTGCGTGTTCGAGGTTTTGATTTTGGGTCCATGCTATGTCCTTGTAGACATTGTATTGGTCCACATATTGATTTATGTATCATGTGATGTAATTTTGTAATTAGGTCTTATGAGTTGAGCCGACTTTGAAGTTAAGATTGATGATTTGTATAAATGTGTAATAATCATGTAACATGTGTGTCTGTGTTCTTTGAGAGTGTTGTATGTGCGAACAAGCGAATTGATCTTTCTGATGTGTGGAGAAGAGCAGAGAAGTGTTGCAAAGAAGACAATGTGCTTAACCGGAACTGTGATCAAACATTTGGAGATGCTATTCTTTCAGTTCATGTAATCTGGACTGTTGTTCGATCTTTGTAAGGCAATGTGTCTTCCTAGGGTTGTAACCCTTTGTTTTTTTTGAGCAGTGAGCTCTAGGCAGTGTGCCTAAATGCATGTGCATTCCCCATTGTAATATTTCACATACTACTGCAGAGTATTATCATATTGTGGTACGTTCCCACTGTGGTTTTTCCCTTAACCGGTTTTTCCACATCAAAAATCTACGTGTTATGTGTGTTGTTGATGTGGTGCTTATCTTTGTTATTGTTTTTCTTGATCATATCTGAAGTTGAGGTTAAACTATTTGAATTCGGTGAAACCCGATTCACCCCCTCCCTCTTAGTTTTCTTGCATTGTTGTTGCCAACAATATGTGTATGTGTATGTATGTATATAAACATTTACACATATACATATACATATTTTAGGTGTCTATAATACACACACACACACACACATGTGTGTGTGTGTGTGTATTCTAGACACCTAAAATTAATTAAATTAATATTTGATTAATTTATCCATCCTCTCATAATTAATTATATTAGTTCGTTATTCTTCTTGAAATCAAGTAAATTATATTTAATTACTTTTATCTCACATCCATATAATTAATTTATCAAATTAATCATATAATCCCCAATTCTTCTAAAATTTCTAACCTCGGCCAAATTTTTCAATATTTCTTCTAATCCCAATTAGTTAATTAATGAACAATTAATTAACTAATACCTTGATTCCTACAAATCCTCTATTTAATCCCCTTCATTAAGCTTGATTAACCCAACCCTGAGCATCATTAGAATTTTCCTCGATTTTAAATTCATCCCACCTACCTAGGTCTACACGTGTCTCCCCTTATAAATGAGCTTGCATGCAACAGTCACTTTCCACCTCCACCTCATCTTTGATCCAAGGGTGCTCACACATGTGAGAATGCTCTTCCCCATAAGAGTCACCCTACACTTTCCTTTTCCAGCCACATGTCATCCTCCTCAAACCTAGGACTCTTATACTTTGCCAAAAGTGTTTCCACTTGTCATCTCCATGTAATTCCCAAGATATGCTCACACGTGTGAGCACACCTTGCCCTCTTCCAAATGCCAAGTGTTCTACCCAAAACTTTACCTTATGACACATATCACAAGGCTAAGAGCCCAAGCCACCTCATCTCCTCACATTAAATCTTGGCCCTTCATCATCTTTCAATCTCGACTGTCTGTTTCAAATTCTAAAATCTATAAATTGGAGTTTCCTCCCTTCACAAAGGCATCCACTTCATTTGCAACCTTATGCTATTAGTTTGCATTAAAATCGATTCCCTTTTGCATTATCATTAGGCCGAATTAATCATTCAATCCATCCACTTTACCATCAAAATGCAAAATTATCATCATAACCCATCATCTTTATCCACTCATCCCTTGATCAACTTGTCATTTTCCCAATTGTTGTTGTGTAACTTCAAGAGCATCCCACAATCCAATCCAAAAGAGAAAATCAAATAGAGCTTGGGCGCATCCATTTATATCTCTATCCCTGGAGCTTGAAAGGTAACTTAGTTATTTTTTACTGTTTCGCATTGTTTTATGTATTTGACATGTTGAACTAGTTATTTTCCCTTGCTTTCATTTTGGCATGCCTAGTGGGACCCCATGTCCCTAAGTTTTATCAAAATTTGAGTTTTTTGTGATTTAGCACGCACAAGTAACGGGACAATGTCTGCGCTTCGAAACACCACTCGTGTTGTTGAAATGGTGTCTCTAACTTTAAATCAACATCTCCGCCTGATATTTAATTTATTTTTTAATTTAACTATTTCCTATAGATTTGTAAATCGACCTCTGACTGTGAAACATAATCTCCACCTCGAAAATAGCATCTTTGCCACTATTGAAAGGCGTCTCCGCTCTAACCAATTTCTTATCTCTGTAGGTTTTAAAATTTTTTGTTTTTCTAACCTGTCTGTTTGTCGCGGGTCTCTAAAACAACATCTCGGCTACTCTATCAGCGTGTTCGTTGCAACTAACTCTTTGTTTATGTGTAGGATTTTAATTTTTAGGATTTTAACTCTAATTGTTTGGTGTGGGTTGATAAACTGGCATCTTCGCCTCTGTAACATCGTCTCCACTTGACAAGTTTTCGAGTTTTGTGTAGGGTTTAATATTTTGTTTTGAAAGCTAACGTCCTTTCGCAAGGACCACAAACAACGTCTCCACTCCTGTAGTGGTGTTTATGTTTCGTTAATATTCTAATATGTGCAGGGTTCTAGTACTTCAAAAAAATTGAGCTAATTGTGCTTTGAAGAGACCTAGATTAGCGTCTGCACCTTTGCGTCAACACCTGCACTTCGACATCTATACAGATAAAATGGTGTCTCTGCCTGCTAAACAACATCTTTTCCTATTTATAGTTAGCTTTGATTTTTTTTCAACAACCTCATTTGTGCAGCTTGTTCGCGACTATCCAAGACCATTTTCCAAATTACTAACACTCTTGTCTTGCAGGTTTGTTTGTAGAAGACTCATTTTTGTCACTAAGTGCATGATTAAGACTTTTTTTTTATGTGAATATCTTTTAGGATTGTTTGTCATGTCTTTTTGGGTAGTAGGTATATACTCTCCCCTTGCGCAACCTTGGATGATAAAAAACCTAGAACTATAATTTTTTCTTCGTAGATTAGAACCCCAAAATATCAAGGAAGTATCTTTTCCCCTTTTGTGGGTGAGGATGAACCATGGTATTTCCTTAGAGAGCCTATCTCCCAATGCATTTCACCAGTGAGAGGGAACGACTCAAGCGATACTTTAATTCGGTCTGTTATATAAAAAAGCATGAGACGAAAGTCATAGCCCACTGGTATTAGCTTCTGTCATTCTTGTCAATGTGAAAAGAGTTTCATACTCTAAGGTTGGCTTGGGGCATGTAGGGTGTTGACAGTCCCTGAATTCTGACTAGACACCATTTGTTGTAGTGGCCCAAAATCCATACTCACTAGTTCAGGGAATGTAGATCATATCCTGAAGTTAACCCTTCATGTACCCTTCATTGTGAGATACAATATCCCTCGGTCAAAAAGTTTCCAAACCTTCGAGTGTGCCCGTGTTGTGGTGCGGGAGCTAGTGTCACTAAATCTCTACGTATCCAATTTGTCTGAGGTATTGCTATTTCTAGCGAAGGGCCTTAGTGAGTTTTATCCACTTTATAGCCTAGGTTGTACATGCTTACAAGTGTCTTCACATGTTGAAACTAGTTATTTCAAATTCAGGCTAATCTAAGCCCCTCCCTTATCTCAGACTTGTTTAGAGTGTTAACGTGACCAATGTGTATTCTTGCTTAACATCTCTTGCGAAGAAGAGAAATTCCTAAAATTTCCAAGTTTGATCAAATTTTGCCCAAGTCCTATTCAAAATTGTCCTTTGACATCTTCGTTGTTGTATCACCATCTTCGCCTGTCCAGGATCGTCTCCGCTTATCACGTACCTGACTGCCAAAACCTATCTTCGTCTCTCCATCGAAGTCTCCACGTCAGTTTCACCATCTTCGCCTAAGCAAAGAGTCAACTTGTCCCCTTGAACGTTGATGTGTCATATCCAAAAGTCCAAACACCTAAAGAAGTCCATTTACCATTAAGTCAAGAAGAAGAAGCCTAGTCTCAAGGAGATATTAAAGAGGAGAATCTTTCTACGCAAAAACCACAAGCTTTTGCCAAAACAACGAGTCTTCCTACATCGTTTGCAAGACTTCCTTAATGACTTTTGTAGAGAGTTTGAGCAAGAACCCTTGAGATCACAGGCCTACGAACAAAGAGTAGTCTTGTCTGAATGATTCAATAAGAGTGGTCATATCCTGCTATCTAGTACTCCTTAGCCAACCATATCCTATTAGAGTCTTTTTGCCATCTCGGGTAGCCTCTATCTTCTACCATCCTTTAGTTGTCAAGCCAATATTCCATAATCACCCTTTCTTGATCCTTTTGGACTTAGTGTATCAGCCAAAATCAATCTTTTGATCTAAATCCAAACCAAATCTCATCCAACAATCCTTGATCCCTAAACCAAGGTCAAAATTGTACAAAAGGATGATTTAGATCTTTTATCCTTTGAGAATTCCTAATTGGTATAGTGCTTGAGAAACTATTTGTCTCATGTATTGTGCCTAATTAACTTTAATCATTTGGGTTGATCCAAACCCTCATCATTGTTTAATCTTACTTAGGAACTTAGCCTATCTTAAGTTGGAAAAGAATCAATCCTAATCCAATCATAATTAAAAGATCTAGTTGTAACCTAGCTTAGTTTTAAACTTGCGTTTAGAACACATCATTCATCCCTACACCTCACCTAATCCTAATCAAAGGACTTAAGTGTTATCCAAATCCAATCCAACCTAATCCTAATCAAAGGATTAAGGTTTTGTTCAATCCAATCTTATCCAATCTTGCTTTAAGGATCAAACCTTTCAGCCATCAAATCAAAGCACTAAGTCTCAAGCCCCGACTTCATATTCCTTCATACCTCTTTGAGATTTCTGTATCCATAACATTCCAATCCTTTTCCATTCTTGTTGGACTTTAAGGTTACCCTTGTATGGTCTACATGCGCACACAATAGCAAAATATGGTTGCCTAAAGAGATGAACTGGCCAATCCCAACTCCTATTTTCAATACAAACATCAAGTAGACAAAGATCTTATGGACCAACCTGAACACTCACCTTTCTTGCAAGCTTTCCGAAGGGATCCACATCACCATGAGATGATAGAAAAATGATAAAATCCAATCCTAGTGGTTTCCTAACGAATCTCATTAAACATGGTGTGAGATTGCCACCTAATTTCAATAGGTCTATCCTTGATACTCCCATGGAAAAAAAAATTGTTGGTCGGCCTTTGCTTGGAACCATCCTTAATCCTCAACCAAGCATTCCACACCTACCGACACTTTGAATCCTACCATTCGACCATCCAAAACGTCTGCACCTTTGAACAATTTCACTAACTACATCACTATTAGCCATCCACCTGCTAGCATAGCATCAACCTCGCAGCCTTTGACCACTTCGCATGTAGCTATGTCTTCCTACAAATACATTGTTGGTAGTATCCCACCTGCATCTACCTATATCCCAACATTCAATTCGATTCAAGGGTTCCGTAATGTCCAAAATCAATTGTCTGACCTTGCAAAAGAAATCAAGGACATGAAGAATGTGATTAAAAACCTAAAGGAAGGGACACATAATAATTCTTATACATTTGAAGAAATATGTCCTTGTCCTTTTGATTTGTCAATCTCAGTGGCCCCCTATCCACCTAGTTTTGAGATCCCCAAATTTGACAAGTACAAAGGTAAAGGAGACCCTAGAGAATCTGTGAGGGAATTCTACATAGTTTGCCAAGAGGTCTCGTATAGTAATGTATACCTAAGAAGACTTTTCCTAGAAAGTCTAAGTGGACATGCCCTTGCTCGGTTTGCTACCTTAGCACATGGCTCTATCAAATCATTCCCTGATCTTGTAGAAAAATTTGTGGCTCATTATGAGTATAATATTGAGAATAATGTGTCCATTGTTGACCTATGTAGTACCAAGCAACAAAATGGAGAGACGTTTGCCAACTTTTTGCAAAGGTGGCAACACCTCATGAGGAAATTCCCTTGGGATATCCTCGAGCCATACCACGTCGAGTTGTTCCAGCTCAACCTTGTACCCGAGATGTCCTATTACTTGAGTTGCCAACGCCTTGAGAGTTTCGTAGAAGTCACTAAGAAAGGTCTAGCCCTAGAGAGACTCCTCCTTAAACAAGGGGTCCTTAAGCCATACCAGAAAGATTTTCAGGCATCATCCTCCAATGACAAGCCTAAGTATTGGTCCAAGAACAAAAATGTTGTTAATAATGGAGTGATCAATGTCAAGCATTTCCAAATCTTAACCATACCAACCAAACCAACCACCACCAATAACCTATCTCATAACCAACCCGACCATCAAAACCAAACCAAACCTCGCATTACCATATCCGTTCTTGGTTGATCATCTCACCCTAGCAACCAACCTCAGAGAAAGTATGCACCCCTTACCAATCCCATAGGGGTTGTTTTTGAAAATCTTATCAAAGCCAATGGTGTAGTGTTCTCCATGATTTGTCCTTACGAACCAAACCAACCCAAACCTCAATGGTATAATGAAAACGAATATTGTGATTACCATTGTGTCCAAGGTCATGATACAAGGAAATGCAAGAAGCTTAAGGATTGCATTTAGAACCTTATTCACAAGGGTGAGGTTAAAGTTGCGGTTGTGAAACCTAACAAATCTAATAACAACCTTAAAATGTATTAGGACCTCTTTTCTAAGCATGGCAAGGATAAAAGCTCATCATCTCATTTTGTCCCTTATCACTATACCAATACCATCACAAGATTTGATTCCTTGGTAGGATGCATCAAACCTGCGAAAAATTATGTCAATACAATAACCATCCAAGGAGCCGATCCCACACCTACGCCTCGCAGTTGGGGATAACCATTCAGGGAGCCCCTCCTCCTTCGCCATCTAGTAAACCAACCCAAGAAAAGGTAGTCAAGTTTTGGACCTTGATCTCCCATACAACATCCTCCTTGGTCGTCCATGGATCCATTCCATCCAAGACGTCCCCTCCACCTATCACGAATACTAAAAATTCCCATACAATGGTAGAGAAATCACCATCCCCGCCGATCCACAACCTTTCCAATATTGCAAACTCCTTGAAGTTAAACATCCCTACCATTGTCCTCTTAATACACCTGCTTCAACACCAACAAATGACACCTCCAATGTTTCCTCCAACTTCTACCCAACCCGAGATCAAGACCAAAACTATTGACAATGGGTGTGCAGAATACACCCTTTAGAATGCATTCTTCATGGGACATCTCCCTCCCTCTCCTAAGTCCTATGGAAGGCCTAAGGAAATTGAAATTCACAAAAAGCCTACCATGCAATGCAAGAAGACAAAATTCCAACAATGGGGCCCACTTGATGAAGAAAATATTCAGACCCATGTTACTTCCTCACTCTATTAAGACAAAGAAGAAGAACCTACAAACATCCTAAAAGAAATGTATCCAAAAGTATCTACTACTGTGGAAAAAAATCGTTATCAAGGACATGGTCTAGGACCTAAAGAGAAAGGAAGGAAAGCGCCCATTGCCCCAATCTCATACAAGCACAACAAAGGCCTAGTTTACTCTCCTAAGGTTACCATCATTGGTGTTCCAATAAACCCTTCTTCTGATGTCAACAACTCTAACGAAGAGGACTTCTACAAGGTGTCTTTTGAATACCTTGATGACATATTTAATGAAGAGTATGTATACACTATCACTCCCTCCACTTTACCCCATATCCCACTCGTGTACACTGAGCTTATTGATTGGGACCAACAAGGACCACCGACTCTTGACATTTGTGTTGATGACAATGCCATCTTGGCACTTTTAAACATGTGCAACCTTAAAGATCACACAATAGTACACAATATTCAACTTAATGGGGAGGCATACTTTGGTAGTCAAGTCAACTCTGTTAGTTGCAAAAATGAAAAGAAAAATGAAAAGTCCCTTGGTGAGAACCTCAATAAGGTGTCATCGGACACAGATACTACTGAAAATATGGATCAGGCGCTAGAGGATGAGGGAATCGACTGGCCTACCATGGTTCCCTCATTACATGAGAGATCCTCATTGTTGATAGAAGAAACCAAGATAGTCAATATGAGAACAAAAGAAAATTCAAAGAATGTATTCACCACCAAATCTCTTACTCACCAAGGAAAAAAGGGTATTGTGAATTTTCTCAAAGATACACAAGTCAACTTCACTTGGTCGTATCCTAACATGCTAGGATTTTATGTCAATTTAGTGGTGCATCACCTTGTAGTACACCCTAATGCAAAACTTGTTAAGAAAAATTTGAGAAACATGTATCCCCAGATAGCTCTTTTAGTCAAGGTAGAGTTGCAAAGAATGTTAGATGTGGGATTCATTCGACCTATTGACTATCCAGAACGGGTTTCAAACATAGTTCCAGTTGGCAAAATTGCTTGGGGCATACATATCTACACTGACTTCAAATATCTCAATAAAGCATGCCCTAAGGATGACTTCCCTTGCCTAACATTGACATCATAGTTGACGTAACAGTTGGACATGAGATGCTTTCCTTAATGGATGGGTTCTCTAGATATAATTGGATCAAAATTGTTGTTGAAGATCAACACAAGATGGCTTTTACTTTTCTATGGGGAACCTTTCGCTATCAAGTTATTTCGATTGGATTGAAGAGCGTAGGAACTACCTATCAACGAGCTATGACCAATATCTTGCATGATTTGCTTCATGACATTATGGAACACTATATGGATGATCTTCTAGGTAAACCAAAGACCCGAGAGGGGCACATTGTCGTCCTAACTAAGATCTTTAAACAACTAGAGAGAAGTATAAGTTGAGGCTTAATCCTAAGAAATGTGTCTTTGGGGTTACTTCCGACAAACTCCTAGGTTTTATTGTATCATGTAGAGGAATTGCAGTTGATCCAGCTAAGGTGAAAGCTATCATGGATAAGCCACCACCAAAGAATCTCAAACAAACCCGCAACCTCCAAGGAAAACTCCAATCTATTAATAGATTCATTGCCCAACTTGCAGATAAGTGTCACTACTTCGCTCATCTACTTCGAAAAGATACCAAATTTAAATGAGACTATTTGTGTTACAAAGCATTTGACAAACTCAAGGAATATTTAGCCTCTCCACATGTATTGATGCCTCCTATTCCTGGACAACCTATTATTTTGTATACCTCTACTACATTAGCGGCCTAGGGGCATTACTAGAACAAGTTGATGAGCAAAGAAAAGAACGGGCAATATACTACATCAACCACACCTTAGTAGGTTATGAGCTCAACAACACACCCATTGAACAAGCATGCCTTGCAATGGTTTTCAGTACCCAAAAACTCTGCCACTACAAGCTTAAACATAAGACAAAGCTCATCACAAAAATTGATCCTCTCAAGTACCTACTTTTTGAAGCCACTCTTGCAGGCCGCACTGCTAAATGGCTCATGATCTTAAGCAAGTTTGATATTGAGTATGTGGATTGCAAAGCTGTGAAAGGACAAATTATTGCAAATAAATTGGTCGATACCCTCTACAAGGAGAACACCCCTTGATGGCAAGGTTCCAAGATGATGCCATCATGACCATCCTGCAATCTACTAAGTGGCAATTATATTTTGATGGTTCTTGCACGCAACAAGGATCAAGGGCAAGAATCCTTTTGGTAAATCCTCAACGTGATTGCATCCCTAAGTCATACAATATAGCTTTCTCATGTACAAACAATATTGTCAAATATGAAGCTCTTATCACAAGCCTTTGCCTTGCTATCCAATGGAAAATCATCGATCTGCATGTGTTGGTGATTCACAACTTGTCATTGAACAGGTCAATGATGAATATCAAACTAAAGATGACAAGTTTCTCCCCTATTGTCGCATGGTGGAAGACTTCAAACAATACTTCTATTTTATTTAGTTTGAGCAGATCCAAAGAGAAAACAATAAAGCTACTAATGCTATGACTACCATTGGTTCTCTCCTATAGTTGCCTAATAATAGTCATAAGTGTGAATCATATGATGTACTCGAGTTCGAGATGATTTGTGCACTTGTTTCTCCTAATTCCCCTGGTATTAAGACACCTTTGCTTAGCTTAACAATAACACCATCCCGCCCCATCTCACCAAAACCCATCAACAAACCTTCATTCATCGATCCACTCGCTACATCATTCTTGGATATACCCTATTTCAAGGGCACCTTGATGGAAACCTCTTACGGTGTTTAGACAAAGAAGAGGTTGAACGAGCACTATGAGAGGTACACGAAGGCATTTACAGAGCACACTCAAGTGGTCTCACCTTCGCTAAGAAGCTTCTCTGAATGGGTTATTATTGGCCTACCATGGAACAAGATGCTTATCACTATGTGAAGAAATGTATACCCTGTCAAAAGCATGGTGATAAAATTCACGCGTCATCACAAGAATTACAGTCGTTTATTACACCCTGGCCCATCTCACAATGGGGGCTCGATCTCATTGGTAAAATCCATCCTACCTCCTCCAATGGCTACAAATTCATTATCACCACCATTGAATATTTCACAAAGTGGGTAGAAGCCATTCAACTCACCTATACCACTGGCAAACAGATCGCAAAGTTTACCTTAATACCTCATTTGTTGTTATGGCATCCCAAAGGTCATGATCACAGATAATGGCATCCCTTTCAAAAATCAGTATGTAAAAGAATTGTGCCAGAAATTTGAAATCCAAAATCACTTTTCCACCCCATATTACCCACAAGGTAATAGTTAAGTTGAGGCTTCAAATAAAACCCTTATCAAAATCCTGAAAAAGACAATCAATGAAGTTGGTCATGGTTGTCACTTGCAACTCCGTCTTGCCCTTTGGGCCTATCACACAAGCATTTGTACGCCAGTCCATACTCTCTTGTCTTTGGTTTCGAAGCAATCTTGCCTCTTGAGATCAAGCCCCCTTTGCTACAAGTATCATTGCAAAAATATCTTCCTAATGAAGAATACGGAGTTTCTAGAATCCAAGAGCTTAAATTACTAGATGAACAACGCCTCAATACTTTGAAACACCTTTAGGTTTATCAAAACCGTCTTCGTCTCAACTATAACAAGAAAGTAAGAACCCGTGAATTTGAAGTGGGTGATCTTGTTCTTATGGAAAATGAAAGTAATCTTTAGGATAAAGAAAAGAAAAGCAAATTTGAGCCTAATTGGCAGGGGCCTTACACAATCACTACTATGTATGGCTCCAGAGTATATCAGTAGGCAACACCTAAAGGAGAACTATTGGATGAGCTCACGAACATCATCCATCTAAAGAAATTATATCCTTGGGCTTCGGAGAATCACTTCAGAGAATCCCAATTTTCAAAAAATCCAAAAATCCAAAAAATTAAAAAAATCCAAAAAAATTACCTTGGTGAAAATCTGTTTCAGGCACCAAGGTAAATAAGTTGAATCCACCATCTATTTGGACACTTATGACATTCTCATTCATTCCTTCATCCCATTTCAAGTCATTCCTCCCCATGCAAGTCCATCAAGCCATCACACCCTTCATCACCATTTCATACCATTGTAGTCATACACCGCCTTGCTGCCATCACATTCCTCATACACCACATTGTTGCCATCACCTCCCACTCCCGAATGAGATGATGAGCTAGTCTAGATGCTATGAATAAGGACTCACCCAGTACACTTAGCTTTTCCTATGACACTAAGCTTTTTCCCATTACACTGAGCTTCCCGCCCATCCGAGCTTATCTTGCCTTGCGCATAGACCAAATACCTATCCACAACGTGCTAACCAAATGAGATGACGAGCTAGTGTAGCTGCTATGAATAAGGATTCACCTGGTTACTAAGCTTTTCCCATCACAATGAGCTTTTTCCTATTACATTGAGCCTCCTAACCATCTAAGCTTATCTTGCCTTGCACATAGACCAAATACCTATCCACAATGTGCTAACAAAATCCGAGCGAAAGTCCTCCCATTGGCATACCCCACATTATCAGCCTACCTTTTGCCTCCCATCAATCTATCCATTATCATGCCCATCAGAATGCATCCTTCCCATGTCTGATAATATATCCAAAGTCATGTTCTACTCTTGGCAAGAGATGTTTGTTGGCCTTGATGGATCATTTGTATGTTTGGTCTTTTCACTCTGATTTTTGTTTTGTGTCATAGGAATATACCTATTCATGGCTACCTCAATTATCCTATATCTTGGTATTTCTTAGTTGGGGTATATTGAGGCATAGTTTTTGTGGTATGGCGTGTTTCACGGTCTCTCTTGCATGATCCAACAAGTCTCCATATATTCCATCATGGTTATTTGCGAACTTGTGCACCTAGGGATAACTTATTGTTTGGGAGTCAAGTCCACTTATCAGATATTCATAATATCTTGCTTTCTATAATCAGTGGTGTTTATAATCTATTGCAATATCAAACCTAGGAATGCTCTCCACACAATACACAACAATAAACCTATTCTTCTCATTCATCCTTCCCATTTTCTTGAGACTCCAATTTATTCACTCCCCCTGCCTTCCTCTTATGTCTACCTATTTTATTGTACTATGGTTGACACATCGCACAAATCAACCCATCCATTTGCATTTTTGCCTCACACCATACCCACTTTGCAACTTGCATTCATTGCATTACATGATTAGCTTGCATTCTTTTTGTTGTTAGATTCCATTCATTACATTACTTTGATTGCATCCATTTTTCATACTAGGTCCCATTCATTTTAATCTTCCATTCCATGTTTTAGATTACATTCATTATATTGTTAATATAAAGTTAATTGCATTGTTAGACATTGCATTATCATATCAGTTTTACTTTAGGATTCATTTTCATGTTAGTATGCATACCATGTCATCTTCATATTATACTTTTCATTTTAGGATTCATATCATATTATTTTCATTTTTAGGATTCATTTCATGGTCATTCTCTTCCATCTCATATCATTTACATCATAGCATTCATTTCATTTGCCATTTTAAGATTCATCCATAATACATTGCATTCCACTTTCCATATGCATATAATAAACACAAAAATCATAAAAATACATCATAATCATATCCATCACAACCATATACATCCCTGTTGCGTTCATACACATACATCAAAGCAAAATCATCCTGCATCAATCACAATAGTCAGCCTATCATATAGGCATCATCATAGAACAACATAAAATCACATGCATACACATACTCCCCCTGAATCAAACACGTGTTAGGTCTATCCTGCATACGCACATGTCCATCAGGATCCTAAACATTTCATACAATCATAACATACATACACATCGTATCATTATAAAAACATCATGTTGAATCCATCCTGCATCACCCACGTGTTAGGAACATCATGATCATCACAATCATGTCATCCATACATATCATATAGTCCTAAACATGCATCCATCCATCCTACATCAAACACATGTTAGGAGCATCATGAGCATAAAACCATCATCCATATCCATCACATAACACCATCATATCGTCCATAGTCATATACAACAAAAATGAAACGCTGCAAAAAAAAATCAGTCATCTCATACATAAAAAAGAATAATGATGTGTCATATCATGGTATAATAAATATCATCCTCGTAAGGTCATAAAAAAAGGTTGTCCATATATTGCACCTTATCCAGTGCTCCCTCTGTCTGCAGTCATGGGATATGCCAATCTTGATGACGGACCTAGTGGTGGGGGTCGTGGTGCTCTCATTCACACTGACTCTCTTGATGTCTCTGGCCAAGTCTGCCACGTCGGTGTCCTCTTGGCAAAGGAGGGTGATCGCTGGTCAACCAACATTGCATCCTGATAAAGGCCTCTATAATACTGGGCCTCTTGTAGGGCGCTCTCTGTCGCTCGTTGTGCCCCCATGGCCTCGGTGAACACTTGTGTAGGTCTCGTTGGGGCTAGGGCCTGTCAAGCTACATCTCGCTCCCCCTACAATCTGGTAGCATCTGCCTGGGGCCACGCCAACTGTGCCCTCAAACCATCCATCTCAGTATCCGTCTCCTACATCCAGGCCACCATCTCACCACCCCTGGCTACTTGTGATGCCTCCTCCACCACCTCTGCCTCTGTCATGTAGGCTTCCCTCTCCCCCACAGCTGCACCCAAAGATACCTGCAACCTGTCCCGGTCAACTTGTAAACTGTCGGCTTGAGCCCTCGCCTTTTGTGCATCTATGTTTACGCTTCATGCATGAGCCCTCTCCCTACCAACCTCATCCTCCAACCTCGTTGCTCATGCCCTCTTGTGACCCTCTCAGCCACAACCTGATCATAAATTGCTTGAGTAATTTGTGGCTATATTGGTGGCTATGGAATCCAGGGTATGCATAAGATATATATAAGTTATTAGCTTAGTATTATTTTTGTTAGTTTTAATACTATGTAAATGTCAAAAATAAAGTCAAAAGTGAAAAGTAAAAGTAATATGTTAGTTCCTAGATGTTAGGATGTTAGCATATATTAGTAAATTGTTAATTTATTTGTTATTTGGTTAGTATTGTCCATCTCACGTTGAGATATTGGAATAATGAAATTTTGTAGCTTATTTGCAGAGAATATTGTCTTTGCTTAGAATTTGTTCTCTAACTACAAAGATTTTTGTCTCATTGGTAGAATTAAATCTCTGTTTTGCTGGTCATTTTCCTGTTTATTCCATATCAGTTGGTATCAGAGCATTCTCTGATCCATGGGTTTGGATTGTTCACTCAAATCCATTTATCGAAAAGAAAAAATTCAGTCTTGAAGCACTTTTCTTTTGTTTTTTTTTCATTTTTGCTTTGAAAATTCGTGTTGTTCTTTCATTAACAACTTTTGACATAAGAATTATTTTGTTAAGTTGTTTGTGGATCTAGAAGCACTTTTCTGGGAGCTTTCTAGAACATTTTACGATTCTGAATTTCGTTATGTTTTGAGAAAGTTATGGCCATTTTAAAACTGTTGTTGTGGTTGCTAAATTCAAATGCTCGGGTGGTTTTGTAGGTGGTTTTGAGTGCAAAAATTTGGCATTTGGTGCAAAACCGTTTGGTCATTTTGACATGGTTTTTAATTAAAGGCTATGCAATTTTAGTTTCTTCTTTCATAAAAATTCCTTTGTTAAGCTCGCCATGCTCCTCCAAATTTTTATCTTAAATAAGTTTGGAAAAGTATTGTTTCCATAATTTGTAATCCAATAGGTATCTACATTGTATCTAGTGGCAATTCAAAACCTCCTTGTAAACTGATCTTGTTACAGAAGTCAAAGATCTTTCAATTCAATTATTTTTCCCCAAATTTGGTAGAGTTTTGATCCAGAGTGTTGCTTATTTTTATTGTTGGGAGGTGTAAAGCATTTCATTGGCTTTCACTCGTAATAGTATGGCTACTAATTTAGCCGAGCGAGGTGTTGAACTTGCCAATGTGATAACCGCATTGACTGATAAAGTCAATGATATTGCAATTCAGCAGCTTCCTGGTCCTAAAAGCCACCGACCTTCAGCCAAATGTGAAGTCAAAATATATGATGGATCTTAATATCAAGATGTTCTCCAAACTTGGATTCTTGACATGGAAACATGGTTCTCCTATAATGAGACTGTTGATGTTGATAAGGTTCTTTTGCCAAATTGAAGCTCTTTGGTGTTGCTAAAGACCCTATCACCACATGGAATCAACTTTTCACGGCCTTAAAGGATACATTATATCCTTCAAACTATGAGCAAGAATTGCATATCAAATGGCTTCGCCTGCGACAAGGACGACAAATGTCAATGCAAGATTATATCTATCAGTTCAATCGACTAAGAATACTACTTCGCGTGAAAGAACTAGTTGTTGCTCTAATCTTAAAGTTCAAGAGCAGCTTACAGGAACATTTGTTTAGGGAGTTGAAATATACTACCCAAGAATCTCTGGATATTGCATTCAACCAAGCACAATTGGCGGAGGAAAAGCTAGCTGCCTAGTCTTGTGCATCTCGACCTTCATTTTCTGCAGGTCCTTCAAAAGCTTCGAGTTCTCGACCACAACAAAAAAATTCCAAAGATAAAAGTTCTTTTCCTTCCTCTTCTTTTCAATATCCTCCTTCTAATACTCAGAAATCTAAGTTTTGTACTTATTGTAAAAAGAAGGGACATGAAAAGTCTGAATGCTTTAAGTTGAAGAAGAAGAATCTAATTGTATAGTCTCGTGATGAGGCAAGGAAAAATATTCCCATTGAGACTTCTGGTGATGATAGCAATTATGATGAGTTAAAAGGTAGACTCAATAAGGTCACCTTAATGAACTATCATTCTAGCTCAGGGGGACGTGACAATTTGTTTGTAACCTATGCTCACCTGACACATGATTTTTCTGTGGATTGTATGATCGATAATGGCTCGCAGAAAAATTTGATTGCGAAGTCCATTGTCGAAAAAACTTCATTTGTCAATGGATCCACATCCTCATCCATATTCACTTGGATGGAAGGATAATGATTCGTTCTCACACATAAAACACACATGCACCATGTCTTTTTCTTTTGGTCCCAAATTCATTGATAAGGTCACTTGTGATGTGACCAACATGGACTGTTGTGGTTTGTTGTGTCTTTTTCTTTTGGTCCCAAATTCATTGATAAGGTCACTTGTGATGTGACCAACATGGACTATTGTGGTTTGTTGTTAGGTAAGCCCTATCAATATGATAGGAAAGCTCACTACGATGCCTATAATAGCACATATACACTGCAAAAAAATCAAAAGACATACCTAATAAAATGTACTAAGAGCACTAACAATCTAGTACTTAGTTGCAGATAGGCAAGAAAAACTATCAATCAAGCAAAAGAGCTTGCCTTAATTTTCATAAGGCCACAATCTGACAATTCTAAGGAAACTTTCATTATGTCTAAGCCACATGCTAGTTTGGAAAAAATGTTGCAAGAATATTCACATGTGTTTTAGGAGCCTAAGACACTTCCCCCAGAACGAGCAATCAATCACTCTATTGATATTGTCCCTATTGTGTGTCTTCCTAACGCCCCATTGTATCAACAATGAATTCTTCAAAGTGATGAGATAAAAAGACAAATTCAAGATTTATTGTCTAAAGGTTTCAATAAACAAAGTACATCCCCTTGTGCTTCACCAATTTTATTGGTGCTCAAGAAAGATGGCACTTGGCGTCTTTGCATTGATTTTCAGGCATTAAATAAGATCACCATAAAAAATCGATATCCACTTCCCCGCATTGATGACCTTTTGGATCAGCTTTAGGTACCAAATTCTTCTCTAAGATTGATCTGAAAAGTGGGTATCATTGTGTCAGAATTCAGGCAAAGGACACATGGAAGACAACTTTCACGACCAAAATGGGTCTTTTTGAGTGGCTTGTGATGCCATTTGGCCTCACCAATGCTCCTGCCACATTCATGTGATTGATGCATGAGGTTTTTCATGATTGTTTGGATAAATTTGCTATCATATACTTACATGATATTCTTGTCTTTTCTAACACTTGGAAAGTTCATCTTCAGCATTTGCAACATGTTCTTCGCAATCTTCAGCGGAGCAATTTGTATGCCAACTTTTCCAAGTGTTCTTTTGGTCAGACATCCATTTCCTATCTTGGGTATGTCATTGATGCACGTGGTATTCAAGTAGATCCTGCAATAGTGGAAGTTCTTCAAAAGTGGCCTACTCGTTCAAATCTTACTGAATTGAGGAGTTTTCTTGGTCTTGCAAAAATCTACCGCAAGTTTATTCTACACTACTCAGACATTGCATCACCTTTGCAACAATTGACAAAGACCTACTCTCATGCTTTCAAACCTTGAAAGATATATTGTGTTCAACACCTGTTCTTGTTCTACTAGATCTCTCATGCTTTCAACACCTTGAAAGAGATATTGTGTTCAACACCTGTTCTTGTTCTACCAGATCTCTCACAACCTTTTGAGATTGAGACAAATGCTTCCTAGTATGCACTTGGAGTTGTGTTAAAGCAAAATGGACACCCTGTGGCTTATCGTTCAGAAACTTTTTTTGTTGCCAAAAGGAACTACTCCAAATATGATAAGGAATTATATGCATTAGTCCAAGCCATCAAATATTGGAGGCATTACCTTTTAGGATAAGAAACAGTTGTTCACACTGATCACTTGCCTCTACAATTTCTTCAATCTGAGAATAAAATTGAAGAGGCAAGGCATAAGAAGTGGGCTTCATATTTACAACAATTTCACTTGGTCATCAAGTATAAGAAGGGGAGCACCAACAATGTTGCAGATTGTTTGAGTCGGCCTCCCACAACACATGCTTTAACTATGGTGACCACTTCTCATTTAGGATTTTATACACGGTCTTCTCAATATGCTAAGGATCCTGATTTTGGTATCACCTACACAAGTCTTCAGAATCCTTAACTTCCAATTTAACAGCTTTTCAAGATGTTCATATCAAGGAAGGGTCACTCTACAAGTTCGATAAACTTTGTGTTCCTCGAGATCATCGATCTTCAATTCTCAAGGAGGCACATTATACTCTTTATGGTGGTCATTTTGGCAAACAAAGAACACTTCATCATTTGCAACGATTATTCTATTGGCCTCATATGCTCTACATTTCCTCAAGAGATGTGCAGTTTGTTGCCGCTCCAAACCAACCAATAGAAAAATGGGCTCGAGTAATCCCTTGCCTATTCCTTCTTGTCCTTGGGAGAGCATTTCCATGGATTTGGTTAGTGGCTTTACATTAACTATTCATCATCATGATTGTGTATTTGTGGTTGTTGATCGATTTAGCAAGATGGCTAAGTTCATTCCATGCCGCAAGACAAGTTCTACACATGACTTAGCCCAACTCTTCTTTGGCTTTGTTTGGAGATCTTTTGGTTTACCAACTAGCATTGTTTTTTATCATGAATCACATTTTGTGGGTCATTTTTGGCAATCTTTGTGGAAGATTTTGGGAGCTTCGCTTAACTTCTCCACTGCTTTTCATCCTCAGTCAGATGGTCAAACTGAAGTTGTGAATTGAACTCTTATACAGAGTTTGAGGATTTATAACCATAGCTCTCCTGCCAAGTGGGATTTGAGCCTAACCCACATAGAGCATGCATACAACCAAGCAATTCACTTATCTACAAGTCACTCACCTTTTGAGGTATGTCTTGGTTTTCAGCCTTTGGTTCCGTATGAGTTGCCCTTATCTTTGCCATCTCCAACCACAATGCATTTTCAAAAATAGCAAGATAAGGCCCAAGCATTCATTCAACATTTGCAAAATCTTCAATCCAAAGTAGTTCAAATTCTTCAAAAGACTCAAGAAAAGCAAAAACAACTTATGAATCGTCATCGTGTCCCTCATAGTTTTCAAGTTGGGGATAAAGTTTGGCTACACTTGGGCAAACGTCATTTCCAAGAGAAAGCACATAATAAGGTCGAGCCACTTCATTATGGGCCTTACACTATTCTTCAGAAGGTGTCCAAGAATGCTTTCCGACTTGATCTTCCAGCTCAATTGGGTATTCATGATGTTGTTGATGTTGATCTTCTAAAGCATTACTATGAGTCAACACTTGAGATTGAGTCTCCTGTCAACCATCCTGCAGATGTTGTTCCTGATTTTCAACTTCCGTCTGAATCTATAGAGTTTTTAATACAAAGACTCGTCAGACACAACATGGTTTCACCACTTCCTACCCTGTTGCAAAGCAAGGTCAGCTTCCGCATCAGGCTCGTTGGATCTCTCACCATCAACTCTCTCAAGAGTTTCCTTCTCTCTTGCGAGCATTGGAGTCCAATGCCAATATTGTTGGGAGGAATGATGAGGATTCATAGGGTATGCATAGGATATATATAAGTTATTAGCTTAGTATTATTTTTATTAGTTTTAATCCTATGTAAATGTCAAAAAATAAAGTCAAAAGTGAAAAGTAAAAAGTAAAAGTAATATCAAATATGTTAGTTCCTAGTTGTTAGTAAGTTAGCATATATTAGTAAATTGTTAATTTATTTGTTATTTGGTTAGAATTGTCCATCTAATCACAAAATATATATGTTTTATTTTCCATCTCATGATGAGATCTGGAAAATATTTCCATATCCTTTATTTTAGGCATATTAGTGCCTATAAATTTGTAGCGTTCTCTTCACAAAGGCATATTGGAATAGTGAAATTTTGTAGCTTGTTTGCAACGAATATTGTCTTTGCTTAGAATTTGTTCTTTGACTACAGAGATTTTTGTCTCATTGGTAGAATTAAATCTCTGTTTTGCTGGTCATTTGCATGTTTATTCCATATCACTACATAGCCTATATCTATACTTGAGGAGCCTATACATGTGCCCCTAGTGGGACTTGTCCCCTCCTCCCCAGTGCTCGTTGTCTTGGCACCTATGCCCTCGATCTCCTCTCATCTCCTCTTGCCCCAGCCTTAGCCATATGGATGTCTCCATACCCTCCCTCCTCTCCCTCACCTCTTTCTTCCTGCTCAACGACGCTGCCTCATCTAGCTCTAATACACCTGGTATGCCTAGTCTAGTCAGTCCGTTGGCATCCCACCATGCATTGTAAGCCCCCGTCATGCCTACATCAATAATGTCTACTCGAGGATTCCACGGAACCGGCTTCTTCATCGCATAAAGTTGCTATAGGCATGCTCTGGCTCTATCGCATCACCCCTGGTGCTAGTCTTGTCGGTGATCCGTGGATGTGTCCTCTCCTCTCCCATAATGTCTTGTTGTGCACTGAACTGTCACATCACCTTATGAGGAAGATATTAATCAATGACATGGACCATCTGACCCATCAACCAATGCTAGCTCTAAACAAATGCAAGATAATGACAATCCTCATCCCAGGCCTCAAATGTCCTATAAGGCCTCCACGTGATATCTTGCATCTCGTTGATGCACCATCTCTAGAACCCCATCGCTTTGATCTGCGTATAGTGAAGGAGGCCACCGTATTTATCAATTTAAGGATGGTCGGTTTGTCAATCTTTGACCCTATCGACCGACATACAACAATATGCTCGAAGGGCCATATATCCAACAATGTCACCCCTATACTCAAACTCTTGTACCCTCGATATACACAGTGTGGGTATCGTGGTACAACTGACCAAGCATGACATAACCCCAGGCGTATTGTGTCCCCATATGCATCATCATGTATAAACATTTGGACCATATGATAGCAAAGGAATGACCGTTGAGGTTGAACATCAATCACCCATTGATGAGATCTGCTAAATATAACACGAACCAAGGGATCCATCGCCACCTCTCCATAGCTAGCTCCAGCCGCATCTAGGTGCAATCCATATGTAGGTCCTTGGTCCAGCACACTAGCCGCAAATAGTACTCGTCGTCCTCCAGTTTGTACTAAGGGAGGACCCCTCTAATAGGTACTCGTAGGATCGTTTAGACATCCTTGAGGGTGGTAGACGCCTCACCTGTTGGTAAATGGAATGTACATGTGTCACTATGCCATGTCTCGATCAAGAATCTGATCATCGCATTGTGCGATAGCACATGTGACCACTCTGATACATGATCTAGTTTGAGAACCATGAGTGCCATCTGCTCGGTGACGCGCAATCTGTAGTGTCTCTCCTTGACTAATCCTTTCTTTTGTGCTTCGATAGATTATACTGAATTAGTTTAGACTATTTTTGTGATGCTTTGACTAGATGTTTATGGATTTATCTATGTTTTAGATGCTTTCTCTATGAATAGTAGATGCATTATATTGTGCTTGACATTATGATTACATGTGTATGATGATATTTCTAGACTATTGAGAGGATGGATTATTCTGTGATGATCGATGTGTGTTCATTTCTATGTGCGTATCATGTTTGTTCTATGATTATTTGATGATATCTTACGATGTACTAACCCTATTTCATGATTATGATTCCATGCGATGTCTTGATGTTATATTGTGTGACTATTTGCATGAATACAGACGATTTCATATCACTCATTGCGAGCATGATATGTCGTTGCGATTTTCTATCAATTGTCTGTTTATTTATGTTTTATAAAATATTGTATATGTTGTTGTATACGTGTTGGTGGTGACAGGTACCAGACATCGACTCCACCTGCTTCACAGGTCTGAGCGTGTCTTATCCCAATGGCAAGTTGATCGGAGTTGACATAATATCCCACCCTATATACTCTAGGTTTAAGTTGATTAGGCTTGTCAGTTTATAGTCTTGGCGCAAGTCGTGGTTAGTGTAATGTTTTCTTGGATTATTTTATGGTGGCTTCGTGTAGTTTGGTAATTATTATTCAGTTAATTATTAATTAAATGATTAAATTGATTTATATAGTTTAATAATGTTACATTTAAAATAATAGATTAATATAGTTTATAATAATAAATTAAATAAATAGTTGGTATAAATATTTAAATAATAAAGTGTTATTAATATTAGTATTATGGTTTCCTTGGCTTTATATTTAATTAATGGTTTTATATTACCTTGGTTTATCAAGGATTATTTATTATTGTTTATTATTAATTGTTGATTATTATTTATTAATCATTTTTGGTATTTATTTATGCTCTTTGATTATTTAATTAATTGGGCTTTCATAATCATTTGTGTCCTTGATTTTATTGTTTATATTATTATTCTTTTCTTACTCTTTTTGGGTAACTAGTAGATTCTTTCTACCTATCGTATTATTTCATTGGCTATTTTATTGGGTAAGTAGATTAAATAATATTTTATTATTCTTACCTTGGGTATTGCAAATGGTAGGTAAGAAATATATTATTTTGTAATATTTTGATTGGTTGAGATTTTCTATAGTTTTAGTTTGATTTTCTATTTATTTGGCTTCCTGAGTATTTTGTCCGGTTAGCATTTTCGGGTTTGCTCTTGCAAGTTTGGATTTTTGGTTGAAGATTTGGAGATTGGAGGTTTCTTGGCTTGCTTGGATTGTGGATTGCGTTTCTTCAGATTTTCTTTTCCATTACTTCTATCTTCCAAGTTGGAGAAATCTTCTTCCTAAGAATTTTACTATCAGGAAAGATTGTCTTCAGGGTTGTTTGGGAGATAAATGTTTACTTAATATAGTTTTGAATAAATAATATTTCATAGAATGAATATAATATATAGTTTATAAGATAGTTTGGAAAAAATATATTTGTCTGAACATTTTGATTGTTGTGATTGTTTGGCTCTACTTTGCTGTGTTTCTGCATTTTGCTTCCTTGGATATGATTCTTGTTGGGTTTCAAGGCTAGGCTTTGGACTCTACAAGCTATTTGGTTTCTTAGTTGGCTGAGAGTTTTATATTTGGTTTTCCTGTGAGTTCCATGGCTGGAAATTGTTTGGAATAATTATTTCTAAGTTGAATCTTGCCTCTATGAGTTTATTTTGGGTGTGGATTTTATGTTCCTTAGTTTCGTATTGGATTTGCATCCCTTTTGGTTGTATTTTCGGGACTTAAACTTAATTGTCTGATTTTATTTTCCAAGTCACAATTTTAACTCCCGTTTTTTGAGGTTCTGGTCTCGGGTGCAAATGCGCTAAAACTACATAAGCGCTAATGTTGTTAGCAAAAGCGTTTTTCTTTTCGTCAAAGGCGCTAACCTGTATGGTATAAGCGCTAAACAGTTTAATGAATGCGCTAACAGATTTGATAAATGCACTATTATGTCTGATAAAGGCGTTGTTTCATCGAATAAAAGCCCTAAAACGGAAAATAAAGGCACTGCGGGATTTTCTAAAAGCGCTGCCCTACGAGGTGTATGCATTGTTTTGCCTGTTTTCGATAAGTTTGTCAATTTGATTCATTTGCCAGTTTCTGTTCTTGCTTTTCCGAAATCTAGAGGTTGTTTTCTGATACCTGAAATGTTCCGGGTCTGTTTCATTGTCTGAATTATAGGTTATTTTGTTTATTTGGCTTGTTTATATGATTATCTTCTAGCCAAGCTCATTTGTGGTATTCTTTTATGATGATTGCATTGATGTTGTATTGGTTGGATACCTTGGTAAACCAAGTCTTGTATTGTTGAGAGCCCATGGTTTTGTGGTACTATTTTGTGTTGTTACCCTAAGGACTAGGTGCATGCAAGGGGAAGAGTGGGCTTCGTAGTGAGTGACTAGGATCGCATGGAGTGGGCTGCCATGTCCATCTGGGGTCCAGATCATCTAATGTAAACAAGTGATAACTTAATTAGTAATTCTTGGTTTGGGTAGAATAGTTCATCTTAATAAGATAAGAAAATAATTAGTCCCCTTTGCCTTGCCCTGCGGTGTTTGATGGGGATAGGATTGGGAAGGCCTTGGTAACCCTAGGTAATCTAATCTCCCTCACTCCATAAAGGTTGAGATGGTTGCACATGTGCATTAGGACATCTGGGACTGGTACCTAGATACCCACATGTTGTATGTGATGACACTCTTGCTCCCTACATGTAGGTCCTAGCGCCTTGAGTTATGCTTGGTTGTGTTGCCTCTAGAGGGTTTGTGTTGATGGTTTTCATTTGTTTATCCTATGTTGCTTTGTCCTTGTTATGTTGGTCTTTCCTTTGGTTGTTAGGTGTCAACCTAGATCTAGAGTATGTGTGGGATCTTATGTCATCTCCTTGCATGGGGGGTGGTTCCTTAGGTTCCACATGGTCGGGTGGTTGAATGCCTTCTTCCATTGGGATGCTCTTCGTTGGATCCTCTTGCGTGGATGTGGATATCTCGTCTTCTCAGCTTTGGATGGATTCTTGTAGTAGATTGATGTAAATGATTATATGGCAATGTATGTATTGATTCATGATGTAATTGCAATGTAAATAGAACTATGGACTTTGATGTGAAGGATATTGTATTCATGTAATAGTATGCTAGGAGAATAAATGATGTAACTTGTAATATTGATTTATTAATGGAAATTGATTCATGGTTATGTATATGGTCTTATGTGGTGATGAAGATATGTTAGATTATCTTATGATTAGATATGTTGATAGTAATGTATAAGTAATTTAAGAGTAGGAATATTTGGTGTTGGTGCTTAAAATGAACTTAGAGGGAATGATTAGTAAGCTTAGTAGATAGATATGATTATGTTATAGAATAGTGAATGATCATGTATGCATGGATAGAATAAATCATGCTAGGAATAAGTAAGCATTTGTCTATGGTGGTATTTGTGTTATCATGCTTATTATGTTATGTTAATTGCTTATGGTTAGTTTAAGTGATGACGTTGAGATGCCCTAGAGGATGCTTTCAGATGTTATGTTTATTTCCGCTTGTGTTATGTCCTTATGTGAATTTGAATATGATGGTTAGATGTTATTTAGTTAATGAATGTTTATTACATTTGAGTAGTTGATGTTAATGGTTGCATTAGTTGATGTTTAAAAAAAAAAAATATCTCTATTGCATGTTAGTTAGTGTATTTCTCTAGGGTATTTTGGCGGGCATTACACAATCTCTGCCACAGCCTTATGGTCAATGACCAATACTCGCGAGACTCGATTGGAGCCAGCGTCTCTTGTGTCTAGCAAACCACTCCCGTCAACTCTTTTCTAGCCATTTTTCCTCCTGTGCCCACTAGGGCATCCCCTTGCTTTCCATTTCCACCTCTCCCTTATTCTCCCCTTCCCATTTGGCCCTCTTAGGTAGAGGTCGTTTGGGTCGACTAAGACGCCAAACTCGTGACGTATGCATCATTCCACAGGCGCAAACGCCACTCTACCATCAATCACCTTTTATTGCCCTAGCGTAGAGGTCAATTATTGAAACAGTGTTTGCACGTGCACCTACCTGCCCTTGCAGACAATGCCCATTTGTGCAGGTGTGACTCTCTATGCGGAGACACCATTGGAAGGGCGTAGATGCCAAACCAGTGATCGATGTTTGTGCCCTACGTTTTAGGCCTAAGTTATTATCTAGCATTAATTGTGCATTAAATGCCCTAGCGTACTAAATCACAAAGGCAAGATGAGGTACTCACGAAGGCTTCATGCTCAGGTGGTCTCTAGTATTGTCGAACGCGCTCTCCTTGTTGTTGGTAGTGTAGGATAATCCACAAAGTGATTGCACTTTAGTTCTAGAGGCTCTTTTGCTTGTTAACTGGGTGTGTGAAAGTGACCCTTCCATGGGCCCCGTGTGGCCTATATATGCCCTTCCTCCACCCTTCTACCCCTCGTTTTGGGTCCATTTTCTTTCTTCTCAGCCTGTTTCTTTGTTGCTCTCTTCTTTTTCCTCTTCTTTTCTGTTTTCCTTCTTTTCAAGAATTTCCCTATAAAATTCAAATTTTTCGATCAAATTCTTGAGGGGGCATCCCTTACCTGCATCTCGCCTACGACACTTCATTTTCCTCGCTCGGGCATCTTCTTCTTTTACCCATCGCCAACTCATTGCCGCCATGTAAAAGGGGGGCAAATTGTAGACACCTAAAATTAATATTTAATTAATTTATCCCTTCTTGTATAATTAATTTTATTAATTATGTTAGTCCTTATTCTTCTAAATATTAATTAATTAATATTTAATTAATGGTACCTTCCCAGCCATATAATTAATTATATAAAATTCTCATTCTTCTAAAATCCTCATTTAAACTCCAACCTTAGCTAAATTCCTCAATATTTCCCCTAATCCCAATTAATTAATTAATGCACAATTAATTAACTAATACCTTGATTCCTACAAGCCCTCCAATTAACCACCTTCATTGAGCCAAATTAACCCAAGCCTAATTATCATTATCATTCTCTTCAATTTTAAATTCATCCCACCTACTTAGGTCCACATGTGACTCTTCCTCATAAATGAGCTTGCATGCAAGGGTCACTTTCCACCTCCTCCTCATCTTTGACCCAAGGGTGCTCACACGTGTGAGAATGTTCTTCCCCATAAGAGCCACCCTACACTTTCCCTTTCTAGCCACATATCATCCTCCTCAAACCTAGGACTCTTACACTTTGCCAAAAGTGTTTCCACTTGTCATCTCCATGTTCTTCCCAAGATGTGGTCACACATATGTGTGCACACATTGCCCTCTTACTCATGCCAAGTGTTCTTCCCAAAACACTCCACCTTGTGACACATGACACAAGGTTAAGAGCCCAAGTCACCTGATCTCCTCACATTCAATCTTGGCCCTTTATCATCTTTCAATCTTGGTCGTTTATTTCAAATTCTAAAATCTATAAATTGGAGTCTCCTCCCTTCACAAATCATCCATTTCATTTTGCAATCATATGCTACTAATTTGTCTCCATATCCACTATCTTGTATCCTCATAATGTCCATTTAATTATCCAATGCACTCCCCTCATCCTCATAATGTCAAATTTCCTTTCTAATTCATCATACTAATCCCGTCATCCATTCACTCAATTAATCCATCTCCCAATGTTGTTGGGAAACTTGGAGAGCATCCTACATCCAAATCCAAAAGAGCAAATCAAATGGAGATTGAGTGCATCCATTTCTAGCTCTATCAATGGAGCTTGGGCGCATCCATTTCTAGCTCTATCCATGGAACTTGGAAGGTAACATGTTAAATTACATTTGATATGTTTGCATTGCTTTATGTAATTAGCATGTGTAACTAACCTTTTTTTTTTTTTTTTTCTTTCAACATGCATACATTTATAACAATAGATCATCGACATATATACATTTGAGTAAAGAGAACAAACATATAACAATACATAACAATAGATGTACATATATATATACATGTATGCATATATATACATATGGATATGCATACATATGTATTCATAGATGTATACGCATACATTTATACATATACATTTATAACAATAGATCAAAGACATATATACATTTGTGTAAATAAGAGAATAAACATATATACATTTCGGTAAACAAGCATACAACAATACATAATCGTAGATGTACCTATATATACATGTATACATATGAATATGCATACATCTCTACATTTGAGTAAAGAAGAGAACAGACATATATAAATTTCAATTGACAAGAGAACAAACATATATACATTTGATTAAACAAGAGAACACACACTATTTACTAGGTCATTGCCAAAGTAAACTCATACAGGCTTTACCTGTTGTGAAGGCTTGTTGTCTTCTATATAATTCGGAGAAGTCTCTACATGCTTACCAAAACAGGCAGATGCATCCATGTAATCGTCCAATCATATAAGAGGAACAAATTTATGAGCACAAAAAATGACAAATTACAAAAATCTCAAAGCATATAGAGCAAAATCTCTCGATAGAATGAAGTGTGTAATAAACACAATTACATTGATATGTCAATCATCTACTTGGTTCAGCTCTCAATGCTCTTGCATGCCTACAAAAAAATTGTAATAACCGAGGATAGTAACATTCTCACACGAAATAATCCTTACAAGATTGTGTGCACAACAATGTACTCATATACAAGAAGAATAATGCATACAATATTTTGATCGTCTTCAACATTTCAAATCATGCATACAATCCTTAAATAAAATCATAAGCTTTTTGTTATGATGAAGAGAACATTAATAATACAATTGGATCCTTACATAAATTTATACAAAAATATTGATATGCCAAAATCCATACATATACATAAGCACATACATACATAGATATACATATACATATCGATATACGTGCATACATACATATGCATATGCATATATACATACATACATACAAATGCAAATACATATAAAGTGTACCAAGATAAATATAATTCTGATTTATGAAAACATGACTTTGCATACATTAAATCATGGATGTCTAGAGGTGGCCTTCATATGCTCAGAATTTTATATCCATATCCATATGCATATGCATATGCGTATACATACATACATACATACATACATATAGTTCACTGAAAACGAATATATGGACTGCAAATAGTATATTGATTAATGAAAACATGAAGACAAGATCATATCATAGTTGCATTCCTAAGCTCTAGATATTCCAGAGGATGTTCGATGAAAATAGAGAAGAATTTGTAAGGAAAATGAACTTGGAAATTCCCTCTTATTAAATCATTTGAATGTGAAAAATGAGCATTCATTTGTGGTAGTTAATTTTTAAATTTGAATGTGCGTGGGAAACAATTGGTCATTTCATACTTGCATCTGCAATTTATGTTGAATTTCCGCAATGGCTTCAATGCAATCAGTTTTACAACTACATATGTGTGGGAAAGAATCAATAATTTCATAATGCAAATCCCATTTATGTCTGATATCTACGATGTCGTGAATGAATTCAATTTTTATTTTATTTTTTTGTTTGTTGGAGTCTTGCACAATTTACTGTTTTTACTGGTAGAAATAATAGATGGAGTTCATGCATAAATAGTATAAGTGTAATTGCATGTCATTGAACCATAAACATATTTCTTAATGACCAGCATAACATGTTTGTCAATAACGGAAACATAACATGCATGGTCTAGAAGGCTTAGGACTACAATGTAACATGCAATGTATCATATATATATTCACACAGTAAGACAAGATAAGCGAAGACAATGCATGATGTGTAAAACCAATCAAAATATTGTGTCAATAACTTATACATGTCATGTAATTGAAGTATATACATGTTTGACATTGTGACAATTTAAAAGCCATACATATAATTATTTCAATGTATGTATATCTAACGTATGTACATGCATACATACAAAACAATATGGGTTTCGTTGCTCCCGCCCAAACAACAAGTTTGAATCGCACTTTGGCCAACAGTTCCCCTGTATGTTCCGTTGCAGCCCTCTCTCCTGTCACAACCACTGACGCTGGCATCTGCCCTCATGCGACTCCTAGCACCGATGGTGTTGTTGGTGTGGGTGCAAACCCTTCTACACCCACACCCCCTGGTGACTATTCTCTGGTTGTGGGTGAAGTTGCCCTTCTCAGGAATGTTGCGGCTAGTGATATTCAAGCTATTGGACATTCATCTCGGCTTGGTGATGTTGATGGTGACCCTACAATGGGTGCTAATGCTCTACCTCGACCTTCCTTTGTTGTAAAGTGTAACTTTGCTCACGTGGCCAGATCTGTTGCCCAACCCTCCAAAGGGGTTCATTCTCTTTCTTGTGCCAAGTCCTCCCCTGTGGTGGTCTATAGTCAGGATGTAGTGGACAACATTAGGTTTTACCAAAGTTGTGCTCTGGTGTGCAGGTTCTCTGGGCTTTGGCCTTCTTTGCCAGATCTTCATTCTTGGATGAGTAAATCATGGAAGCCTCTAGTTGCTCAGAATATTGAACTATTTCCCTGTGCTAAAGGTTTTTTCATTGCCTCTTTTACATCTTCTTCTGATCCTAACCAGATTTTGGGCAAGATGTGGGCTTGGGGAGTTCACTCCCTCTTTGTTAAGCCCTGGACTACCTGTTTCAATCCCCTTACTGAATCGCTCAATGTGTGTCCACTTTGGGTTAGACTTATGAATCTTCCTCTTCATGGTTGATGATGCCACGACTTCTATGGGTCACTCCACCTTTGCTCGCATCCTAGTGGATATTGACATTTCCTCACCCCTCCTGGGGGATGTGGTCCTTATGGTTGGGGGCGGGCCTTGGACTCAAACACTGGATTTTGAAGGCCTCCCCTTTCGCTACAGAAAATGTTTTGCCACGGGTCATTTGGCGTCAGACTGCTCCCTCCCATGTCACAAGGGGGTGGCTACTTGGTGGAAGGATGCCACCTTGGATCACTTGACTATTTATGCTATTGACTTGGTTGATGAGCCGCCCTCTGTCGATGATATTGTTGTTCATCAAGAATCAACTTATGTGGCTCCTGATTTGGATTCAACTATTGTCACCTCCCACTTGCAGCTCCGCTCTACACCTACTGCTTCTACTCCCGATGCCACTCCTATGCAGTAGCCTCTTGTTGTACTGCAACAACCCCATGTTGTTCTACAGCAACCGATTGTTGCCTTGAATTTGCACTCTCTTGAATCTATTGATGGTTCCCAAGTGGGGACCTTACCGCTTGACAACTCTCTTTATAGTCCCAATGATAGTATTGCCTGGACTGTTGTTTGTCGCAGGTGGAAGGGGAAGTCTTCCTCGCCCCCGCAAACCTCTCCTTGAATTGGGTTTGGGTTATTGATGGTTTATAAGATTTTTGTTGTTGATGGTCTCTAACTATGTTAAAGGGTCGAAGGCCTAGTCAATGTTGTTTTTTAATTAAAAAACATATGTATATGCATGTATATATACACATGTATACATATAGCTATATACATATACATATACATGTGTAGACATATGTATATATTCATATATATAGTGAAATCGGTTAAAAAATCATTTAAATGAAATACTTGATGCTAAACAGATAATTATTTCAGTGTAATTGAAGTATAATATAACACTTGATGCCATATAGATGATTATCACAGTGTATGTATATGTACACATGTACACATGTATACATATACATATACATGTGTATACATAAGTATATATTTATATAAATATAATGAAATCGATTAAAAAAACATTTAAATGACACCCTTGATGCCATACACATTATTTCAGTATAATTGAAGTATAATGTAACACTCAATGCCATATAGATAATGATTTCAGTATATGTATATGTACACATATGTGCATATGTATATATACACATGTAACCCTACATGAAATCATATCATTGATGTGAATTTGACAAAATAGGTGTAATCAATTTCACATTATAAATGGAGACGATAATAGGTGTACTTGGCAAGATAAGCTCACAGCAAGCAGGTGAAGTGGACACACAACAAGCTCAAGCAAATGACCAAGTAGTTCAAGCAAACAACCAAGCAGCTCAAGTAGACAACCAAGTAGCTTTACCAAGTAACCAAGTAGCTCAACTAAGCAGCCAAGTAGCTCTACCAAGTAACCAAGTAGCTCAACTAAGCAGCCAAGTAGCTCAAACAAACAATTGGGCATATTACTTTGAGTAATTCTCCAAAATTTATATGACCTCGATCATTAACCTTTGACATCAACAACAATGTATTCAACATGACCTAGTTAGTCTTTTGCTTATGTTGTCATGTGTAGTGTATCAGTAAGCATGTCAGGTGTGTCATCACATTGTGACTTGACACATCATGCACCAAGTGTGCAATGTAACATGCTTACTATCACTTTTCTAGCACAAAAATTGTGTTCATCAAGTTTTTGTCCATTAATATATCTAAGCTTGAGGTACTATGTTTACTATTAGAACCCAAGTTGCAATTTTGGGAGCTCTAGATGTGTGTGTGCTATTTGTGCCTCAATTGCTAATGATGTGTTTTGTTAAGTTGCATGATATCTACGACTGTGATTCTCTTATTACTATGTTTGGCTGATGCATTTGTCGTGCTAATCTTCTAGCTTGAAAGGGAGGAAGCCTCCTAGGAATTATCATACCCGCCAATGGGGTTTGGATCAAGAATCTCCAAAAGTTCAAAGCAATGAATCTCTTGTAGTAAAGAAGAATTAGGCAAGGGGTGAACTAGGATTTACACGGATGATTGAATTTTTCTGGTAGTTGTTGGCATAGTTTTCACTTGAAAAGGAGGAAACTCAAGTAGCTAGATAAAATCTTCGCAATCTTTGGGGAGTCTCAAGGCAAATCTAATAAAAGAGAACACTCTAGGAGTTTGTCGCAATCGAGAGGAAGAAGTGCCCAAGCAAAAACAACCTCAACAAGAAGTTAAGCAAGCAGTGCAAGACTCCAATGTGTGAACAACTCAGATGAGAGACCTTTCTTGAATTCACCCATCAACTTTTGATGGTTCTTTTGGGAAAGCCTAGGTGGAAATTTAGCTCATGGCCATTGACTATTGTTTTGTGATAAACCCATATGGCAATAAAACAAAGCTAGGTATGCCATCATACAATTACACGAGTTTGCATCCATTAGATGGCACAAGGAAGACCAAAAGCATCACTTGTCCATTGTGCCAATTTCTTGGGAAACCTTTTCAAAGAGGTTTTATGGTTGGTATTTTTCAGAACATTTCATTCAGCACCAAGTAGATGAATTCCATGATCTGGGCCAATTGAGTATAATTTGTTAGTGAAACAATATGAAAATAGCTTCTTTGAGCTAAAGCCATATGCGAGGGCACTTCAGGATAAGATTTCACAAGTTTGTGAGAGGTTTCAACCCTCATATCATTGATGGAGTTTGGGTTTCAGAGTCCAAGACTCTAGAGAAGTAGTCAAGAAGGCTAGACTAGTTGAGGAAAATTTGGCTAGAGGTCATAGTGGTTAGAGGGGTACTCAAATAGTAGTACAATACCAAGGAGAGGATAAAGGTCAAGGTTATCAATCTCAACCTAAAGGGAAGTTTAAAGCACTTAAGTACCACCTAAGGCCCAACAACAATAACAATCTCAAAGGTAAAAGCCTTCTCAAGATCAATATAGTGTTCAATCTAGTAGGTCTTTCTATTTGAGAGATAAGCAAAGGCAATGCTTTAGGGGTTAGGATTCCTAGGAGCAATTGGATGATAGTTTGCCCAATGCTAGTTTTTCATATTCTTAGTTTCTAAGTTGTCAAACCAGCCTCAATTCTCTTAGCCTTCTGTAATGGGACCATGATTGTATAATGGCCAAGAAGGTTACCTAGATAGACAGTGTCCATAGAAAATAAGGGCTACTAATGGTCAAAGAGCCAAATCACCAAAGCCAACAATTGGCGATGTGGGGAGATCTCATTCAGTGCTTGCTACAATTGATAACTGCCAAGCTAAGCATCAAGGCACCATAGTTGAAACCTTAGGTACACTCGAGAGTGTTCATGTTTCTATCTTGTCTGATTCTAAAGCTTTTGATTCCTTCATATCACCATTAATAAGGAAGCGATGTAGATTGGTAGAAGCAAGATAGGATAGCAAATGGAAAGTTGAGTTGGCTATGGGACCAAGGTTATGCAAGATCATTACAGTGTGGTTGTGTGTTGATGCCTGGTACCTTCACTTCCACTGTAGATTTGTGTTCTATAATATCCCCTTTTTGAAATGAGATTTAAAAATAAATAAAAATGTAAAAAATAAATATAATCTATTTAAAATTTAATTATATTTAATGAATGGTCAAAAGGCATGAAATGAAAGGTTGCGACTCCCTCAAGAATAAAATATAAAAGGGAGATCAATTCCTTGGGAGGAGATATATATAAGAAAAGAAGGAAAAACACAATGGAGCATATGAATCAAGGAAGCATTAATAGAAAGGAATTGGAAGAAAATAAGGAAGTGACTATTTCCAAGGGCAAAAATTATGTAAGGTTGTACTCTTCCAAATGGAGGTAATTGTGAAAGGTTGTGACTCCTGCAAAGGGCGTATATGATGAAGAGGTGTGAATTGTCCCTCAAATTGGAAGATATAAAGGGAAGAAGGTTGTAATTGAGGACGATATTGAAGAGAGATCAATTTGGAAAATAATTTATTATTCTCAAAGGCAACAATGAAAGGTAGTGACTCAATTCTTATGAAAGGTGGTGACACTTTCACCAATAAGTATAAAGGAGAAATCCTTCCAAGCATTCAAGGATCACTTATCAATCATCATTCAACAATAGATCAAATCAGCGATCACTCAATCATCAGTTATCTCTCTATGAATTCAACAACATTCATTCAAAATTTCAATCATCATCACCAATATATCAAATCATCAAATCAAAGGAAATAATTTAATCATCCATCAATCATCAATTGGGAATAAAGGAATCAAGCAAACAAACCAACAATCAATTCTTTCATCAATCGAATAGGTCTAATGCCAATCATTCAAACATCCATCATGCGAACATCCACCGCTCAAACATCAACCATTCTATCATCAAATCATTTAAATATCAATCATTAAAGCATCAATCATTCAAGCACCAATTCATTTAAGCATCCCCTCATCAATCCTCTAAGAAATGGTGATAAAGAGGAATCAAGCAATCAGTGATACTCAAGAAAACTCCTTGAGCAATCAGTTTTGATGTCTTGCAAATAGGAAGGATGACCCCCCTTCCATGTCCATGAGAGTTGAGAGGATGGGCCCCCTCTCATACTCTTATCAAGTATGCCACCCAAAAAATGGAATCGATGACCAACCTTCCATGCTCGAGGACCAAGAGGTAGAATGGATGGCCCACCTTTTGTGCTCTTGGGCTTGATCAAGGGGGATGGCCCCCCTCCAAAGTGAACTGGGAGTTGTAAGCATGGCCCCCTTTACATACTCTCTACAGTATTGAGGATGACCCACCTTAAAATTGTTATTTGCAAGTGTTTCTAAGATATTCATAATATGATTTGCTAAATATTGCTATGACATGTTGATCCTAATATTACTGATTCTATGATTTATTGATCTACGTTTTATTGATCTTTGACAAGACAATCCGAAAGGACAGTTATTGCAGAAAATTAAGATATAAGTTATATCTTCTGAATTATATTCTTAGAATTTTAAGTTGACTATTATAATGAAATGTCTTCAATTATGATAAAGTTATATTTATAAATATATTGCAATTCTTGTCTTAAGTTGGAATTGTTCTTTTAGGGCAAAATTAAGGAATAATCCACAAACGAACATTACATGTTCTATCATTAGGATCTTATGGGATTGTTTTTGGCATAAATTGGCTCGACATTCATCAAGCAAGCATTAAAT
The DNA here is from genome assembly GCF_030272615.1 of Cryptomeria japonica. Classification (NCBI taxonomy): domain Eukaryota; kingdom Viridiplantae; phylum Streptophyta; class Pinopsida; order Cupressales; family Cupressaceae; genus Cryptomeria; species Cryptomeria japonica. Next base: position 951,442,457 of record NC_081407.1, on the reverse strand, counting down.
GTCTTCAAAAGGCCATTGTGTAACAAAGACCTTGGTAATCAAGTGGAGGTAATAGTAATTCAAAAACCCATCTCTCTATATGACCTTAGTCATGCAACTAAAGTGAAGCATGCAAAGGGGGTGTCGGTTGTTAGCTATCTAGGTGAAGAATATATCGAAAGATGAGTGTCACGAGGTTACTCTTGATGATCACCCACTCTTAAAGGACTACGCAAATGTCTTCCTGATTCTAATTCCTAGCATGTCATTGAAGTAGGACGTAGATTTTCATATTCATCTTATCCCTGTCCAACAAGGCCCATTTCTCGTGCACCATACAAGATAACCACTCAAGAGCTAAGTGATCTTAAGTTGCAATTAGAAGTGTTGTTAGAAATAAGACACATTTCTCCTATTGTATCTTAGATGTCCAAGGGTTGAGCTTAATTGGTTAAAGAATTGAGTTCTCAATGTGGAGACCGAAGTTCAAATCTCAATGGGACATCTATATGGAATTCTAAGTTGTGACTCTTGATCTTCCACAATGGGCTTCTAATATGGAGGTAGTTTCTAAAATAAGTGGATTTCTAAGTTGTGCCTCTTCGTCTTCCATAGGTGGTTTCTAGTGTGGTTGCTCAAAAGGAGCTAATATTAGTCTCATGGTTGTGTTCGCAAGAGCTTGTATTGGTATCCTGTTGATGCTTGTATGAGCATAATATTTGTAAACGATTAGCAATATAATTAAAAAAAATTGCATCCTGGCTAAAGTCCAAGATTTTGCAACTTCAGCCCAAGAGTCCAAGTAGCTAGTGTAGGGTGTAGTTTCAACTCAAGGTTGTGAACTTGGACCCTATCGCTCAAGTTTGTGCAATTTGCTTTCCTAAACACCTAGTTAGTGATGCCTAGATGTAGAATGGGTTGGTAAGCCTAAGTTTCTTACATTTTCTCCTTTGAAGTCACAACTAGTGTGGTTTGGCTTCTAATTCTACATTTCGAGATGCCTAAGGCATAGCATGCAAACTATGGAGCAAAGGTTTGTACATATGTATAAAACCCTAATTACCCTTCAATTCTAATTACTCAATGCTTGAGTTAGTCATAGTGTTTTAGGCATGTGACCTAATTAGTCTTCATCTTATGTCATCACGCACATTGCATTGGTAAGCATGTTAGATGTGTCATCATTTTGTCACTTGGCACCTCATGCACTAGTTGTTCAATGTGACATGTTGGAGCAAATAGTTTTGACTATTTATGTTTACTTAAGCACAACTTAGGTAACCAACTACATTTGTCATTTCCTAAGTGCATTGATATTTGTTATTGGGTAGTTAGGAATGGTTATACCTACTCTCCTTCATGATTGGGACGCATGTCTTTATTACATGTTCTCCTACCTACTGCCTTCACCTTTATAAGCAAGGCTTACGTGCATTATTATTCACCTCTATACATTTTTCTTCTTTGGTGAAATAGTATTCGATTGGGTTGCTTCTCTCGTGCATAAAGTGTGCTTGCAGATTGGGTTCTTAGGTTGGGTGGAAACACCAAAATGACATGCTTGATATCGTTTTTTTATAACAAAAAATTTGTTCATCCTTTTTTTTATCTGATAATGTCTTGGGCATAAGCTTGAAGCATTACACACCTTAGGCAGAAAACCTAGTGTGGACAACTAAAAGGAGAAAGCAACTCTATTTAAGGACGAGGCAAAAATGGTAAAGCCATCATAAGGTTAAAAAGATTATGAATTGTTAAAGCTACTACCTAAGGCTCAAAGTACCCCTTAAAAACCCAATACTTATGGTTTCTGCTTTTCTTAAGTTTATATGAATATATGTGTTTATGACATTTGTGCATATTAATAAAGCATTTGCCCCTCTTACCTTTGTTGGAGCTTGAAGAGATTTTTGAATTGTGGATGTGGCATCCATACGCAGAATCGGATCCGTATGCCATCAGACAAAAGTGATAATCGACGACTGTGAAAGGAAAGAGAGACAAAAATATGCAAGTCAGATAAAAACACAAACAAACGATTACCTACATATTAGAAATTATTTGCTTTACATGCATGAAATGGCAATAGAGGACTTACACACAGAACTATCATTGCAGATGTCTCATTAAGATCTTATGATCCACCAGTACAGCCATGCTTCACGAGTCTGACACATAATGCCATTTCAGCACATTAATTTTTATGCTCTAGCCAAAAACACGTGCCATAAATCTCTTAGACTCTGTTTCATTGGAAACAAAGAACCCAAACCCAATTGACCATACATATGCACTCGTCAATACACGATTGTTTAGATTAGTGTCACCAATAATCCCCACACGAACACTGTCCATCCTTAAAATGATGGAATCGATTAGCATCTCTCAAAAGGATTTCCCGCGCACCAATCCTGGATATGAACTTAATTGCAGAGTGACAATCACCACATACTCGAAGGTTCTTAATAACTCGAATAGTTCTCCGAGGATCCATATTGATAAGTCCAAATGCAACTGCCAGCTTTTCGCTATGGTGGGAAAGCATATCTTCCTTCTGTTCCTCATCCACATCATTCAACGTAAAGCTTCTATCAGGAACATAACCTGCCTCTTTCATCTGCCTGGACAATCTCTCCAATTTTAAATAAATTTCTTTTGTTTGAGGATGTGATCTGTCACCTACGAGGAAAGTATGGACCTGATGATTAAATTCAACCCAGCTGCAACCAGGATTCTTTCTCACATTCCTATCTTTCATCATTTTTCGAACCTTCTGGTTTGCATCCCACTGGCCAGATTCGGCATACATATTTGACAGCACCACATAAGGTCCAGGATCTTTAGGGTTCAGCTCAAAGATGTGTTGTGCAGCACACTCTCCTAACTCAACATTCCTATGGATTCGAGAAGCACCGAGCAAAGACCCCCACACTGTAGCATCTGCTTTCATTGGCATTTTGTTGATTACATTGTGTGCCTCATCAAGCCTACCAGCACGGCCAAGAATGCCAACCAAGCATCCATAGTGTTCCATTGAAGGTACAATGTGAGAGCACTCACTTATAGAGTCAAAAATTCGGCAGCCTTCATCAACTAGGCCAGCATGACAGCATGCAGACAAAACACCAACAAAGGTGATAGCGTCTGGAATCACCTCAACCCTTCGCATTCTCTCAAACAGCCGCACAGCCTCCTTACCTTGGCCATGCATTGCATATCCTACTATCATCGTAGTCCACAACACTGCATTCCTTCTAGGCATTTTGTCAAACAGTACGCGGGCCATCTCTATATCTCCACACTTTGCATACATATCGACAATAGCACTTTCTACAAATTCGTCAAATTGAAACCCACGTTTCACAATTTCCCCATGGACATGCTTACCTTGTTCCAGAGCCGCCAAATCAGCACATGCCGCAATGACAGTTGTAAGAGTTTTTACGTTGGGTTTCACATCCACATCCTGCATCTGCCTGTAGAGTTTCAGAGCTTTCTCACCTTGTCCATTCCGGACATACCCTGCAATCATGGCAGTCCAGGACACTACATTTCGTTGAGGCATTTTGTTAAACACCTCGCGTGCCAAATCTAGGTTTCCACATTTACCATGCATGTCTACAAGGGCATTCCCCACAACCACATCAGACTCAAACCCACTTTTCCTTATTTCCTCATGGATTTCCTTGCCCTTTTCCGCAGCTGCCGAATTCGCACAGGCAGTAATAATACTAGCAAATGTAAATTCATTAGGTTTAATGCCTTCTTTTCTCATCTCGTAGAACAACTCCAAGGCTTCCTTGTAAAAATTATTCCTAACAAATGCTGAAATCATGGCAGTCCAGGAAAACACATCTCGTTTGGGCATTTCAACAAACACATTGCGAGCGTCCTCCACGCTGTCACATTTGGCGAACATTTTGATAAGTTTATTTCCTAAAAAAGTGTCTGTTAAGAATCCACGATCCTTCATATGGTTATGGACTAATTTACTCTCCAATAAGTTTCTTTTCTTGATGCATTCTTCCAAAAGGCAGACGTATACAGAAGAATCTTTGGTGTGTTTTGTGGCCTGCAGAATTTTAAGTGTTTCCTTTATTTTACCTTGCTTACATAGCATTTTGGGATCAAGAAACTTACGACTGCCAGACGTGTATTTTCTTCGGAAGATCTGAAGAATTTGGCTGCCAAAAATTTTGTTTGGCCAAAATTTTAACGCCGCGGGCTCTGCTAATCGCACTGCCATTTGTTATTTGCTGTGCAACGCTCGTGAAGAACTAAAAAATGCCTCGATCGAAATATTAAATGCAAAAGACCATGGAGATCATTTTTTAGAAATTGACTATGTAGTGATATACTTTAGACTGATTGTCGTTAACCTCAACTGATGTATTTGAATGTTTTGAGTTTAATTGTGTGCGTCTTAGATTATTTTTTTATTGTTTAAAATTAAAAGATTCAATAGAAACAAGTGACCCATTGTATCATGTTTCTTGTCAATAGTGTTGATAGAAGAAGCAAGAGAGAGGGAGATAGTGTTATAGAAGAGGGAGATAGGAGGTGATATATAGATATAAGTAGAGAGAGGTAGATATAAAGAGAGAGAGTAAGAAAGAGATATTTAGATAGTGAGATATAGATAGAGAGGGAGAGTGGAGATTTGAAGAAAGAAATAGAGGGGGAAGAGAGAAATAAAGATCGAGATAGAGATAGGGAAGGAGAAAGAAAGAATGTAAAAGTGAGTGAGAGAGATAGAGAAATAGAAATAGAGAGGGAGAAACATGGTGTGTGTGTGGGGAAATGGGGTGTGTGTGTGTGAGTGAGAGAGAGAGAGAGAGGGGGGTGGGGGAGGCGGAGAGAGAGAGGGGTGGGGGAGGCGGAGAGAGAGAGAGGGGTGGGGGAGAGATAGAGATGGAGGGAAAGAAGGATATAGGAAAGAGAGACAAAGAGAGAGAGAGATGATACATAAATAATATAATTACACTAAAGATGATTATTGCATTCACTCACTGTTATAAAATATAAATATAAATATAATATTATTTTAAAAATAAATTTACATTATAAAAATAGAAATAATCTATAAAACTATAAAATTCTTTTTATTCGATTAAATCATTTATTTTTTATGAATAAAATTACTATTTCAAAATTTTACAACATCTATACAACTTTATCTTAATTTTTTTGTTGTATTTTACATATAAAATATTGCATGATCATATTTAGCCCCCATTTCTTCTTCCAATAAAAAAAAAATAAAATTTAGGCCCTCTTCACCATCACAATTCTCTCATGAAAAGATCATGAAAAGAATATAAATGTGAACTTGTAAAAATGATCATTATTATCTAGAATAAAAAAAAAAGAAAGAAAAAAAATACTTCTTTAATTTTTTTTAAATAATAATATTATAAAAAATTATATATATGATTATTTAAGTCTTTAAAATAAAAATAATATTTCTAAATTTCTAAATATATAATAAATCATTTATAAATATAATGTTATAATTAAATGAAACCTAAAAAATTAAATTTAGAAGATTTCAATTAATTTTATTAATAAATATAATGCTATTTTTTTCACAAATTATTTTATTATAAAAAGTGCAACTAATCACAAATGTATGTGGATTTTTAAATATCACATTGAAAAGGTAAAAGTGAAAGATGGGTTAAAATTTTAAAAAGAAAAATAATATTAATTGTAAGTTTTATTATTAAAAATAATAATAAGAAATGTAGAATATTTTTTTGTATTTTAAGAATGTAATTAATTGATTCTTCTTAAAAAAAAAAAAAAAAAAACTTTTCAAATTTGTTTTCATTATTATTTTTATTTATGGAGGAAATAAAAATAGAAAAACATAACTTTTTCTTCCACAATACCAAATACATATTTACAAAACAAAATAAGATCTAATATAAAATAAAAATAATTAAAACAATAAACAAGTATATTAAAATTGACATTTTAATTAAAATAAATAAATAAATATTTATAAATAGATTATTTAACAAATCAATTTAAACATATAAAAACACAAGATTATGAACATATATATATATATATATATATATATATATATATATATATATATATATATATATATATATATATATATATATATATATATATATATATATATATATATATATATATATATATATATATATATATATATATATATATATATATATATCACTGTAGCGTCCTAAAATTGCGACACTTGCAATTTCAACCGCATTTGGGTCTTCACGATGGTGGCGCAACACTGAACCTGAATGGAGACCCCGAAACTTGTTCATGACACCCAAAACTGCATTTTTCAGCACCCTGGCCTGATCCTCCTTGCACCCTGCTGTCCCAGGAGGTGGGACCATGGCGCCCAGCGCCCTGGTCCCTGGCCCTATTTTGGGCCCGGTCTCTTTTGGGGCTTCGGGTCTTTAAGTTTGCAAATTGGAAAATAATATTTCCTGGTCGGCCTAAGGTCGGGAAAATCAGTCTTTCAACCCTAATTGACAAGTATAAAAACTACATTTCCTCTCCCATTTGAGGAGGAAGGACATATGTGTACAAGACGCGGAAACGATATTCAAACATTCAAGCATTCAAGCATTCCTTCAAGCAATTGATCATTCTAAGTCTCCATTCAAGGCTAAGTGTTGCATTCAAGACAAGGATTCAACCATTGAAGAGGAGATCACATACAACATACAACATACAACAACATTTACACCTTCGCATGTAAGAATACAAACATTCTTACAACAAGGTATCAAGTACTTGTTTACATTACAAACATTTACATTTACAGCATTCTCATTTCTTGGTTAATTCCAAAACTGGGGTTTGACCTAAAGGCAAACCCCTCATCCCTAAACCCCCCAATCGTCCTCTCTTTTCTGTGTGTAGGTTGCAGGTACGCGGCTGTAATTGAAGATCTGGAATCCTTGTGCAGAGACGAACAGATCCCCCTTCGTTTCACAGATTTTTCGGAGGACCGTGTGCACGCCGGGCACCATCGTCCCGTCAACTTTCGCTCAAATTTGCAGAACAGCACCGTCTCGACATTTTATTGCTAATTCCAGGTCCGCAGCTTCATCCCATATCCCTATCTCTGTTTATAAGTGAATCTTTCTTGCTTCTACATGCATTCCTAGTTCAATCATTCTTTCCACATTTCTTTACAAAAGAGGGTATCCTTGCTATCTTAACCCTTGAAACTCATATAGAATCCAATCTTGCATTGCGTGGGATTGGATCTTGTGGGTTTCAACCCCTCTTTTGAATGTAAAGTCTCTCTTAAGTGAAAACCATCAACCCTAGTGACTCTCCCTTCTCTCTCCTTGGAGTTGGGGAGGGGAGAACGACTAGGGTTCGATTTTTCCGCTTTACATTTTGGTGAACCCGACGTGAACATCCTCATTCTGATTATTCATGGTTAGATCTGAAAATTTTGCTTTCCTAATTATATTTCCATGTTTGATCTTTTGCAAATTTTAGAGGTTGATTGCATAAAAAACCCTAAAATTTTCTTTTTAAGTAATTAAACTTGTGAAATGTTTAATTGTTAATGCTTGTTTCAGATCTACCCTTCTATTGCAAATTGTCAATTCATATTTGTGCTTTAACTCTGAAAATTAAGTGGTTAAATGTCAAAACCCTAATTTTTAAGACCTTCTTGATTCAACCTTTGACTGATAATTTCACTAATCAAAACACCTCCAAATCGGCTCTAACTTTGGATTCCGCAATAAAATCACAATATCTTTCATCCCTGAAAATTTGGAAAAAAGTTGCGAGGACCGTGTGCACCCCGAGCGCCATCGTCCCCGACATTTTTTCTGAAATTTCGGGAGCTAGATCTTACTGTATTTTTCTGCTAAAATCCAGAATTTTGGCTAATTTTATCAATTTTAACACCTTCAAAATTAAAGTCAAAGTTGGTCTAGCGATTGCTTGGATTGAGGCTTCTAATCATTCAAAAATTGTTGAAATTGAAATTTGTATCAAAATTGTGTTTCTTACTGTCCTAAATCTGAAAAGTGTGTTAGCATTCATTCGAAATTTCAGTGTTTTATTCAAATTTTTGCAATTTGTGACTTTTGAAATTAAGTGTTTAATTGCAGCAACTTTGATTTCCACTTTCAAATTCGAATTTTGCATGAAATCGAGTCAACTTTTAAATTTCGAAACTTGCATTGCTTTCAGCATTCCCTCTAAAATCATAAAATTCAAAATTTTAGTTTCCCTCTCTTTTTCAAAATTCAAATTTTACATTTTTCAACAATCTGGGTAGGGTTCAATTTTGAGATTGCAACTTTAATTTGGCCTATCTACAGATCGTAAAATCACTCAATTTTTTCAGATTAGCTTTAAAATCATCATAACTTTCATCCCTGAAAATTTCGAAAAAAGTTGCGAGGACCGTGTGCATTCCGTTCGCCACGGTCCCGGACATTTTTTCTGAAATTTCGGGAGATTGTCCTGATTGCATTTAACAACTTAAATCTAGGAGATTGGCTGATTTTATTGAAATTTGCTACCTCTAAAATTCAAAATCTCTCTCTCTCTAGTGCATGAGTTTTACAACAATAAGCCCTACCTACACCATTCCCGTTAGACGAAGCCTTAGAATTAAGTCCTTCCAAGGTTTAATTACTGAGGAGATGGAACCTAATTTGAATGGCCTTTTTAATAAGGACATGGGTAATTCCTCTAATCCTCTTAATGATGAAGAAGCTCTCCATGAGGTTTCTGTAGAACAACTTTCAAAATTGGATAACCAATTTGATGATTTTCGACAATGGATGTCTCAAGAATACCCTGATAGTTAAGCTCTTCCTTTAATTGAGGGTCTAAAACGTATGGTTCAAAGTGATAAGAATGGAATTGATATTTTGCGTGGTATTGCACACATTGTGGATTCGAATGTGATGCCTATGAAGTGTTGTGCTGAAACCTTAGGTTACACACAACCTCCTACTCAAGTTAATCATTCTATTCCTTTGACAAATTCTATTGCTAGTATACCTACTTTTACATCAAACATAATGACTACTTCAATACAAGACATTCCTCCTATGATCACAAGTCATGGGGGCAATCCCTCTTCTTCAATCAACCCTCTTCCTTCATTCAATCCAACTTCTTCGTTCATTCCTTCAATGAGTGTTCCTATTATATCTCCACAAATGAACATGATGCAAGGGGGCAATTCATTTAACCCTTTCATTCCTCTTTGTAGTGTTCCTCCTTTCCAATCATCTCCTATGACTAACTATCATAGTGTCCCACCACCTTACTCTCTACCTTCTTTCAATAACATAACACCTCCATCACAATCTAACACGTCTAATATGAACTCTTCGACTAAAGCAACCATTAACAATCTTGCACAAACTGTCTCTTCTTTACAGCAACAAATTGCCTCTATGAATCAATCTAAGTTTAGTGTGCCCACATTTGATGTTGCGAGCCCACTTTCTCTTGACATTGTTCGAGCTATCCCCCCTAAACATGTTGAAATTCCGCATTTGGAGCTTTATAATGGTAAGGGTGATCCTCTAACACATGTTAAGACCTTTCAAACAATATGTACTGATTTTGCTTATGACCAAAGGTTGCTTGCAAAACTGTTTACTAGAACATTAAGAGATAAAGCCCTACAATGGTATTGCTCTTTGCCTTCCTATTCTATTACTTCTTTCGAACAACTTGCAAATGCTTTTATTCAACAATTTCAAAACAATATAAGTCCTAAGGTTACTTTGATTGATTTAATGCATTGTAAACAAGGTGTTAAAGAAAAAGTGACTGATTTCATTGGTAGATATAAGCATTTGTATGCTCAAATTCCTTTTCCAGTTCCTGACAATGATATTCAAAGAATCTTTATTTCTAATTTACAAAAAGATATTAGAGAAAAACTCCTGTTTTCTGAGTTTACTTCTTTCCAACAGTTGTGCGCAACTCTTCACAATTATCAATTGACTGTGAGTCAAATGGAACAAGCAAATCCTATGGCTCCGAGTGATAAGGGTGATAGTAGTCAACAACCATTTGGGAAGTTTAAACCGAACAGAGAGTCCATTAAATTCAATGAAAACATCATCAACAACAATGTGAATGCGGCATCAGGTGTGCCTCCTATTTCTAAGTTTTTCAAGAAAGAAAGAAAGTTTACTCCTTTGAATGAATCATTGCATAGTATTATGAATAAGTTATTGGAACAAAATGTGCTTACTCTTCCTCCTATAAGGCAAATAGAGCCTACAAAGATTAATTCACCCTATTTTGATAACAAATCTTTTTGTCAATTTCATCGTCATCCTGGGCATGATACTAAAAAATGTTTTGCTTTAAAGGGTAAAATTCAAGATTTGATTGATAATAATACTATTTCTGTTTCTGGAGTGAATGATAAAGGCAACACATCTGTAGCTCCTCCTAACCAAAATATTCAAATTTTTACCAATCCATTACCTTCTCATACCTCTAATGCGATTGATACTAATGATTCCTCTGTCTCACCTGATGATCTTGTGTCCATGACTCCGAATGTGATTAACTTTGTAGAGCAGCAGAAAATCCCTAAAGAACCTTCCATCACCTTTGATTCTAGTGAAACTATCAGGGCACCTGATGGTCCTTTATATATAGTTGCAAAAGTCAAGAATACACCTTGCCGTGGAGTGCTTATTGATTCTTCTTGTATGGTTAATGTCATTACTGAAGAATTTCTTTTTACTTTGCAATTGAATCAAGTGATCTATGATGAAACAAATGTGCTTGTGAAACTATTTGATGCATTTTCTTCTCCTGCAATTGGTTCTATTACATTGCCTATTGAGGTCCATAACAAATCCCTTGATGTGGACTTTGCTATTATTCCATCATCCGAACAATTTCGTGTGAAGCTAGGCTATCCTTGGCTGTCTTCCATGAAAGCTATTGCTTCTCCTATTCATAAATGTTTGAAATTTCCCCATAATGGTGAAGTTGTTACTGTCAATCATAGTCTCTTTAAACCAGCTGAAAGAACTTCTAGCTTTCCTATTGATTACTTTTGGCCTAAACAATTTCAATCTCTTCCTCCGCGAAGTGATCATCTTTTTAAATCTTATCAAAAGTGGAAAAAAGATATGATCCTATCTCTAAGTGAACCTAGAACACCCAAACTTGACATTCCTATCATTCTTGAGAAGGAAGTTCTTCCTTTGAAAGATAAAACTAATGTCTTTCCTCAAGAAGATTCCCAACCCATCCCTATGGATGTGACTATGCCTATGATTAATAAACTTCCTAAAAGTAGACCTATCCCTCCTCGTCATGATGGACTTGGTCTCCTTCCTAAACCAAATATTCCTCCCTTATATGGAGCAGTTCCTCCTCCTTCCTCTTATGGAGAGAAGAGACCTTCCTCTTCTCCTATTATTCAACCTAAGAGACCACAACCTAAACACCCAAGTGATAAGGATGAGAACATTCCTCCTCCTCAATCTTCTCAACTTCCTACTAAGACTAGATGAAATCGTTCTACACGTGAACGCCGACGAAAGCGTCGTCTTAGAGCTCAGGCAGCTGCTTCTCAAACTTTGCAATCCCCAAAAACACCTTCAACTAATATTATTCCATTTTCTCCTCAGCCGATGATTGAGCCGAAATCTCCTGAACATAAGATGCACGATGGTCTTGATCCTGTGCGAGTTAAAGATCCTATTTTTATAAATCTTGATGATGATATAGACGAAAATGTTACTCCTATTCATTCTGATAGTGAATATGAATATGTTGATGTTAATAACCATCTATCTAACGAATTTTCTAAAGCACTTATCCTAGCTCCTAGACAAGAACACCGTGGCTTGGGATATGAACATAGCCCTTGTTTGGATTTTGTGGTAGCTCCATCTGTTGTGTTGGATGTTCCTCCTCTAGCGTGTTTCCTACCTTCCCGAAATATTGATCAGCAAGATCGGGGGGTAGATGACGTGCTAGACTAGTTCATTAGCATAGCAGACTCTCTCCTCCTCTCTTGTGTTACTTCTTCTATGTGTTATTCTCATTCTTCTATTTGTTGTCCTTAGTTTTGTCTACTTGAGGACGATGCAAAACATTGAGATCTCTTTTGGTCTCTCTCATGTTGACTCAAAAGACACATGTGTTCCCTTCTTCTAGGTGACCTTCCTTGACTGGGGAATGAAGAACAATTATGCATACATACATATGATATACATGAATTATCATACAGCATACTGACCCTGAGGAAAGCGAAGTCACCTTGTGCTTTGTGTTTTGTGTCTATTATCCTTGGGCTTATCTCACACTTGGGGGCTAAATCCTTGTGATAATGTACTCCTTTCTCATTTCTTATATGTATCACTACCTTAAAGCAATCACCCCCGGTGAGGCGTGTGCGATCGCTTTAACGTAGGGGGGCATACATCCTGTTCATATCTTTTCAAGATACTTGAAAATTTCTTGACAAATTTAGCTTTGCCTTGAAAATTTTTGATATCTTTCTTGCATGACTCATAGTGAGGGAACCTTACTACTGACAGTCATGGTTCTCCCTCGTGATCTTCCCTTTTACTTTGTCAATCAAAGTCGTAAGATCCTTAGTTCACTGGGGGCTTGGTATATCTTGCCTTCTTGACGTGGTGAAAGTCTTTCAATGTTGTTTCCTTGTACTTTACCGGAAGTATGAGCGTACGCTTATACTCCCGCTAAAGTGGGGGCTAAATGTAGCATCCTAAAATTGCGACACTTGCAATTTCGACCGCATTTGGGTCTTCATGATGGCGGCGCAACACTGAACCTGAATGGAGACCCCGAAACTTGTTCATGACACTAAAAACTGCATTTTTCAGCACCCTGGCCTGATCCTCCTTGTACCCTGCTGTCCCAGGAGGTGGGACCATGGCGCCCAGCGCCCTGGTCCCTGGCCCTATTTTGGGCCCGGTCTCTTTTGGGGCTTCGGGTCTTTAAGTTTGCAAATTGGAAAATAATATTTCCTGGTCGGCCTAAGGTCGGGAAAATCAGTCTTTCAACCCTAATTGACAAGTATAAAAACTACATTTCCTCTCCCATTTGAGGAGGAAGGACATATGTGTACAAGATGCGGAAACGATATTCAAACATTCAAGCATTCAAGCATTCAAGCATTCAAGCATTCAAGCATTCCTTCAAGCAATTGATCATTCTAAGTCTCCATTCAAGGCTAAGTGTTGCATTCAAGACAAGGATTCAACCATTGAAGAGGAGATCACATACAACATACAACATACAACAACATTTACACCTTCGCATGTAAGAATACAAACATTCTTACAACAAGGTATCAAATACTTGTTTACATTACAAACATTTACATTTACAGCATTCTCATTTCTTGGTTAATTCCAAAACCGGGGTTTGACCTAAAGGCAAACCCCTCATCCCTAACCCCCCAATCGTCCTCTCTTTTCTGTGTGTAGGTTGCAGGTACGCGGCTGTAATTGAAGATCTGGAATCCTTGTGCAGAGACGAACAGATCCCCCTTCGTTTCACGGATTTTTCGGAGGACCGTGTGCACGCCGGGCGCCATCGTCCCGTCAACTTTCGCTCAAATTTGCAGAACAACACTGTCTCGACATTTTACTGCTAATTCCAGGTCCGCAGCTTCATCCCATATCCCTATCTCTGTTTATAAGTGAATCTTTCTTGCTTCTACATGCATTCCTAGTTCAATCATTCTTTCCACATTTCTTTACAAAAGAGGGTATCCTTGCTATCTTAACCCTTGAAACTCATATAGAATCCAATCTTGCATTGCGTGGGATTGGATCTTGTGGGTTTCAACCCCTCTTTTGAATGTAAAGTCTCTCTTAAGTGAAAACCATCAACCCTAGTGACTCCCCCTTCTCTCTCCTTGGAGTTGGGGAGGGGAGAACGACTAGGGTTCGATTTTTCCGCTTTACAATCACAACATTAAAAAATAAGCAAATTTAAAAATTTAAAATTGGTATTTTACCTGCTAAATGATTATTACTTCATTAAAAAATTAAATATTTTAATAAAATAATATTAATATCTAAAATTCACGTAAAAATATGAAAAAATAAATTATTATTTATTAAAGATTTACTTTTTGAATATACCTATATAAAATTTATAAAAACACATATTTAAACATTATATTTTATATAGAATGATAAAAATGGAAAAATTAAAAACAAAGCTCCCATGAATGTCGTATCCCACTGTGCTACAGTTTAAAATAATTTTTATGGATTGAAGGGAAAAATTAATGACTGGCAACACATGGAAACAACACTGGAAACATATGACCAAAAGTTCAATCAGCTCAAGGAAGATAAACTAAGCCAACCGGTCTGTCATTCAAGAAGATCGGTCATTCTGATCATGATGAAGTCACAAAAGATGACTCAGGCAAGAAGACTTGAGGTTGTATGCAAACCAGAACCTCATTGGCAAACAGGGGAAGAAACTTGATGCTAGCACAACAAACCGACAATCAAAGGATGAACCGGTAATATAGAAGTGCAGTGGTATACCGGTACACTGGTATGACAGAAGGAAGATATGTGATCACCATAAATCTTAGAGCGGTGATCGATTATTCAGTTGTAGTGGCAAAAGGTGAGTTGGTGAGCTTGTGTCTATGCCAAATCATAAGTTGGTAAGGTCAACTTCAGTTATCATGCAGTCAAGCATGATTACCTGCGGATTTTCTGGTTCGCACTTAATTGACTGAACACGACCCAGAAGGTACTATCTTTGGAAGATGTGGTGGCAGTATTCGTTGAACACTTGGCAGAATTGTTGCAAGGCGCGCAGAGAAAGAGTGGGAGATTTTGAATTTGAAATCTTTTGAAATCTATGATTTCTTTGATTGAGGGAACACCTGAAGGTGTCGGCAGAAAATGTATAAAGTATTTTTGAGTTTATTTAGAAAGATTTGATCGTAAAATTTGCAAAAATCAGATCTTGTGGAAGACGATCCAAAGTGAAGAGCAGAGAGAGAGAGGAAGTGTTAAAAGTTTTTAGCAGAGTAGAGGGTGCTTGAGGTAGACTGGCTGAGTGCAGAGCCGAAGGTCAGAGGACCGACTGAGTGCAGAACCGAAGGTTAGAGGATCGACTGAGTGCAGAGCCGAAGGTGTAAGAAGAAAATTGGTGTTGTGCAAAGCAAACACAATCGGTGTGGATATAGTGTGATTCTCATTATGATATGATCAAGCTATCAGTAGCTAATTCAACAAATCATCCATTTGTTGCTTTCTAACCATTGCAACTTAAATCCCTTAACCGGGTGACATCTTAATTGATGTTCTTAAGTCCTTTAACTAGGGTACCTTTAACAGGGTAAAGGCACTAACCGGCCTTAAACAAATTCCCTTAACCGGGTGGCACCTAACAAGTGTCTTTGTAATCTCCTTACAGGGATGGCTCCTCACCGGGCGTACTCCAAAAAAGTACAAATTTTGTGAGTTCCTACTCACACCTTGGTTTTCTCCCATTTAGGTTTCCATGAGATAAATCTTGGAGTCATTGTCAACTTTTCATGCATTCATATTCTACTTCAGTGATTAAGTATATTGATGAATATTAAATAAGTGCAAATTAGAGTTAAAAGTTTTAATTATAAAAATTGATCAAGTTTTGATTCACCCCTCCCCTCTCAACACCGGTTGGGACTAACAACATAGTTGTCCATCGAAATGTGATTAACGGTTTAATCATAATCATAGGATACTTTGGTATAGTTGGCTTGCTCATCTATGGCTTTGGCTTTTCCCTTGTCATGTTTAAAGAATGGTTCCTTAAACATCTCATGTTCTTGATTAGATGTATGTCCTTCAATCTCAATGTCACCTCTATCGATAAGATCATGTATAATGTTCTTCAAGCGATGACAATTTCCTGTTTTATGTCCCTTGCTCTTGTGATATTCGCAATACTCATCATCATTACACCAATTTGGTTTGACTTTTGGCTCATATGGAGGATTGTCTGGAATTGTTATTATCTTGTTTGCCACTAGCTTCCTAAAAGATGACTCAAGTGGTTCTCCTAATGGGGCCTATTTCCTTCGTGGTTTTGAAGTTGCTTGAGTATTTACTTGGTTGTTTATAGAAGAACTTGATCCTGAAAGAATTATTTTTGGTCTCACTGTGTTAGCATCAACAATGCCATCATTTATTGTGTTCTTGTTCTTGTTCCAAAATTGTGGCTTGTCCTTTCCTTTAAAATATTCTTTATTTTCTTTGAATATCTTGATGATTCCTTGCTCAATTAAGTCCTTCTTTGTTGCTAAGCCTTTCTCAATGACATCCTTGAAAGTGGACAAACAAGCTTTCCTCAAGTCATAACCAATTTCTTTGTTGACAATATATGTAAACATCTCTACCATTTGTTTTTTGTGGAATTTCACAAGAGCATATGCTGGCTAAATTCCTCAATCTTTGTAAGAATGGTGAAAATGTCTCCCCATCTTTTTGCTTGGTATTTCACAAAGTGGCAACTAATATATCTGTCTCTATGTTATAAGAGAAATATTGGATAAATGCCTCCGCTAGATCACCCCATGACTTAATTCCAGGTGGAAGTTGAGAGAACCATTCCATAGCTTGTTCACCTAAGCTTTGTGGGAACAATCTCATCAAGTATGTTTCTTCTGCTGCTGCCTCAATGCAAGCTATGAAAAATTGTCTTATATGTGCCTTAGGGTCCCCTTTTCCTCTATACTTATCAAACTTTGGTGTTACGAAGTGTGTAGGAAATGGAGGCATTGGAATGATTTTATCAAGTGGATAGGGACATATATCTCTCATTGTGTAAGTTGGTTTTGGTGCATTGATGTCCTCCATCTTCTTTTGTAAGTCCTTTATCTGTTGTTCCAAATTGTTTTTGGGTGGAGACCGACTTCTTGGACCATATCCCATGCCTGAGCCACCAGGTGGAGGAGGAAGATACTGCATATATAGATGGTATTGATCGTAAACATGCTCATATGGAGGAGGTCTATAATGATAATGCATGTAGGGACCACTTGACATAGGTTCATAAGGCATATCGTGAGCTTGTTCTTGTGTATTGCCCCCAAATTTGACACGGGGTTTTCTTGTGTCCAAATTTTGAGTATGCCTTTGAATATCCAATTTCTTTTGAGGTTGGTCCTTAGCATTGCTATGTGATTGAGTGTATTTATCTGCATAATATTTCCATAAAGGTCTACGTAGACAGAGTTGTTCATGAGATATTCTTTCGTGAGTATCATAAGCTTGACCATGTGTATTTGGGATCTCAGTTTTTTGAAACAAGGATGATGGTGACTCAGGCACAAAACGTGGTCCCCTAGTACCTCCACTATTAGGTCTCCTTTAATCCATATTGAGTTGACTTTCTTGAGTAGGTCGATTTTCCACTATTTGGGACATGTCAAAATCATGAGGTATCTTAGCTCCACTTTGTGCCATCACTTGTAGGAAATATTGTCTATCTCTTCTCATGATCTCTTCAACCAATCTATTAAAATTGGGATCCATGATAGAGTCTTCCACTTCTGCTGAATGTACTGAAATATTGTCAACATTGTCATTTTGTGCATCATTGTTATTTGTGTCATCCATGTTCTCAACATTTTGAATGTTTCTATAGATGTCCATGTCAGGTAATGTGGTATGATCAGAATTGAAAAATATATCATTGTCGTATTCATAGCCACTCATTTTTGCAGACTCTTGAGCCTTTTTAGCTTCCCTCCTAGATTTTTGGGAACGAGTTTCAACCATGAACTAGGTCTTGACCAAGATGTGCGAGACTAGATGAAAATGGAAAGAGTATGGAAGACCAAGAGTTGGATGGAATGTAAATGAATCTGAGGTGTACTTGCAATTTCCAAAGTGTAAGACCAAGTATGTATGTAGTAGAGTAGGTGTGACTTCCAAATAGATTATAGATCTCTTGATGAGGTAAGTTGACCTCAACTCTAAGTAAGACCAAATGAGACCCAAAGGTGATAGACCTTGATGAGGGACCACTTAGCAAAATGTTGTTGTATGTATTGTGTTGACAAAGCAAGATGAGGACAAGCAAGTGACCTTTTGACTCAAGTTTAGACAAATGTGAATGTAATGCAAGGTGTAAAGCAATGATGAACTTTGTGAGACCCACAAATAGGTTGAATTCTAGATGAAAACCCAGAGAAATAACCTAGGAACCTCAAGAATTCTGAAACTGATTGCTCTTGTTTGTTGGACTGTAAGTTTTTTCCAATACTGAACACAGACATGCCTGTATACTTCACAGACGCAGTTACCCAAAACAGATGTGATTAGACACTGCATAGACGCGTTTCTGAGATTTTGCGAATACAATTTGGTATGATCACATAGATGCATTTTTGTCCTACATAGATGTGGTTATAGGACACATACGTGTTTCTGTCAGACACAGACGCGTTTCCAGAATATGAGTGCAATTTTTCCAATTTGTAATAATGTTGTGGTGACCAGATTTGAATTTTTGATGGTTTTCGTGACAAGAGGACACAATATTGATGAGGAATCAATGTTTGCAGGTGTTTGGACTCAAAATGACTCAAAGAAAAGTGTGTTGTTTGATGTAAAAATGTTTTTGCATACACTTGAAGACACAAAAGACACAATGTTTTGATGTTTGGTCTTGAATGTTTGAATGTTTAAAATAAGACAAGCACAATTCTTATGGTTGGCCAGGATAATAGTTATTGATCCCACATGGGGTTTCCCCCAAAGCTATGCTATTCAAAGTGGATACTTAGGTGCTTGACCCCACTGGCTCCACCCTCGACACTCACTTCTCCAGGGTGACCAAGCACTAGTCCCCATGAAAACTCCCAGTGGTTAACTTTGTACCTCTACTAAGAACTGTATGTGTGTGGGCTGCTCCAGAGGTCCGACCTCCTACCCCAACAACTAGAAGGATTTTGGCTTTCTAAGACAAAAAGGTGCTAGTAAGGGCATCCTCTCATGTGGCCATACATGCGGCACTTTGAGCTCTGTAAAAACAGAAGGCTCCTAGTTGTAATACCCTAAAAATGGTCATCTAAACCATGGGCCCCTAATCTCGACAACATCACCAAGGTCCTAACCAAAGACAATTAAATAAATCTCGAGCATACAATTAATTCTTTAATCATCAAATGTCACATGGCAAATTAATCACTCAATATTAATTAAATATTTATTTTATTAATTAAATCATTCCAAGTAAATCATTTTAAATAATTATCTTATTTATTTAATTAAATATCTTTTGCATATTTAATTAAATAAATCAATTTTCCATTAAATCATCAAAAAAAGGAATTAATTTGAAAAATAAATAAAAATTACCATAAATCTTCAAAAAAGGAAACAATTCAAGAAAGAGGAATTGGAAATTATGAGCACAAATCTTCAAAAAAGGAAACAAATAAAAAAAGGAATTAATTGACCAAAAAAGAATTAAAAATTTGAGAAAAGAAATCAATTGGAGATAATCTTGAAAAAAACAAATTAAAAATTGATGAATAATCTCAAAGAAAGCAATTAAAACAATTAAATATTAAAATTGAATGAAATAGAGAATAAATCAGTTTTTTCTGATTTTATCTTAATTTTAGTTCAATTTCCTTTAAAACTGAGAAAAGCATCCAATCACATTAATTCACTTGGATTGTGCTTCCTCTTGGAAAATCTTGACCGCTCATCATCATTTGATCTCAGCCTTTGGTTTCTTTATGAATTTTCTATAAATTCAAGCTCTCATCTCTCATTCAAAGATCCTGGAGAATATATTGTTATTATGTTGTTTTTGCTCTAGGTTCATTGAGAATTTGCATTGAGATATTGCATATTAGTTATTTCATATTGCTTAAATCATTTAGCTTAAATATTCATATATTACTCAAATCATGTTAGATTAATCTTGCATATCTAGCTTAAATCTTGCATTCATTTAGCTCATATTCATGCTCATATAGATTTAAAAATCCTTCGTTTAGGTGTTGTCTAGTCACTGGATAGCTTAGCAATTTGAGAGAAATCTAAACTCGCATCTACTAGAAGGCAATGGGTCACTTTGTAATGGTTTATTATTCATTGGTTATTGATTTACTAACCATGCATCTAATGACTTAATTGAAGTGTTGTGTATTTCAGATATAAATACAGGTCCACTTTTCACACACACACTAGCCGATAGGGGTTACGCCTTACTATTGATCAAACAAGTTTATGGGGAGACATAGTGTCGATATGAACTAATCAACGCACGTTATCCATGGCTTTCACCATGGATACAGTTATTTATAGTGGTTCGAAAGAGGTGGGTTTTCCTCGCTACCACTTGGGTCGTTCGCTCCTCACTAGTAGTCCTAGTGACCACACGGGGAGGCAGGCCCTCTAGAGATTAAACACAAGTAGCCTATTGCTCAATAAAAAAAAGACACTGGTTCAATTTTAGTGCACCAATTGAAGTGTTTGCTAGTCTATGAAAACAAAGCAAGCAATGAAAATCAAAAGAAAACCCTTGCCTAGATCTTGCAACAAAGATTTGTTAGTAATTTGGGTTGGTTCAAATGATTACCTCTTCCTGCAAGCAAACAAGTTAGGTAAATTTTAGATCCAAAAGACTTTGTGAAATAGGGGCCTTCAACAATGTGATTTGCTCCAAAGACAAGCTGCACCAATTTGTTAGCTATATCACAAGATATTAGCTCGAATAAACTAGATCCGATATAAAAAATGACGAAATGAAACCCTAAATGATGAAACAAAAACCAAAAAACTACAAAATCAAACACAAACGCAATTATATCCCACACAGACGTGATTCTGCAACATAGACGTTGTTTTGCAACACAAACACGGTTAAAATTTGTACAGACGCGCTTATGCAACAAAGACGCGGTCTTAATTCTCACAGACGCAATTATATCAAGCAGAGGTGGTTCTGCAATCTAAAAAAGAAATGTAAATATTGTCTGGGACACAGACGTGATTAAAGGTAGCGCAGACACAGTTGAGAAACAAAAACGCGATTCCAGAATTCGCAGATGCGAAAAGTCAAAATTTTGTCAAAAAATGTCAAATCTGCAACTTCAAAAACACAAAATCTGCAACAAAAGATGTTAAATGCAAAAGGGACAAGAGTCCCACCGGGCGTGCCAAAATGTTTATGGTAAAAATGGAAACAACAATATTCAAAGACTAAAATAGATTCAACCACAAAACCCTAGCCTAACAACAACAAGGATCCACCATAACATATGAAGATTACCTAAGACAATGCAAATCAACAAAATCACAAAGATTATACCATCACATGTCCACTAGGGTTTGAATCTCCATTGATCTTGCTTGATATACTTGCTCTCAGATTTTGTATGTGCACAAGAGCTCAACAAAGAACGGAAATGTGTTTGCAAGTGGGCTTGATTGCATAAGAAAGTTTGAATGTGTAGTTGAGGGTTGATAATGAAGGAAGTATCTCCTTATATAGAAGACACTCTAGGAAATGGAGGGATAAGATTAAGAGGTGTAAAAGATAGATGGTCAGCTAGGATTAAAGGGTAGGTAGAGGAAATAAGAAAATAATGAGAGGGTAGGTAGTGTAGAAATTAAGAGATGAATGACATGTCATGGGTAGAAAAGGCTAATGAATTAATTAAATAAATAAATATTTATTTAATTAATAGAGGAAATGGGATCAATTAAATAAATAAAAGTATTTCTCTAATTTAGGAAAAGGATAATTTAAACAAATAAAAGTATTTATTTAAATGAGGAAAAAGGCTAGAAGAGGATAAAGTGAATTAATTAAATAAATAAAGGTTTATTTAATTAATAGAAGAATTAGGATAAAATAATTAAATAAATAAAAATATTTATTTAATTAGACAGGACAATTTTAGGTGTCTATAGATAGAAGTAGAGATGAAGAGAGAGGCGGAAAAGAAAAGGGAGATAAATAGATATAGAGATGGAGAAAGGTAGAGAGAGATTAAAAAAAAGAGAGATAGACATAAAGAGATAGACAAACAGAGAGGAAGTGATAGAGGGAGAGATAAAGAGAGAGATGGAGAGAAAGAGAAATAAATAGATAAGTATATAGGGAGAGGGTAGGATAGGTGAAAGCAAGATCACAACGTGAATTATAAATCATAGAAAAATATAAATTTGTGAATCATAGAATAGGAAAGGGGAATCTTCTAAAAATAACAAGGAATTAAAAACTACCTCAAAACTTAAGCTTTTTTTTAGGGATTAGACTTAAGGCCAAATCCTAGGGGTGTACGATGGGCCAAGTTCACCAATCTATATAATGTAAATGATTACACTACATAAATAATCTAGAATAATTTAATAAATGGAATCAATTAATACCCGTAATTTGAGGAATGTTTAAAAGTCAACATAGTTTTCAAATTT
This sequence comes from Cryptomeria japonica, assembly GCF_030272615.1. NCBI lineage: Eukaryota > Viridiplantae > Streptophyta > Pinopsida > Cupressales > Cupressaceae > Cryptomeria > Cryptomeria japonica. The sequence continues at coordinate 951,420,015 of NC_081407.1, read as the reverse complement.
TCTTTGATTCAATCTCAAATACCACATGGTCAATCTTCACTAGCATAAACTCAATTTGAGACAGAGAAATAAATTTTGTTGCATATAAATGATCTAACATAATGTGGTCCAATAAACCTACTCATACTCACCTTTCCTAAAGCTGGATGTGTCAAGGTGATGTCTAAGGACACTGTTAGGAGTTTGCTAACTCAATAGAGGAATGTATTCTCCTAGTTCAAACTCCTTTGGAAAGTTAGCTTAATGGTTATAAAAAATATCAAAGACAAACGTTCACTAGCATAGAGATGGATTGCGCAAATATTGTGGATCTAATTTTTTGTCTATTTAGAAATTGAAGTGTGCTCTAATTGTTTTCTCCTTAGTGTTGCATGTGAATTAATTGGACATTAAATGTCCTTAAATACCATGAAATAGATGTATGTCACACTAATGTGTATTAATTTGGTTCATAAAAGGTGATAGAAAGGGGTAATAAAGTTTGAATTTGAATTTAATGATTTAAATTTTATTGTCATTGTCAATCTAGAGTGGCACAAAAATAAACCTTGGAATTAAAATGGTAATTTCAAGGCAAATAACAAATTTACAAAGTAACTGTAATAGTGCAATAATGATGAAATTATGGTGAAATGTATTAGAATAGAAGTAAAAATAGAGGTGGATAGGATTAGGGCATAAGCCAAACCAAACACAAGAATGTGCCACTTGGTGATGTATTTATTGTAGTTCGACATTGTTAGAAAAATAATAAAACAGACCATGATTTACTAATTTATATGTTTATTACTCTAAATCTAATTAGTTTTTCATTGAATCAGTAAAGATGTAATTATTAATTGTTGCTTTGGCTCTCATCCCCAAATCCTAGGACTTTTTCCAATCAATAGAGTTGTCAAAGTGGTAAGACAAAATCAATTTCACATGTCACTTTTAATATGTTTCGCTGAAAAGTTCATATATTTTATTACTTGCAATCGCACTTTGGTGTGCAATGGGTACGTTGAAGATGTGTGGAAGGTCAATTAGGAAAAATTATGGTCTATTTTTTGTATACATTTGTGTAGTGTATGATTTCAATCGCATGCCATTAAGAAAATGATGTTGTCTAGGCAACAAAGGCCTCAATGGAGAATTTGTAGTTTTAAATCACTTGTGAAAAAGGGAGAGAGATAGAAGAGGGACATATAAAGTGGGGGAGATATATAAAGTGCAGGGAGAGAGAGAGAGAGAGAGAGAGAGAGAGAGAGAGAGAGAGAGAGAGAGAGAGAGAGAGAGAGAGAGAGAGAGAGAGAGAGAGAGAGAGAGAGAGAGAGAGAGAGAGAGAGAGAGAGAGAGAGAGAGAGAGAGAGTGAGTGGTGCAACAACACCCTACGAGCCTACGTATGGCGAACATGGTCAAAACTTGATTATTATATTTCTTTTGTATTATTTCATGTTAATAATGATATTTTGGCCCATTATTATTTATTTGGACTTATTTGTGCTAATTTGGGGTCCATTGGTCAAAAGATGCAAAATTTGTAAAAAAAATGTCTTTATTGTCGAGACAACCTTTCTTGTCATGTAGCAAATTTTTCAAAAGTTGGTTACTGGCTATTATGGGTGGTTTTAGGATGGTATAATATTATCATGGGATGGAAAAACTATATATATGTGTCTCCAATTCGAATGAGGGGTTGGATGTGTATGGAAGACAACAAATTTTGAATGAAAACCTTGAATTTCCTACAAATTACATGTTTTGTCCTGCTCTTTCATTTAGTACGGCCTGTACGAATTTCTTCATGACCTGAGACCACTTGGAGTCATCAGTAACTTGAATCTAATTTTATTTTATTTTTGTCTCATTTGATTTCATTGTGTATTTTAAAAGTTATAGCCAATTTTCTAAAACTAGTCTAAAACCCTAGATAAGGGTAGCCAATGACCTTAAAAAATGTATGTCTCTATTCCATTGATAGAAAATTCTAAAAATCGGTGGAATTGTGGAATTTTGTATATAATTTCATATCTCTTTCTTTCAAGTGTGTAGGATTTGGTTTGTATGTGCAAATAGACGACTATGTGTCTGATATCCTCATGTATCAGGCCTAATGGTGGACATAGGATTGAATTTGTGAAGATTGATGAATGAAGTGGACCCCACAAGATTGGAAAATACTTGGGAAGTATGTGTAATTTACACATTGACAAAATTTTAACAAGTATTTGTGCAAACAACAAGTTTTTGGGCCAAGGTTTATGATTGCACTGTTAGGAAAGAATTGACAGTTCTAGTGAACCTAAGATAGTCATGGTTATTTATGTTTGGAGACACCTTGAAACCTCCTTGATGTGTTTGGTTGTGATTTGGTAGTGCTCCTAGACCTGCATTGGGTGAAAATACCTTTAGGTAGGCTGTCACATTGCTCAAGAATTGAAAATCCTCATACTTACTTAGTCTAAATAGTGCAGTCCTAAAAGTTGGAATTTAGTATTATAAGCCAATACATGGGAATGTCACATGGTTCCATAGATCATAGCACAAGCCCCCCTTAGACATTTCCTCTATCCAATCTCTATGTGTGAAGATCCAAGCCTTGTTTAATGGCCCATGGTGGAAATAAGTGAATGTGCCTAAATGAGTGGTTTTCAGTAATATGTTGTAGAAGCCCTATAAGTTGTGATTGTCATTTTTGAGTCTAACCACTACCTCTACATCAGAGAGAGAGAGAGAGATTGCAATGTCCCCATTTCGGATATCAATAAATTACTTTTGAAATATGTATGCATACATATACACACACACATATATGCATATATATACTATAGTGTCATCAAATTGCGACCCTAGAAATTTTTTGACTGCATTAGGGTCCTCATGCATGCAAATTCGAATCCTCTAGCCTGATCGGAGACCGGAGATTTCTCAGCTTGCAAAAATATCTTCTTCCTTGGCCTTTGCATCACCCCTTATGCACTCTATCCTGGAGAAAGAGGTAGGACAGGGGCGTGGCGCCACTATCCCCCCTTGGACAGGGGTGTGGCGCTCTTGTCCTCCTAGGATAGGGGCATGGCACCCCTATCCCTTCCCTATTTTGCGGCAAGACCCTTCCTAGGGTTGCATTGTTGGTTGTGCCTCAGGCTGGAAACTCCCCCGATGTCGGCTCGTGATGAAAATCAAATCCACTAAAATGTATTTAAGGGGGCATTCATCCTCTCATTTGTATAAGTTGGATGAGTGGGAAATTCACAAGCGATCAAGCATTCAAGCATTATTTTCCAGCATTGAGCATTCTCAAGTCTCCCTTCAAGGCTAGGTGTTGCATTCAAGTCAAGGATTCAACCATTGAAGAGGACATTGGTTCCAACATTCAATTCCACACAAGTATTTCTATCAACATTGCTACTAAAACCTCCCTTGAGGTGATTCACAATTGAGTTTTTCATTTACATCTACTTGGAAGTACTTTCTTTCATTACTTGGTTAATTCCAAAACTGGGGTTTGACCTAAAGGCAAACCCCCAATCCCAACCCATTTTCCTCTCTTTTATGTGTGTAGGTTGTAGATGCGCAACTGTAATTTCAGATTTGGGCTTCATTTGCAAAGGTGGAAAAACCCTTTTCGTTTCACGGATTTTTCGGAGGACCGTGTACATTCCTGCCACGGTCCGGGCAACTTTTCCTCAAATTTGCAGGGCGACTTCGTCTCAACATATTATTGCCAGATCTAGGGCACAACTTCATCCCATATTCCGATCTCGAGTTATAATCAGCTCTTTGTCACTTTTGCACTACATAATTCAATCAATTTCCTTTCCATTTCAAACAAGGAAGAGAGGATCAACTTATCATTCCGAATTCATTCAGAATTCAATCTACCATCTTCATGTGGAGAGATTGAATTTAGTGAATTATCCTCCCCTCTTTCTAATGTAACATGGTGAAAAGTGCTTGAATGGTAATCAATAGCGTTACTCTCATCTCTCTTTCAGGGAAAGGGTAGTTTCCTTCTTGATTTATCATTGATTCTAAATCGAGTACTGAAATAGTTTGACACAACGAAATCAGGTATGACTTATTATCTTGATAAATAAACTTTAATCATAATCTTCAATTTGTGCATTCAAATTTTCCTCCTTTGTGCATGATTTTTGTTACCATTAGTCCTACCTACAATATTCTCATGAGAAGAAGATGTAGAATTAAGGCTTCCCAAGATTTAATTACTAAGGATATGGAGCTTAATTTGGATAACTTATTTCATGAGAATGTTGGTGCTTCCTCCTGCACAACAAATGATGTCATTTATCCCCATTCTTTTCATAATTCTCGTGACGATGATGAATCACTAACTAGGGTTGTCATTGACCAATTGGAGAAAAATGACAATGAGTTTGAAAATCTTCAATAATGGATGAGTCAACAATACCTAGAAAGTAAGGCAATCCTGTTTATTCAAGGATTAAAAAGAATGGTGCAAAGTGATAAATTTGGTGTTGATTTATTGTGTGGCCTTGCTCATATTGTGGATACTAATATCATTCCTATCAAAAGTTGTGTCGAAGTTATTGGTTACTCTTAACCCACTAGACAAGTCAATCATTCCATTCATATGCCTTCATCCTTGCCTAGTGTGCCTACATTTACATCTTCTATCATGACTACTTCCACACAAAATATTAATCCTACACGTTTTAGTCATGGGGGCAACTTTGTTAATCAAAATTATTATATACTTCCTTCCATGAGTCTTCCATTTGTATCCCAATCATATCTCATACCCAAATTGATAGTTCTGATACTTAATATAAGTACAGATCCAATAGCCAACAAGATGAGAGGGGGGGGGGTGAATCATACACACTTATTCATCCATAAAAACATCAGATTCAACCTTGGTAACATATATCAGTCATATAATAAAATTGTCAAACATGCAAACTCAAAATCATATGAACAATATAAACCTCATAACACCATATTTAATGTGGAAACCCAAATAGGGAAAAACCACTATGGGATTTCAGACCCACTAAGAAATATACTCTTCTAGAGTATGCTTGGTTAAAAGCCAATCCTGTTAAAGATTACAAAACATATTGCTAGATGTGACCCAGTTAAGGGATTTCCCTCAGATCTGTTAGGATCTTCACTTTGTTAGAAGTGACCTTGTCAAAGGATTTCAAACACTCATTTAGAATGTCACCTTGTTAGAGGATTTACATATAAGACTGTTAAGTCCACTTAGTTAAGAGATTTCTTGTCACTTTCACAAGATAACAGTAATACAATCTATCTGCAACTTCACATCTAAAATGCTAAAGCAGATTCCTATTTGTTCAATACAATCTAGACATAGAACTAATATTGTCTATCTGCTGGGCATCAATACTCTGTTATTCTAATAGGTCTTCAAGATTCTGTGCTCGGTAATCACTATGTAGCATCCCTGTGCATACACTTGCCTGCATACATTGTTTATTAACAGTTCCTTATTTATAAACAATCTTCTAATCTCTTAATCTCCTTGATCACATTTCCCATGATCAATCATAGCCATCAGATCTTCAATCTTGTCCAGGTTCATTATATCTTTCAATCTGAAAATGTTTTACCCTGCCTCAGAACTTGCACATTCATCTTGGAACTTGTGTTAGGGTAATGCGGTTCAATCTGAGCTGTAGATCTTCTCGCCAACTTTCCTAGATTCGTTAACAAACTTTTTCTATGACTTGCCAATCATTGATATGCTCCATCTCATCAGCATCTTTCATTAAATATCACATGTAAACATTTAATGCATTATGTTATAGCTCGGTTACAACTCAGTGAATACTAAACTTTACTCGGTAGACATTCTGTCTTTATTAACCGACTGCGATAACCTTAGGGTTTACCAACTAGGTTCCTTAGGGTTTACCGACTAGGTTCTTTGCTTGATAACATAGTATAGTATTAACCTTTACATTTTACAACATATGTATGATGTTAGAACAATCTAAAACATCAAGATCTCATCATTGTCTGTCTCGGTAGAGTTGCCCATTGAATAACTTATCCCTTTATTCATCATATTCTTTCTTGTGTCTTTACCGACTTCTTTATAATCTTCATATCATATTTCTTAAGATATGGCAACATCATATTGAATTAGAAAATCAATTTCTTGACTTCAATGACAAAATAATAATATCAAGACAGTAAATCATCTTTAATCAGTTATGTCCATAATCATCAACAACCTTCTCAATATCCTTGTAATATTGCCAACACAAATATCATAGTAATCCACCTCCTTACTCTAAACCTCTGCCTACATATAATGAATTACTCCTCCATCACAATCCAATATGTCTAATTTCAATTCATCCATTAAAGCAACCATCAATAACTTAGTCCAAAATGTTACATCCCTACAACAACAATTGGCATCCATTACCCAATCCAAGTTTAATGTGCCCACATTTGATGTAGCGAGCCCATTATGTGACGATATTGTATGTGTTGTCCCTTCTAAACATATGGAAGTCCCTCAATTGGAGTTGTACAATGGAAAAAGTGATCCCTTTCCTCATGTGACAATATTTAAAACTTTATGTAGTTGCTTTGCTCATGACCATGGCTAAATTGTTTACTTGAACGTTTAGGGATAAAGATTTGCAATGGTATTGTTCTTTGCCTCCTTATTCTATTACATCATTTCAACAATTAGCTAATGATTTCATTCAACAATTTCACAATAATGTGGGTCCTAAAATTACTTTGACTGATTTGATTCATTGTAAGCAAGGAGTTAAAGAGAGTGATTGATTTTATTGGTAGATATAAACATTTGCATTCTCAATTTTCTTATCCTATGCCTAATCAAGATGTTCAAAGAATTTTTATTGCTAATTTACAAAAAGACAAATTAGGGATAAGCTTATCTTCTCTAATTTTACTTCATTTGCACAGTTGTGTGCAGTGCTTCATAATTATCAACTTCAAGTGAGTCAATTTGAATCATCTCCTTCAATGACTCTAGTTGATAAGAATGAGAGTGCTCAAGAATCTTTTTCCAAGTTTAAACCAAACAAGGGATACATCAAGATAATGACAAAATCAATACTCAAGTGGTAGCCATGATATCAAGTGTGCCCCCTTTATCCAAATACTTCAGAAAATAATTTAGTCCTCTTTCCGAGTCTTTGCATTACATAATGTCAAAATTGATAAATATGATGGATATTAGAGTTGTTGGAATGTGTTTTTGTCATTGATGTCAACATATTATTGTGTTATTATAGAGAATTGGTTTGTTACAGAGAGTTGAGTTGAATTGGTTGCAGATGCGCTGATGCAGATTAATGAATTTTGAGATACTTATCTCTAGTTGATTCAATATGAGTTTCAGTGTTTCGGAAGGTGATTTCGTCTTGTTATGTGATCTGGTGTGATGATTGGTTTTTTTGTATTACAGAGTTGTGATTTCTGGATTGTATTGCTCCATAATTGATTCCTTATTTTGTGTGGATTTTGGAGAGTATTTTGGACATTCATGTGTCCTCAGTTTGTATGGTTCATGATTTGGAACTTCACGAGCATATCTTTCAGTTTTGTTGTTGGTGTTCTTGAGCTCTGATAATGAAATGATGATGATTCTTATTATTCATGTTGTTGTGGTTATTGTAGTTGAATTTATGTTGTTTGTTGATATTATTTGATCATGTTCTATGTGTTTTGGTGGTTTGAATTGATCTTGGTGCGTGCTATTGAATATTTTATTGGTTCGGTGGTATTCTTCGTGTTATGCAACATATTCGGTGGTTTAGCATGTTACGGATGATCTTGGCGAGATATTCAATGGTGTTACATGTTTGAGGATTTGATTTGGGTCCATGTTTTTTCCTTGATGATATTGTATTAGTCTGCTTATGGATTTATGTATAGTGTGATGTAATTTTCTAATTAGGTCTTATGTGTTGAGCTGATCTTCAGGTTAAGGTTGATGATTTGTATAAATAAGTGTTGTAATCATGTAAGATGTGTGTTTGTATTTGTGTCTACGATCTATAAGAGTATTGTATGTGTGAATAAGAGAATTTATCTTTCGATTGAGGAGAAGAGAAGAGAAGTGTTCTTGTGTAGATAGTGTGCTTAACCGGGACTGTAATTAGGCATTTGGAAATGCTATTCTTTCAGTTCATGTAATCTAGATTGTTGTCTGATATTTGTAAGGCATTGATCCTTCCCATGGTTATTTCCCTTTATTTTTTTAGAAGTGAGCTCTAGGAAGTGTGCTTGAATGCACGTACATTCCCCATTATAATATTTACACATACATTGATTGGGATATGAAAATGCCTTTGTCAATTTGTGTAATTTGCAATCCCAGAAAGAATATCATCTCACCTATCATAGACATCTCAAATTATTTTTGCAAATGCATTCAGGCACACTGCTTAGAGCTCACTACTCAATAGATAATGACTTGGAAGGCAAAAATCCTCAAGGAAGTCTCACTGACTTACAACAAGATTTAGACTACAATCCAAAAGGAATGAACTACAATAATAGCATCTACAAATACCTGATGACAGTTTCAGTTAAGCACAAATGTCTGCTCTATAACACCAATCTTTGCTCAATCACACTGCTCAAGGATGAATCACTTGTTTGCATATACAACACTCTCTAATAATTCAAATACAACCTTGACATCTAAATTACATCACAATATCACCTATTTATACAATTCATCAACCTTGACAACAAGGTCGGCTAAACCCTCAACTCATAATTACAAAATTACAACACATGATACAAAGATCAACCACCAAACCAATACAATGATATACATGACATAACATGGACCTAATTCAAATCTCCAAACACTCAACACCACCAAAAATCACGCCACAATCAACCGCAACACGCTACACCACCAGGAAAACCACATAACACGAAGAACATCACCGGTTCAACAAAATCACCAAAAACTCGCTCAACAATCAATGTGGATCACCAAAAGAAACATGAAACAATTAGGAAACACCGACAAGCACATTAGAATCATCAGTAATAGCTGCACCAATACCACTTATCAGATCTTCATCTGTCAACGATTGAAATTCAAACAACAACAACCGTCACAAAGAAAGATAGCTTGCAGAGCACTAAATCATAAACCATCTAAAATTAAGATACACAAGATCATTCCAAAATAATATCCCAAAATATCAGCTCAAGATCTGATCACATTGAAATATATCGGAGGAAATACTAAACTTTGCAAAGCTCTGATCAGAAAAACAAATTGCAACCAAATCATATGATATGATCAATTAAGCTTCCTGAATCACCAAAACCAATACAGAAGAATAAAATGACACTAGAAATACTTCATACACCAAAGCATGACAACAATAAACCAATCTACAATCACCAAAGTAGTCATATGTTGACATTAATGATAACAACATATCCTAGCAGCAACAATATCCAACAATCTCCCCCTTTGAATTGATGGCAACGTATGAATGTGAAAAAAAATCAATGCAAAAAAAGAAAACATCTCCAACAAACTCCCCCCCTAAGATCAAGCAGATAAAACATTTTTTCACATGCTTCTCTCTCCCTTTGACAACAATGCCAAAGATCTCAAAATAAAAAGCCAAACTCACTCTCCCCCATAAACAAATAACCAATCCAATAGACTACTCCACTACAGGAGCAATACCAACTCATCAATTTGGATAAAAGAAATAAGATTGTGAAGTCCACCAAATTGATGCAACTCAATGCATCTAATTCTCATCAGGAGGGGTGGATACCCCTAACTTGTCTCTCAAATAGACAAATGTATCTACAGGGAAAGGCTTAGTGAAAATGTCAGCAATATGTCAGCAATTTGTTCCTTTATAGATACATATCCGAACTTCACTTCCTATTCATTGACTTTTTCTCTCAAGTAATGATATTTGATTGACACATGTTTAGTTTTTTAATGTTGCACTAGATTCTTTAACATGATAATAGCACCGAAATTATCACAATATATGATAGTCTGTTGAAATGTGGTGACTGATCAGCAAAGTACTGTAGACTCAGCATGTATCCTTGTCGGGGTTCGAGGCCGGGCCGGGCCCCGAGCGGGGGTTTGGGGGTGGCAGCCCCGAGAAAAAAATTTTTGCCGCTTTTTTGCTGATGAAAACCAACATTGTAATAAAACCCTAAAAAGGCTGACTTTGTTTGTTGCCCTAAAAATGCATGTCATAAGTGGCTGGGATGCTTAAGGCATTGTAATGTCGATGTACTATTTTTGTTGGATAATAAGAAAGATTGGACGGCTGTGTATGGTGGACGTAACCCATTTTGGGTGAACCACGTTAAATCTCTGTGTTATCTGTGTCCTATTTTATTTCTTTATCTTTTGTATTTAAATCTGCATATAATTGTTAGTTCATATTTGCTTCGGATCTGCTTGAAACCCTAATAATTGGTATCAGAGTGAGGTTTTCTGTAAATTGGCAGGACTTTCAGATTTGAGTGGGAGCAATGGAGGATTCCAAATTCAAGGTCGAAAATTTTAACGGCTAGAATTATCAGTTATGGAAAATGCAGATGGAGGATTACCTGTATCAAAAGGATTTGTGGCGGCCATTAGAAGGAAAGACAAAGAAAGCGACCATAATGTCAAATGAAGAATGGGACATTTTAGATAGAAAGGCACTGGGATCCATTCGATTGTGCCTTGTACTGTCTGTAGCTTTCAATATAATAGAAGCAAAAACGGTTGTAGATTTGATGGCGACATTGGCTAAGTTGTATGAGAAACCCTTGGCTTCAAATAAGGTATTTCTTATGAAGTGTTTGTTTAATTTGAAAATGGGTGAGGGAGGATCTATAGCGGAGCACTTAAATGAATTTAATACAATTACCAGTCAATTGTCTTTGGTAAAAATTACCTTTGCAGAAGAGGTTAGGGCTCTCTTGATTTTATGTTCTTTGCCAGAAAGCTGGAATAGCTTGGTTATGGCTGTAAGTAACTCTGTCTCTGGTAAAAATACTTTGGTATTTGATGATATTGTTGGTGTTATCCTAAGTGAGGAAATGCGAAGGAAAAGCACAGGTGAGACTCCAACATCATCGAGTAGTGTTTTGAATGTGGAGAACAGAGGAAGATCAAAGGAAAGAGGAAAAGGCCCTTGGAATGAGAAGTCACGAGGGAATTCAAAGAAAGGACGCTCTCAATCTAGAGGAAAGAAAGATTGTTGGTACTATGGAAAGCCTGGTCATCTAAAGAAAGACTGTTGGTCTTGAAAAAACAAAGAAGGAGACAAAAATGAAAATGACAGTAAGGAAGCTAATATTGCAAGTAATACTTTACAAGATGCTTTAATCTTATGTTTGGATAATGTTAATGACTCCTAGGTAATAGATTCCGGGGCTTCATTTCATGCTACACCCCATAGAAAATATTTTCTAGATTATGTTCAAGGTGATTTTGGACAGATATATTTGGGTGATGATGAGCCCTGTCAAATTGTTGGAAAAGGAAAGATAAAGATCAAGTTGCAGAATGGTAATGATTGGTTTCTGCAGGAGGTAAGACATGTTCCTAACTTAAGAAGAAATTTAATTTCTGCAGGGCAACTAGGTAGTGAAGGTTGCATAGTTACCTTCTCAGACAGCATTTGGAAGGTCAGTAAAGGATCATTAGTAGTAGCTAAAGGTGCGAAGGTAGGCACATTATATTTGTGTACTGGTAACACTTACTCTACCTTAGCTGCTACAGATAAAGTTACTGTAGGGACAACAACAATAGATGTTGCAAGAGTAGATTCAATAATGTGGCACCATAGGCTTGGGCACATGAGTGAGAAAGGGATGAAAATCTTTCACTCCAAAAATCTATTGCCAGGACTAAAGAAGATTGATTTAGAGTTTTGTGAAAACTGTGTTTATGGCAAACAGAAAAGAGTCAGATTTCTCAAGGTTGGGAAAGAGAAGAAGAGTGAGAAGTTAGAGCTTGTGCATTCAGATGTATGGGGACTGGCTTAGGTATCATCTCTTGGTGGCTCTTGTTATTATGTTATTTTTATTGATGACTCAACCAAAAAAACATGGGTATATTTCCTAAAGCAAAAATCAGATGTTTTTGAAACTTTTAAGAAATGGAAAGCTTTGGTTGAGAATGAGACAGGAAAAAGGTTGAAGTGTCTCAGATCGGATAATGGAGGTGAGTATTGCAGCAAGGCATTTGAAGATTGCTGCTCCTTAAATGGGATTAGAAAGCAGAAGACAGTTCCAGGAACTCCACAGGAAAATGGTGTGTCAGAGAGAATGAATAGGACTATCATGGAACACGCGAGGAGCATGAGATTGCATGTTGGATTGCCCTTACATTTTTGGGCAGACGTTGTACATACTGCTATCTATTTGATAAACAGAGGACCTTCAACCCCTTTGGATGGTGGTATTCCAGAGGAGGCATGGACTGGTAAAAAGGTAAATTATTCTTTTATGAAAACCTTTGGTTGTGAAGCTTTTGTCCATGTTGATAAAGAAAATAGAACCAAGCTTGATGCTAAATCTCAGAAATGTACCTTCATTGGATATGGGATAGATGAATATGGCTATCGATTATGGGATTTTGAAAATAAGAAAATAACTAGAAGTAGAGATGTTATATTCAATGAGAAGGTTATATATAAAGAACAGATGCAGGAAAAGAAGTATGAACAGGACAAGCAAGAATATGTGGTGTTGGATGAGATTCCTGAAAATGAAATGCCATAGGTACCTGATGCTCAGCAACAATAGAATGTCCCACAAACTCCTGCAAGTGTTAGACGTTCTACGAGGTCAAGTAGACCCCTTGAAAGATTTTCTCCTTCTTTGTATTCTATATTATTAACTGATTCTGGTGAACTAGAAGAATATGTAGAAGCAATGCAAGTGGATGCCAAACAAGAGTGGGAGCTAGGCATGAAAGAGGAGATGGACTCCTTGATGAAAAATAAGACTTGGGACTTAGTCCCTTTACCTGCAAAAAAAAGAGCCTTACCTAACAAATGGGTTTATCGGCTGAAGGAGGAGGAAGGAGGTCAGAAAAGATATAAGGCCAGACTTGTGTTAAAAGGTTTTGCACAAAAAAAGGGTATAGATTATGATGAAATATTTTCTCCTGTTGTAAAAATGACTTCAATTAGAACTGTACTTAGTCTTGTGGCTGCAGATGATTTACATCTTGAAAAATTAGATGTGAAAACAACTTTTCTCTATGGAGATTTGGAGGAGGAAATTTACATGTTGCAACCACAGGGATATGAGGTCAAAGGTAAGGAGAACTTGGTGTCCAAGTTGAAGAAAAATCTGTATGGCCTAAAGCAAGCACCCCGACAATGAAATTAGCCAGGTCATTTGCTATGAAGGATTTGGGTGCAGCTAAGCAAATTCTTGATATGAGGATTACACGGGACAGGAAAAATAGAACCTTGAATTTGTCCCAAAGTGAGTATATAAAGAAGGTGTTGAAAAGATTTAACTATGCAGGATGCAAAAGCAGTTAGTAGACCTTTGGCTAGTCATTTCAAATTGACTAAGGAGATGTGCCCAAAGGCATAGGAAGAGGTTAATAAAATGTCTAACATCTTGTATTCATCAGTTGTTGGCAGTCTGATGTATGCAATGGTATGCACAAGGCCAGATATTGCACATGCAGTGGGAGTTGTGAGTAGGTTTATGAGTAATCCGGGTATGGAACATTGGAATGCTGTGAAATGGATTCTTCGGTATTTGAAAGGAACTACTATGAAGGCATTATGTTTCAAAGGATCTAATGCTACTCTGAGTGGATTTGTTGACTCTGATTTGGCGGGTGATATTGATTCATAGAGGAGTACTACAGGGTATGTTTTTACTATAGGGGGAACTGCAGTCAGTTGGATTTCTAGGCTGCAAAAGGTTGTTGCACTTTCAACCACTGAAGCTGAGTATGTTGCTGCTACAGAAGCCAACAAGGAGATGATTTGGTTACAATGTTTTCTGGAGGAATTGGGTCAAACACAGGAGGATCGCCCATTGTATATGGATAGCCAGAGTGCCATTCATCTTGCAAAGAACTCTGCTTTTCATTCAAGGACAAAGCACATTCAGCTCAGGTACCATTTCATCCAGACTGTTTTGGAGGAGGGTCAGTTACAGCTTGAGAAGATTCACACAAGTGAGAATCCTGCTGATATGTTCACGAAGGCAGTTCCACAAGAGAAGCTGATTTCTTCATTAGTTTATGTTGGTCTTCTTGATTGATAATTGTGGAATGTATACTAGTCGAGTCCTAGTGTTTTTTCCAGGGAATGTTGCATGTACAGTGGTGTCTTGTAGTTTCAATCTCCAAGTGGGAGATTGTTCGGTGTGGAGCCTGATCAGTTTCCAAGTGGGAGATTGTTGAAATGTGGCAACTAATCAGCAAAATATTGTACACTCAGCACGTATTTTTGTCATTTTTTTGTTGATGAAAACTGACATTGTAATAAAACCCTAAAAAGGTCGACTTTGTTTGTTGCCCTAAAAATGCATGTTATAAGCGGTTGGGATGCTTAAGGTATTGTAATGTTGATGTACTATTTTTGCTGGATAATAAGAAAGATTGGACAACTGTGTATGGTGGACGTAATCCATTTTGGGTGAACCACGTTAAATCTCTATGTTATTTGTGTCCTATTTTATTTCTTTATCTTTTGTATTTAAATCTACATATAATTGTTAGTTCATATTTGCTTCGGATCTGCTTGAAACCCTAACATAGTCATCCTTCAACATTTGCTTCATCCAAACTACCTGAGTGCAGCTACCAACAATGTACTCAACTTCAACAGTACATAAGGATACTGAATCTTGTTTATTACTAGCCCATGAAACCAATTTCTTACCTAAAAAGAAATCACCACCAAAGGTACTCTTGTGGTCATCGACATCACCAGCCCAATTAGTGTAAGCACATAACATGAAATCATCATTCCTCAGATATTAGAAACCATAATCCATAGTTCCCTTCAAGTATCTGAATATTCTCTTTACAAGAGTGACATGACTCTCTTTTGGATCAGCTTGATATCTAGCAACCATGCACACAACATGCATAATGTCTGGTCTAGTTTGAGTAAAATATAGCGGTCCACCAACCATAGATCTTTACAAACTCTGATTAGCTTTCACAAATTCATCATTCTTAAATGATTTGTGGCCAGTCACCATAGGAGTTCCAACCGGTTTGGAGTCATCTAACACAAACTTCTTCAGCAATTCCTTCACATATTTAGTTTGAGATATAAAAATACCTTTTTCAAGTCTGTGAAATCTGCAATCCTAAGAAAAATTTCATCTCTCCTATCATGGACATCTCAAATTCTTTCTGCATATCACCAACAAACTTCATGCTCAAGTCATCATCTTCTCCAAAGATAATATCATCAACAAAGACTTCAACAATCAAGATGTTATCACTCTCAATCTTATATAGATTATTATCAACAATACCTTTATTAAATCCCAATTTCAGGAAATGCTTATCCAATCAAGCATACCAGGCTCTAGAGGCTTGTTTCAATCTATAAAGAGATTTCTTCAATTTACATACCATGTCCCAATCATCTAATAATGAAAATACATCAGATTGCTCAATGTATACTTCTTCCTCAAGATCACCATTTAGAAAAACTGACTTGACATCCATCTGATATACCTTAAAATCTTTATAAGCAACATATGCAAGAAATAGTCTAACAGCTTCAAGTCTAGCTATCAGAGCGAAAGTCTCATCATAATCAATCCCTTCTTTCTATGAATATCCTTTGCATACCAATCTTGCTTTATTTTTGACAACTTCATCGACTTCATTCAATTTATTCCTGAATACCCATTTAGTACCAATAGAATTCTTATATTTAGGTCTAGGCACAAGTTCCCATGTGTCATTATTTTCAATCTGATCCAATTCTTCTTCCATAGCCCTCATCCAATTTTCATCTTTGCAAGCCTCGACAACATCTTTAGGTTCAACTTTAGAAATCAAACATACCTCTTCAACAACTAACCTTCTTCTAGTCATCACACCTTTATTTTTATCTCTAATAATCTGATTTTCAGAATGATTCAATATTACATACCTCAGAGTCTTCTGATTGTTCTGATTTTTAGGTTCCTGCACCTCTCCATTGGCAGCAGCAACATCCGGATTAACTGGCTCTACCAGATCAATTTGCTTCAATTCTTCAGTCCAAATAGGATTTAAAACAATGTGTTGACCATTATCATATCTGCAACCTCTTATTTCTTTTCCAAGGTTCTCATCCACCTTCACATTTGCACTTTCCACTATCTTTCTTAGTCTCTTATTGTAGCACCGGTAGGCTTTTCTCTTTGTTGAATATCCCAATAAAATTCCTTCATCAATTCTTGCATCAAAATTTTCTTATGTTGTCAACTCTCTTGATATAACATTTGCTACCAAATATTTATAATATCTCACAGTATGAACATGACCAAACCATAGCTCACAAAGAATCTTACCTATATCACCTTTTATATGAACTCGGTTGAATGTGTAAACAATAGTGCTAATAACTTCTCTCTAATAGATCTTCAGAACATTCCCTTCAATCAACATAGTCCTTGCAGCATCCAAAACAATCCTATTATTCCTTTCAACAACTCCATTTTGTTTGTATAGTTATAGGAGTAGATAATTGTCTTCAATCCCATGCTTCTGAAATAATGAATCAAACTCACTGGAACAAAATTCTCCTCCCCTATTAGATCTCAGACATTTCACATTCAATCTTGACTCAGTCTCAACCTTTGCTTTGAATATATTGAGTTTGTCTAATGCTTTTGATTTCTCCTTAAAAAAGACAACCCACATCATCCTAGAATAATCATCAATTAGCAACATAAAATATTTGTTTCCCTGCATACTTCTAACATTTGTAGGTCCACATAGGCCAGTATGCACAAGATCTAGCAATCCATCAGATGTATATTGCTTGCTCTTGAAAGAAATTCATGTTTGCTTACTTAATTGACATTCTTAACATACCGAATTAGAAAGCTTAACAATCTTAGGCATATCTCTAATAACTTGAGTAGAACTGATCTTAATCATTGAATCAAAATTGACACGACACATTCTCCTATGCCACAACCAACTTTCATCAATCTGAGCAATCAAACAACTTTTCTCACCAACATTCAAATGAAAGACATTACCTTCAATGTTAGTTCCAAATGCAATCTCTATACCATAGAAATTTAGGATTTTGCATTTACCTATCTTGAATTGTAGATCATAGCCCTTGTCAACCATTTTTCCAACACTCAAAATATTATGCTTCAAACCTTCAACATACAATACATCATCAATATTATGATTACCATCAAAGGAAATAGAACCTCTACAAGGGATCACACAAGCTTTGTCATCTCCAAATCTTACTATTCCACCATCATATCTTTCCATACTCACAAATTTGCTTTTATCACTAGTCATATGATGTGAACAACCACTGTCAATTACTCATTCATCTTTTTCTTCAACTTTAGCAGTTAAAGCTTTCTCCTCAATAGTGCAGCTAATGGAATCAACAGGTACCGATCCATCTTCTTTAATGGCAAGAAACACAACTTCATCTCCTTCTAATTATTCATCTGTAACACCTTCATTAGCAGCATAACAACAGTTCTTTTGATGCTTCTACTTCTAGTTAGACTTGTAAGGCTTATCATACTTATCAGGCTTCTCACATCTATCATTTATGTCATGCTTATCAAATTTATCATGCCTATCATACTTAGCCATTCTCTTTAGGCATCTAAAAGAAAAATGTCCTACCTTATTGCAAGAGAAACATTTCAAGGGAAAGTTTCCATCATACTTACCGGCTCCTTTAGGCAGTTTCTGGGCAATCAATGCTTCAAGATCATCCAGTTCTCTTTCCTGCTCTTCCATCTCTCTTCTTTCTCTTTCACATTTAGATATTCTACATTCTTCAGGATCATACTTTTGCTTTTCGGATACAGATGCTCTAAATGTTGTCTTAGACTTTCCATGCGATTCACCAAATTTGCTCAGCTCAAATGCAACAATCTTTCCAACCAACATATCTCTTCTTACTGTAGTCACACTCCAGATCTCATCAATAGCAACTACCTTATGTTTATAAGTAGGAGGCAAAGATCTCAACACCTTAGCAACAATTTCATCTTCTTCAAGGGTTCCACTGACACATCTGATACCTAGGACAAGATCATACACCTTAGTCATAAAGGTATTTATGTTCTCATCTTCTCCCATCTTCAGCATCTCATACTTCCCTTTCAAACTCTGCAACTTAGCAACTTTTACTTGTTTATCTCTTTCATATAGGGTTTCAATCTTTTCCCACATCTCATGTGCAGTCTAAAGCCCCATTACATTTGTCATCTTTGAATCAGTCAGGGCACTTAACAATGCTTCCTTCACTCTAATGTTATGTTCAACTTCCTTGATCTCATTAGCAATAACCAGTCCATTCAGAGGAGCAGAATAGGCATTCATTGTAATCTTCCAGTAATCTTCTCCAAGACATCTCAAGTGCACTTCCATCTGGTTCTTCCATATAGCATAGTTACTTCCATCAAATCTCAAAATCGCCTTCTTAAAGATAACACTTCCACTTCCAGTTGCAATCCTGGATCTCCTCAAGCAGTTAAGCTTCTTTAGGAGGATCTAGCTCTGATACCAATTGTTGGCAACAAAAATGAAGGAAAACTAAAAGGTGGGGTCAATTTCACTGGATCTACCAACTTAATCACAAATATAGATTTGATAAACTATAGCAATAACAAAGATAAGAAAATTGATAACACAACACACAACACCAACAGTTTGACATGGAAAACTCGGTTGAGGGAAAAACAACGGTGGGAACCTACCCATAATAAGATGATACTCTGCAGTAGTATGTGTAAGTATTACAATGGGGAATGCACATGAATTCAAGCACACTTCCTAGAGCTCAGTTCTCAAAAGATAATGACTCGGAAGGCAACAACCCTCGGGGAAGTCCCACTGACTTACAACAAGATTCAGACTATAATTCGGAAGGAATGAACTGCAATAGTAGCATCTGCAAATGCCTGATGACAGTCTCGGTTAAGCACAATTGTCTGCTCTGTAACACCAATCTCATCTCAATCACAATCCCGAAGGACAAATCACTTGTTCACACATACACCACTCTCTGATAATGCAGACACAAACTTGACATATAAATTACATGATAATATCACCTATTTATACAATTCATCTGATGGTATGATGAAAGAATAAGGATGCGGTCAACTACTGAGAGGGGGGGGGGGGGTCAATTAGTAGATATAAAACTGATATAAACTTTCACCAATCTCATAATCAACCTCTCAAAGCAAACTCTAAACTGATTTGTTAAACCACTGAACTATAAATGCAATATCACTGTCAAGATAAACCGGTTAATTGTTATAATAGACTAATAGTAAAACAACTTGAAACTCACAAACATCCAAATACTTTACTGACATAAGTAAAACCTCATTTCAGATTGTTGTCGGTTAACATAGCTTATCAAAGTGGATTAAGCAGTTAAGCAATTCAACTATAATAAACATAACCACAAAAACATTGACCACTTAACACAATATTTTTGACGTGGAAACCCAAATGGGAAAAACCACGGTGGGGATGAATACCCACAAGTATTATGAACTCTTCTAAAGTTTGCCTTGTTAGGAGCCAAGCCTGTTAAAGATTTACAATAAGTCGTGTTAAGAACAAATCCTATTAGAGACCACCCGGTTAAGGGATTAACTATAATGCCCTATTAGAAGCAATACCCTGTGAGGAGTAACCTCAGTAGAGGATTTGAAATCCAAGCTAATGGACCACCTGGTTAGAGGACTTGAATAATACTAAGTTTGTTAGAGCTTACCCAGTTAGGGGATTTTAACTGTTGTAATTGTTAGAAAACAACAGGGGTTTGTTGATCTGTTTGAATAACACTACACTTGCTTGTTCAGATCCTTTTCATGCTCCTATCTGCCTTTACACAAACTGCAGATACATCATCTGGTTTGGCAACCACACTCAACTACAACTCTGAAACAAAACAACTCATCAACCTTATAAACAAATCAATAGGTTGGTAACACAACAAAAACCTAATTCTCTCATAGAGATTACAAACAAGTCAGTTCAAGTATGACTATTGGATTACATAACAATCTCAGCACATCATTCAAGATAGCCTCGACCACTCTGTGATCGTTGCTTCATCGAACTCTGTAACTCATCATGCGGTTTGAATTACATGCAATATACTTGCTCATTTCCAAGATAAAAATTGTTATCTCAACGCGCCAAAAACACTTTGAAACTCTTCTCATACAACATACATACGTGTCATAATCATTACCACTCATTATCAGATCATAAACCAATACAACCAATTCACCAAACTTAATCAGTTAGGGTTTATCATATCAACATGTAGGGTTTACCGATTCAACTCTCCAATACTTAGCAATACTGGTTCACTCCACAAACTCACCTACCGATTACAGTTCCCTTCACTAGCTCTTCCTACCAGTTACAAAACAATATTGTAACAACATCATTACCAGTTAATTTACATCAATGACAACATAACATTTCATTAATTCAATCTTCATGCAAACGCCAACAATCTCCCCCTTTGGCATTGATGACAATACAAATATCAATACCATTGATTGCTATGATTGTGAATAGGAATTCTGGTTTACATTTTACCATGTACTCGCCTTGTCTTCAGCTGGTAGCTGGTTGTATATCTTCTATCTTTCAATCATACAATTCTTCTCCCCATTATCACATAGTTCTTCTCCCCCTTTGACAACAATGCCAAAGTGAAAGTAAAACATGCAATGTCAAACTTCACTGTTCAGCATCAACAACCTGCAACTTGATGCCCCCCCTATGGAATAACTCCACTCTACATCAATCTTGTTGTAAAATTCTGCAAGTAGCTCCTAGATTGATGTACTCTACATCATGTTCAATTGACCTCATGGAGGGGTACAACCCCTAGCTGACTTTCAAGATACTCAAAAGTAGTCTTAGGCAGAGGTTTAGTAAAGATATCTGCAAGCTGCTCCTTGGTAGAAACATTCTCCAATATTACATCTTTACTCTGCACTTTTTCCCTCAAGAAATGATACTTCAATTTAATATACTTGGTTCGTGTGTGCAAAACAAGGTTCTTGGAAATATTTATGGCACTGGTATTGTCACATAAGATCTTTAAAGGTTCTATAAACTTCATCTTGAAACCTTCCAATATATGTCTCATCCAGATAGCCTGGGTACAATTCATATAAGCTGCAACATACTCAACTTTAGCAGTAGACTCTGATATACAACTCTGCTTCTTGCTACTCCATGAAACAAGTCTTCCTCCAAGAAAGAATGTTCCACCAGTTGTGCTTTTCCTGTCATCAACATTACCTACTCAGTCTGCATCTATATACACCTTCAAGTCAAAGTTACCTGTATATGGATACCATAATTCATAGTCAATAGTACCTTTCAAATATCTGAATATCCTCTTGGTTGCTATCAAATGTGTTTCCTTTGAATTCTTCTAAAATCTAGCAACTAGACCAACTGCATGAGCTATATCTGGTCTGTTGTGAACAACATAGTGCAATTTTCCAATCATTGACCTGTACTCCTTTTCATCAACAAATGTGGCTTCATCTTCCTTAGACAATTTACATCCTATAACCATTGGTGTCCAACTAGTTTACAGTCACTCATACCAAATATCTTTAATACATCTTTCACATACTTAGAGTGTGTGATGAAAATACCACTCTTCATTTGATGTATTTGCAAACCTATGAATTTTTTTATCTCTCCCACTAGAGACATTTCAAACTCACTTTTCATTTCATTTGCAAAGTCATTGTGCATGTCATCATTGCCTCCAAATATGATATCATCTACAAACACTTCACTAACCAACATCTTATCTCCTTCAGATTTGAGATATATGTTGTTGTCTTCACTGGTTCTCTGAAAACCTATCTTCATTAGGTGTGAATGAAGCCTTTCATACCATGCTCTCGGTGCTTGCTTTAAGCCATATCATGCCTTATGCAATTTGCATACTATATCTTTTTCATCCGTTAAAGCATAACCATCTGGTTCCTCAATGTATACTTCTTCCAGTATTCCGTTAAAAAATGTTGACTTCACATCCATTTGATATACTTTGAATCCCTTATGTGCTGCAAATGCAAGTAAAGTTTTGACACCTTCCAGTCGAGCAACTGGTGCAAAAGTCTCGCCATAATCTTCTCCTTATTCCTATGCATAACCTTTGCAAACCAATCTAGCTTTGTTTCAAACTACTACACCATCTTCATTCAGCCTATTCCCGAATACCCACTTAGTACCTATCACATTTTTATTCACCGGTCTGGGTACTAGGGTCCATGTGTTATTCTTCTCAATTTGATTAAGCTCCTCCTCCATAGCTTTGATCCAATGATCATCTCCAAATGCTTCCTTAGCAGTTATAGACTCAATAGTGGAGATCATGCAAGAATTCTCTCTAATTCTTCTTCTGGTTAACACTCTAGCATCCTTATCTCCAATAATCTGGTCAGGATTGTGATTGAATCTCACATACCTCAGAATAACATGATCATTATCTTCAGGTTTTGCTTCTACATTATCATCATCTTCTTCTGAATCTACCTGTTCTGGTTGAATTGGTACAACAACATTCTCTTTACCAGTTTCAGGTTTCACTGGTTCTGGTTCCAAAAACAAAACACAAGAATCTTCATCCTTTTTCTCCACACTAGTTTCCCCTAAGACTTCAGGATACTCATCCACTCGAACATCAACACTCTTAATGATTCTCTGTGTCCGATTGTTGTAACATTTGTAGGCCTTACTTTTGGTGGAGTAACCAAGAAATATACCTTCATCACTTTTAGCCTCAAATTTACTAACATAGTCGCCTCTCTTAATAAAATATTTACTGCCAAATATCTTGAAATAACTAACATTAGGTGATCTACCATACCAGTATTCATAAGGAGTCTTATGCTATTCTTTCTTTTCATGTAATCTAGATTGTTGTCTAATCTTTGTAAGACAGTGAGCCTTCCCAGGGTTGCTGCCCTTTATTGTTTTTGAGCAGTGAACACTAGACAGTGTTCCTCAATGCATGTGCATTCCCCATCAAAATATTTACACATACTACTACAGAGTATCATCATATTGTGGGTAGGTTCCCACCGTGGTTTTTCCCTTGACCGGTTTTTCCACACCGAAAATTCATGTGGTATGTGTGTTGTTGATGTGGTGTTTATCTTTGCTATTGTTTTTCTTGATTAAATCTAAAGCTGAGATTAAGTTTTTTGAGTTTGGTGAAAACTAATTCACCCCCCCCCCTCTCTGTTTTCTTGCATTGTTTATACCAACAAAATAATAATGTGTTTAAACTTCATCCCATCAAGCCAATTGATACCTCCAAACCTTTTCCATCTTATGATGATCCCAAATCCTTTTGCTAATATCGTAGTCTACCCAATCATGATACTAAAATGTGTTATATCTTAAGGAGTAAGATTCAAGACTTCATTGATAACAATACCATATATGTAGCTGGTGTGAATGACAAAGGAAACAAATCTGTAGCTCCTCCTAATCCAAACCTCCAAATATTTATTAATCCTTTGCCTTCCCATTCTACTAATGTGATTGAGTTTGAGCCTCTTGCATATTCTCTCGATGACATTGGCGTTGAGTCTAATAATGTTGTGAATCTTGTTGACAAACCTACACCTCCTAAGGACTTATGCATTACCTTTGATCCTAGTGAAACTATTGATGCACCTAATGGCTGATTATACATCATTGTGAATATTAAAGACACACTCTCGTGAGGGGTTCTCATTAATCCAATGTGTATGGTGAATGTGATCATAGAATAATATATCTATACTTTCCAATTGCATCAAGAAACATATGATAAATCTAATGTAATGGTCAAGGTGTATGATGGTTTCTCTTGCCCTACTATTGGTCTATTACTCTTCTCATTGAAATTGGTACTAAGTGCTTAGATGTGATTTTTTCTATCATTCCTACATCGGCTCAATTTTGTGTGAAGTTGGGAAATAATTGGCTCTCTTCCATGAAAGCGATCCCTTCTACTATTCCTAAATGTCTAAAATTCCCTCATAATGACACTATCATAACAATTAATCATAGCATGTACCAACCCATAGTCATTAATGGAATTTTCACCCTTGATTACTTTTAGCCTAAACAATTTGAGCCTCTTAAGCCTCAAAGTGATGCTCTCTTTCTATCTCATCAAAAGTGGAAAAATGACATGATCATATCTTTGAGTAAGCCTAGAGACCCTAGACCTATTCCTCCTCCTCTTGATGGACCTAGAATCCTTCCCACACATTATATTCCTCCTATATATGTTGTAGTCCCACATCCTACATCTTACCAAAAAAAAGTACATGGAATCTCCTATTTCTCAACCTAGTAGATCTTCTCCCATTCCTCCTTCAAAGGAAGAAAAGCAACCCATTTTGATTGTTCCTCAACCTTCACAATCTTCAACTTTACTAAAAGAAATCAGTGTGAGAGATAATGCCAACAAAGATGTTGTGCTAAGGTTGGTGAACTTGTTTCTCAAACCATTTCCTCCCTGAAGACATCAAATGTTGACTTAATCCCATTTCTCCAGGCTTCACCTAAACCTAGGGAGAGAGGAAAATAGAGGTAAAGATGAAGATGGGGTGAGAGAGAACAAGGGAGACAAATAGATGGAGAGATATACAGAGGTTGAAGGAGAGATACAGATATATAAAAATAGGGAGATGGGGAAGCTAAGATAGAGAGATGTAGAAGTAGATGGAGAGGGGGATATTAAGAGATATAGATGGTGAAATAGATTGATTGATGGATAGAGTATAAAAAGATATAAAAAGAGGGGGAGAGGGAGTGAGAGACAAAGAAACAAACAAAGAGAAGTGAAGATATATAAATAGAGATGGAGAGGGAGAGGGAGAGAAAAAAAATAGGGAGAGATAATGAAATAAGAGAGAGACAAAGGGAGAGATAACATTATATAGGGAGAGAGAGAGGGGGAGAGAGATAGTGAGGGAATTAAAAAGAGAGGGATAGGGATAGAAATAGAGAGATACATAGATATAGGTAGAGAAAGATATGTATAAAAAGAGATAGAGATAGCTCATATATACATAGATATATATGCATATACATATACATACATATGTGTGTGCATGTGTATACTATTGAACTTTTTTTGTCAACTTATCTTGAAGATAACCGATATGAGAAATCTATTGTTTTGCATAACTTGTGTGTTATGCGTACCTGCATAATCTATGCGTTATGCGCATTTTTGTTGGAAAAGTGCAAAGAGGGCCTTTTTGCTTTTATGTCTCTTCGGCTCTAAATAATTTTAATTCATCTTTGATTAGCTAAGGCAGTCAAAGCCACTTAAGGCTATCGGCTAGAGGGTTCCTTGTAGTTGGCAGGCCAGTCTCTGTGTTTATTCTTACCGGCTGGCGATAAGACTGTTTGCTTATCTTGCAAGGAAAAAGTTGTCAAAGAAAGGATCATGAGGGATAAATCTTGAAGGGCCAGAATGGGGTTCTCTTCTTATCCCGCGACCGAGTGAAAGTTCAAAGTAGCATTGTACGAGGTAAGAAAATAAAGAAAGAAGGGGTGCCCCCCTTATCCCACAAGGAAGAAAGGTAAAAAAGAACAACCACATGGGATAGGAAGGTAACAAAGTAGATGGTTTCTTCTATCCCACGCTAAGAAAAATCACAGATGAAG